>NC_088401.1:82831614-83059114 GCF_034236695.1 Oncorhynchus nerka | reverse complement strand
TGTAGTAGCTCAACTCCCAGGGTCTCTACACTTTTAGAAAAAAAGGTGCTATCTAGAACCTAAAAAGGTTTTTTGTCTGTCCCCAATTGGAGAACCCTTTTAAGAACCCTTGTTGGTTGCCGATAGAACATGGAACCTAAAATGGTTCTACCTGGAACCAAAACGGCCTCAACTCTGACATTTATTTTATTTCATCCTTTGTTGGGGGGATATTTTCATATTCCACCTGTGGGTTTAGAATCTAGATTGCTGCTATTTTAAATAATGAAAAGGTCTACGAAGACCTCATTCTGTAATCATAGTCAGACTAGACCTCATTCTGTAGTCATAGTCAGACTAGACCTCATTCTGTAATCATAGTCAGACTAGACCTCATTCTGTAGTCATAGTCAGACTAGACCTCATTCTGTAATCATAGTCAGACTAGACCTGATTCTCTAATCATAGTCAGACTAGACCTCATTCTGTAATCATAGTCAGACTAGACCTCATTCTGTAATCATAGTCAGACTAGACCTCATTCTGTAATCATAGTCAGACTAGACCTCATTCTGTAATCATAGTCAGACTAGACCTCATTCTGTAATCATAGTCAGACTAGACCTCATTCTGTAATCATAGTCAGACTAGACCTGATTCGCTAATCATAGTCAGACTAGACCTCATTCTGTAATCCTAGTCAGAATAGACCTCATTCTGTAATCATAGTCAGACTAGACCTCATTCTGTAATCATAGTCAGACTAGACCTGATTCTCTAATCATAGTCAGACTAGACCTCATTCTGTAATCATAGTCAGACTAGACCTCATTCTGTAATCATAGTCAGACTAGACCTCATTCTGTAATCATAGTCAGACTAGACCTCATTCTGTAATCATAGTCAGACTAGACCTCATTCTGTAATCATAGTCAGACTAGACCTCATTCTGTAATCATAGTCAGACTAGACCTGATTCGCTAATCATAGTCAGACTAGACCTCATTCTGTAATCCTAGTCAGAATAGACCTCATTCTGTAATCCTAGTCAGACTAGACCTCATTCTGTAATCATAGTCAGACTAGACCTCATTCTGTAATCATAGTCAGACTAGACCTCATTCTGTAATCCTAGTCAGACTAGACCTCATTCTGTAGTCATAGTCAGACTAGACCTCATTCTGTAGTCATAGTCAGACTAGACCTCATTCTGTAATCATAGTCAGACTAGACCTCATTCTGTAATCATAGTCAGACTAGACCTGATTCGCTAATCATAGTCAGACTAGACCTCATTCTGTAATCCTAGTCAGAATAGACCTCATTCTGTAATCATAGTCAGACTAGACCTCATTCTGTAATCCTAGTCAGACTAGACCTCATTCTGTAATCCTAGTCAGACTAGACCTCATTCTGTAATCATAGTCAGACTAGACCTCATTCTGTAATCCTAGTCAGACTAGACCTCATTCTGTAATCATAGTCAGACTAGACCTCATTCTGTAATCATAGTCAGACTAGACCTCATTCTGTAGTCATAGTCAGACTAGACCTCATTATGTAGTCATAGTCAGACTAGACCTCATTCTGTAATCATAGTCAGACTAGACCTCATTCTGTAATCATAGTCAGACTAGACCTCATTCTGTAATCATAGTCAGACTAGACCTCATTCTGTAATCATAGTCAGACTAGACCTGATTCGCTAATCATAGTCAGACTAGACCTCATTCTGTAATCCTAGTCAGAATAGACCTCATTCTGTAATCCTAGTCAGACTAGACCTCATTCTGTAATCATAGTCAGACTAGACCTCATTCTGTAATCATAGTCAGACTAGACCTCATTCTGTAATCCTAGTCAGACTAGACCTCATTCTGTAGTCATAGTCAGACTAGACCTCATTCTGTAGTCATAGTCAGACTAGACCTCATTCTGTAATCATAGTCAGACTAGACCTCATTCTGTAATCATAGTCAGACTAGACCTGATTCGCTAATCATAGTCAGACTAGACCTCATTCTGTAATCCTAGTCAGAATAGACCTCATTCTGTAATCATAGTCAGACTAGACCTCATTCTGTAATCCTAGTCAGACTAGACCTCATTCTGTAATCCTAGTCAGACTAGACCTCATTCTGTAATCATAGTCAGACTAGACCTCATTCTGTAATCCTAGTCAGACTAGACCTCATTCTGTAATCATAGTCAGACTAGACCTCATTCTGTAATCATAGTCAGACTAGACCTCATTCTGTAGTCATAGTCAGACTAGACCTCATTATGTAGTCATAGTCAGACTAGACCTCATTCTGTAATCATAGTCAGACTAGACCTCATTCTGTAATCATAGTCAGACTAGACCTCATTCTGTAATCCTAGTCAGACTAGACCTCATTCTGTAATCATAGTCAGACTAGACCTCATTCTGTAATCATAGTCAGACTAGACCTCATTCTGTAGTCATAGTCAGACTAGACCTCATTCTGTAATCATAGTCAGACTAGACCTGATTCGCTAATCATAGTCAGACTAGACCTCATTCTGTAATCATAGTCAGACTAGACCTCATTCTGTAATCCTAGTCAGACTAGACCTCATTCTGTAATCATAGTCAGACTAGACCTCATTCTGTAATCCTAGTCAGACTAGACCTCATTCTGTAATCATAGTCAGACTAGACCTCATTCTGTAGTCATAGTCAGACTAGACCTCATTCTGTAATCATAGTCAGACTAGACCTCATTCTGTAATCATAGTCAGACTAGACCTGATTCGCTAATCATAGTCAGACTAGACCTCATTCTGTAATCCTAGTCAGAATAGACCTCATTCTGTAATCCTAGTCAGACTAGACCTCATTCTGTAATCCTAGTCAGACTAGACCTCATTCTGTAATCCTAGTCAGACTAGACCTCATTCTGTAATCCTAGTCAGACTAGACCTCATTCTGTAATCCTAGTCAGACTAGACCTCATTCTGTAATCCTAGTCAGACTAGACCTCATTCTGTAATCATAGTCAGACTAGACCTCATTCTGTAATCCTAGTCAGACTAGACCTCATTCTGTAATCATAGTCAGACTAGACTCTACAGTTGTTGATCTTTTTTTTCTCCGTAAAAACTCTTCATTTTTTTTCAAACAAAATTCCCCTAATAACGAAACAGGTCTATCTGTGTGTAGTGAGATAATTGCACGACAATGTCCTTCTAATGTTGTGGTTGATTGCCATTGGAAAGGTCACCTGCTGTCCCCTCAGTCGACTGATATATCATGCCTCGCTACATTACAGCCTAGACAGCTTAATGGTCGTTATGGGATGATATAACGGCACGCTCGTTCTGTAGAATAATTGATAATTACGGTGGACTGTTGTGCCTATAGGCCACAGCTCTATTGAAGGGTCTTCTAAAGGACATTTACATGATGAACCACCAGGACCATTATTTATCTCCTGCCTTAAGAGTGCTACTGCTACTCAGACAGGTGTGATTTGCATAAACAATCTACACCTGGAAAGCCCAATAACCTATATAGAGTCTTTAGTTTAACTAAGCTTTATTCAATAAAAATGCATAGGGCTTTTAAGATCAAAATAATTGGAAACCGATCCCCATGTCTTGTGCAAGCATTTATCCCAGAAATGAATGATTATGTTAAATTATCAAACAAACAAACCAATCAACCAACCAATCAACCGACCAATTAACCAATCAATCAACCAACCAATCAACCAACCAATCAACCAATCAATCAATCAAACCTCCCTGAGTCCTGGCGATGCAATGCACTGACATAGCTTGGCCTTTCTCTGATAATCTGATACACTTATTGACATTGAACTGTTCTCTCCCCAGGACTACAGAGTGAATATCTTCCTGAGGCAGCAATGGAACGACCCCAGGCTGGCCTATAGTGAATACCCCGACGATTCTCTTGACCTGGACCCATCTATGTTGGACTCTATCTGGAAACCTGATTTGTTCTTCGCCAATGAAAAAGGCGCCAATTTCCATGAGGTTACGACTGACAACAAGCTACTAAGGATTTCAAAAAATGGAAACGTATTGTATAGTATTCGGTATGCTATTCTTTTCTTGTTGTATCTTCGTCTTGTTAATTTCTCAGAATGTCTATCCGGTGCTAGACCTATGGCTGACGGATTCATGTCTATCCGGTGCTAGACCTATGGCTGACAGATTAATGTCTACCCGGTGCTAGACCTATGGCTGACAGATTCATGTCTATCCGGTGCTAGACCTATGGCTGACAGATTAATGTCTACCCGGTGCTAGACCTATGGCTGACAGATTAATGTCTACCCGGTGCTAGACCTATGGCTGACAGATTCATGTCTACCCGGTGCTAGATCTATGGCTGACAGATTAATGTCTATCCGGTGCTAGACCTATGGCTGACGGATTCATGTCTATCCGGTGCTAGACCTATGGCTGACAGATTCATGTCTACCCGGTGCTAGACCTATGGCTGACAGATTAATGTCTATCCGGTGCTAGACCTATGGCTGACAGATTCATGTCTATCCGGTGCTAGACCTATGGCTGACAGATTAATGTCTATCCGGTGCTAGACCTATGGCTGACAGATTCATGTCTATCCGGTGCTAGACCTATGGCTGACAGATTCATGTCTATCCGGTGCTAGACCTATGGCTGACAGATTCATGTCTACCCGGTGCTAGACCTATGGCTGACAGATTAGTGTCTATCCGGTGCTAGACCTATGGCTGACAGATTCATGTCTATCCGGTGCTAGACCTATGGCTGACAGATTCATGTCTATCCGGTGCTAGACCTATGGCTGACAGATTCATGTCTACCCGGTGCTAGACCTATGGCTGACAGATTAGTGTCTATCCGGTGCTAGACCTATGGCTGACAGATTCATGTCTATCCGGTGCTAGACCTATGGCTGACGGATGAATGTCTATCCGGTGCTAGACCTATGGCTGACAGATTCATGTCTATCCGGTGCTAGACCTATGGCTGACGGATGAATGTCTATCCGGTGCTAGACCTATGGCTGACGGATGAATGTCTATCCGGTGCTAGACCTATGGCTGACAGATTCATGTCTACCCGGTGCTAGACCTATGGCTGACAGATTAGTGTCTATCCGGTGCTAGACCTATGGCTGACAGATTCATGTCTATCCGGTGCTAGACCTATGGCTGACAGATTCATGTCTACCCGGTGCTAGACCTATGGCTGACAGATTAGTGTCTATCCGGTGCTAGACCTATGGCTGACAGATTTATGTCTATCCGGTGCTAGACCTATGGCTGACGGATGAATGTCTATCCGGTGCTAGACCTATGGCTGACAGATTAATGTCTATCCGGTGCTAGACCTATGGCTGACGGATGAATGTCTATCCGGTGCTAGACCTATGGCTGACAGATTCATGTCTATCCGGTGCTAGACCTATGGCTGACGGATGAATGTCTATCCGGTGCTAGACCTATGGCTGACAGATGCTCTCTGATTTGTCTCTATATTGCTTATGGTAGAAACAAAACATAAATTAACATCCAAACAACAACTAAAATGATCTCCTTAAAATGTGAGCATGTTTGCAGTGTATTTGATCTGTTATCAAGCCTAGTATTCAACCCTTGGACAGGTAGAGGGGAATTGGATCCTTATAAACAGCCATGGGAAGGCAGTGAGAAGAGTCCTTCTCATCTCTTACCTTGACACCATCAAATGAACCCATTAGATCGCTTTGAGCTCACCTGACCCCGCGTTAAAGAGAACCTGCCTCGGTGTCTTTGATTCTCACCTGACCCCGCGCTAAAGAAAATCTGCCATAGTGTATTTTCTGATTGAAAAAAATAAACCTTATAAACATAACATTTGTCGTGTAACGGTGATGATGTCACACTGCGGTATAAGTAAACTATGAATGCAATGCAACCAATAGACCTGCTCCTCACCTACCTATCTCAAGATAAAAGTAACAGCAGCCGTCTAGGTTGAAGCATGAATGTCTGCCGCTTTTAAAGGTGTTTTCTATACTCGCGGTATGAACAGTAACATGGAGATGCAACCAGGCTGTTTGGGGATGAGGTTCACATGCATGGCTAGCAGGAAGGTGTTTGTCATGAGGGGAAGAATGTCTGAGGTGTGTAATGTAACCTTTTATATTAAAGGCCATCATGACAGGAAATATAGCCGCAGTTAGAACAATATGTTACTCTGCTACTCCTGTAATGCTGTGCTAGTGGTTTATAACAATAACACAAGAAGACATACTATAAACCTTATTATATGACATTATAAAGGCGTACACATGCATATAACATGTTGTTATAAGTGCCGGTAAAGTGTTACCAACATTATTACCTAGTTTAATGATGGATGCTATGTGACCAGAATAACACTGATCCTGGCCTGTCCTATGGACCTGATGTGTTCTAGAAAGTTACATTCTACTCCATTCGATCCTATTCCATTCCATTCTATAATATTTCATTTATTCTATTCCATTATATTCTATTCCGTTCTATTCTATTCCACTCTATCCTATTACATTCTATTACATTCTATCCTATTCCATTACATTCTATTCTATAATATTTCATTTATTTTATTCCATTATATTCTATTCCATTATATTCTATTCTATTCCATTATATTCTATTCCCCTCTATCCTATTCCATTCTATCCTATTCCATTCTATTCCATTTCATTCTATTCTATTTTATTCCATTCTGTCCTATTCCATTCTATTATATTCCATTATATTCCTTTCTCTTCTATTTAAACTTGTTAACAAAATAACGCTGATCCTGGCCAGTCTGTTCTGTTCTGGTCTTTCCTGTTTTATGCTGTTCTGTTCTGTTTTGTTCTGTTGTGTTCTATTCTATGTGACCAGAATAACACTGGTCCTGGCCTGTCCCATGGACTTGAAGAACTTCCCAATGGACGTACAGACCTGTATCATGCAGCTGGAGAGTTGTGAGTATTCCATTATCCTTTAGGAACACAGTTATCACACACACACACACACAGGTAGGGTAGGGGGAAAGTATTTATTTTGTGTTGGTGAAATGGATGTGTCCCTGGTCTGGAGGACAGTATGATGAAAGGCCCAGTGATTTACACAGGCCCCTCCAGCAGCAGAGAGCAGATACAGGGAAGGGACAGGGAGGGAGTTAGGGGGGACCAACCTGCTCTAACCAGCCAACACTGGCTTCTCCCTCCCCACCTCCTCTCTTTGGAAATGATGGCATTGTCTTTTTTCTTGACTCATTGTTCTCAGGTGTGAAGAATGAAAACAACATGTATTGCTTCTGTATGAACACTGTGGAGCTACGGTAGAGTTGGTTGATCAAGGCATTTAAACCTTCATCATACCACATTGTCAATAATGATGTTGTTTTTTTCTCTCTTACAAACAGCTTGAATGTACTGTGATACTGTGGTAGTAAGACTATAGTAATACTGTGGTAATAATAATCATCTTGTCTCAAACTGCTCCCATCCAGTCGGCTATACGATGAATGATCTCATATTTGAGTGGGATGAGAAGGGAGCCGTGCAGGTAGCAGATGGGCTGACGTTACCTCAGTTTATACTGAAAGAGGAGAAAGACCTGCGATACTGTACCAAGCACTACAACACAGGTAGGTTTGTCTCTACCTCATATTTATGTATATATTATTATTTATTTATTTTTTGGGGGGGGTGTATGTTAAACTAAACTCTCACCTCTCAGGCTACCTCTAACTCATATTTATTTATTATTTATTTTTTTTTTTTTAAATTGGGGGGTGTATGTTAAACTAAACTCTCACCTCTCAGGCTACCTCTACCTCATATTTATTTTTTATTTTTTTTGGGGGGGGGGGTATGTTATACTAAACTATTTTTCTCTATGTTGGTCTTTTGTTAACTGTCTGAGAACAACGTAACATAGACATTACAGGGTGCGTGGTTAGGACACATAACGCTGGAACACAGAGTGGGAGAAAGAAGGGGGGAAGGACCGAAACCAATCAGAGCTTTGTCCCAAAATGGCCCCCGTTATTCACTGAAAACCATCTGGCCACTCAACCTCATCAGTCTCACACTGTTACACTCCAGATACAACAGAAGAGAACAGAGACTGAAGGCCAGTCTAGATGGAATCTAACCAGACACTGAAGGCCAGTCTAGATGGAATCTAAACAGAGACTGAAGGCCAGTCTAGATGTAATCTAAACAGAGTCTGGAGGCCAGTCTAGATGTAATCTAAACAGAGGCTGAAGGCCAGTCTAGATGTAATCTAAACATAGACTGAAGGCCAGTCTAGTCGTAATCTAAAGAGAGACTAAAAGCCAGTCTAGATGTAATCTAAACAGAGGCTGAAGGCCAGTCTAGATGTAATCTAAACATAGACTGGAGGCCAGTCTAGTTGTAATCTAAACAGAGGCTGAAGGCCAGTCTAGATGTAATCTAAACATAGACTGGAGGCCAGTCTAGTTGTAATCTAAACAGAGGCTGAAGATCAGTCTAGATGTAATCTAAACAGAGACTGGAGGCCAGTCTAGTTGTAATCTAAACAGAGGCTGAAGGCCAGTCTAGATGTAATCTAAACAGAGACTGAAGGCCAGTCTAGATGTAATCTAAACAGAGGCTGAAGGCCAGTCTAGATGGAATCTAAACAGAGACTGGAGGCCAGTCTAGTTGTAATCTAAACAGAGGCTGAAGGCCAGTCTAGATGGAATCTAAACAGAGGCTGAAGGCCAGTCTAGATGGAATCTAAACAGAGACTGAAGGCCAGTCTAGTTGTAATCTAAACAGAGGCTGAAGGCCAGTCTAGATGTAATCTAAACAGAGACTGAAGGCCAGTCTAGATGTAATCTAAACAGAGGCTGAAGGCCAGTCTAGATGGAATCTAAACAGAGACTGAAGGCCAGTCTAGATGGAATCTAAACAGAGACTGAAGGCCAGTCTAGATGGAATCTAAACAGAGACTGGAGGCCAGTCTAGTTGTAATCTAAACAGAGGCTGAAGGCCAGTCTAGATGTAATCTAAACAGAGACTGAAGGCCAGTCTAGATGTAATCTAAACAGAGGCTGAAGGCCAGTCTAGATGGAATCTAAACAGAGACTGAAGGCCAGTCTAGATGGAATCTAAAATAGAATAGGGAGTGAGAGAAACACAAAAGGTAATAGAAAGAAAAATAGGTGTACTGTTATTTTCTACTATGATTTGATATGATATAATTTTCATATGATTTTATATATGATTTGATATGATTTAATATGATATGATTTGATATCATTTCGATATGATTTGATATGATTTCGATATGATTTGATATTATATAATTTTGATGTGATATGATTGAATATGATATGATTTCATATGATATGATTTCATATGATTTAATATGATATGATTTGAAATGATATCATTTTGATATGATATGATGTGATATGATTTGATATAATTTAATATGATATGGTATGATATGATTTTATATAATTTCGATATGATTTGATATGATATAATTTTGATGTGATATGATTTTTTATCATTTCAATTTGATATGATTTGATATGATTTAATTTTGCTATGATTTGATATGATATCATTTTGATATGATTTGATATGGATTTGATATGATTTAATATGATATGGTATGACATGATTTGATATAATTTTGATATGATTTGATTGATATGATTCTCTCTCTCTCTCTCTGTCTCTCTGTCTCTCTCTCTCTCTGTCTCTATCTCTCTCTGTCTCTCTCTCCCTCTCTCTGTCTCTCTGTCTCTCTCTCTCTCTCTCTCTCTCTGTCTCTCTCTCTCTGTCTCTATCTCTCTCTGTCTCTCTCTCCCTGTCTCTCTCTGTCTCTATCTCTCTCTGTCTCTCTCTCCCTCTCTCTCTGTCTCTCTGTCTCTCTGTCTCTCTCTCTCTCTCTCTCTCTCTCTCTCTCTCTCTCTCTCTGTCTCTCTCTCTCTCTCTGTCTCTATCTCTCTCTGTCTCTCTCTCCTCTCTCTCTGTCTCTCTGTCTCTCTGTCTCTCTGGCTCTCTCTCTCTCTCTCTCTCTCTCTCTCTCTCTCTCTCTCTCTCTCTGTCTCTATCTCTCTCTGTCTCTCTCTCCCTCTCTCTCTGTCTCTCTGTCTCTCTGTCTCTCTCTCTCTCTCTCTCTCTCTCTCTCTCTCTCTCTCTGTCTCTCTGTCTCTCTGTCTCTATCTCTCTGTCTCTATCTCTCTCTGTCTCTCTCTCCCTCTCTCTCTGTCTCTCTGTCTCTCTCTCTCTCTCTCTCTCTCTCTCTCTCTCTCTCTCTCTCTCTCTCTCTCTCTCTCTCTCTCATACACTCCCCTATCATAGAGAGACCATCGATTTAAAATATGGAGTGTACTTAAAAGCCCTGAAGTGTATCACTGCTGTAAATCAATTTCAATGACGCTGTAGCCTCCCTCCATGTCTATCTCTCTCCACATCCAAAACAATACATTGAATTGAAAGTCTTCAACACAAAGACAGCTGTCTTCCATGGATCTAAGCTGATTAAATGGCTGGTCAGCGATCTGGAGCATCAAAGCCACTCTGACAGACAAGACACCCCTAGTACTTACATCACACAGTCAGCATGAAAAAGAAAGAGGATACCTATCATGAGTTTATAATGCCCTCTTTTAGCTTCTGTTCTGGGTTATGTCCAAAATGGCACCCTAGTCACCCTACTGCCTATGAGCCCTGGTCAAAAGTAGTGTACTATATAGGGAATAGGGTGCTGTTTGGAATTAAACCAACATAACACCTGTCAGCTATAGTGGTGTGTTACATTTGAATGTAGGGGGTACTTTACCTACAGCCACTCTGTCAAACTGATGTTCTCTCCAGACCTCTGCCTCCGTCTCGTCCAACACTGCAGGGAAATAGGAAGATAATTCAGTTAGCAGGCAATTCAGCACTGAGGCTATCCCACAGCCATGTGGAAAGGGAGCTTGAATAGCCATTGCCTTGCCTGCAGTTATGTTTTCTTCTTTGTGTTCTTGAGACACGCAGAACAGAAAGATTAGATGATGTGTCACAGTATATCAGTAATGATAACAGTAGATCGTAACACAGCAGCAACAACAGTAAAATATTAGATAATAATACTATAATATATCATAGTATATCATAGTATATATACTGTATTGTAGTAATAATATAATATATCATAGTATATCATAGTATATATACTGTATTGTAGTGATAATATTATAATATATTATATCATAGTATATAGACTGTATTCTAGTAATAATATTATAATATATCATAGTATATATACTGTATTGTAATAATAATACTATAATATATTATATCATAGTATATAGACTGTATTGTAGTAATATTATAATATATCATATCATAGTACAGTCGTGGCCAAAAGTTTTGAGAATGACACAAATATTAATTTCCACAAAGTTTTCTGCTTCAGTGTCTTTATATATTTTTGTCAGATGTTACTATGGATACTGAAGTATAATTTCAAGCATTTCATAAGTCTTCAAGGCTTTTATTGACAATTACATGAAGTTGATGCAAAGAGACAATATTTGCTCTGTTGACCCTTCTTTGTCAAGACCCCTGCAATCCGCCCTGGCATGCTGTCAATTAACTTCTGGGCCACATCCTGACTGGCAGCCCATTCTTGCATAATCAATGCTTGGAGTTTGTCAGAATTTGTGGGTTTTTGTTTGTCCACCCGCCTCTTGAGGATTGACCACAAGTTCTCAATGGGATTAAGGTCTGGGTTTCCTGGCCATGGACCCAAAATATCGATGTTTTGTTCCCCGAGCCACTTAGTTATCAAGTGCTCCATCATGCTGGAAAAGGCATTGTTCGTCACCAAACTGTTCCTGGATGGTTGGGAGAAGTTGCTCTCGGAGGATGTGTTTTTATTCATGGCTGTGTTCTTAGGTAAAATTGTGAGTGAGCCCACTCCCTTGGCTGAGAAGCAACCCCACACATGAATGGCCTCAGGATGCTTTACTGTTGGCATGACACAGGACTGATGGTAGCGCCTCACCTTGTCTTCTCCGGACAAGCTTTTTTCCAGATGCACCAAACAATCGGAAAGGGGATTCATCAGAGAAAATTACTTTACCCCAGTCCTCAGCAGTCCAATCCCTGTACCTTTTGCAGAATATCAGTCTGTCCCTGATGTTTTTCCTGGAGAGAAGTGGCTTCTTTGCTGCCCTTCTTGACACCAGGCCATCCTCCAAAAGTGTTCGCCTCACTGTGCGTGCAGATGTACTCACACCTGCCTGCTGCCATTCCTGAGCAAGCTCTGTACTGGTGGTGCCCCGATCCTGCAGCTGAATCAACTTTAGGAGACGGTCCTAGTGCTTGCTGGACTTTCTTGGGCGCCCTGAAGCCTTCTTCACAACAATTGAACCGCTCTCCTTGAAGTTCTTGATGATCCGATAAATGGTTGATTTAGGTCTTACTGGCAACAATATCCTTGCCTGTTAAGCCCTTTAAGTGAAAAGCAATGATGACGGGACGTGTTTCCTTGCAGGTAACCATGGATGACAAGAGGAAGAACAATGATTCCGAGCACCACCCTCCTTTTGAAGCTTCCAATCTTTTATTCGAACTCAATCAGCATGACAGAGTGATCTCCAGCCTTGTCCTCGTCAACACTCACACCTGTGTTAACGAGATAATCACTGACATGATGTCAGCTGGTCCTTTTGTGGCAGGGCTGAAATGCAGTGGAAATGATTTTTGGAGATTCAGTTCATTTGCATGGCAAAGAGGGACTTTGCAATTAATTTCAATTCATCTGATCACTCTTCATAACATTCTGGAGTATATGCAAATTGCCATCATACAAACTGAGGCAGCAATTAATATTTGTGTCATTCTCAAAACTTTCGGCCACGACTGTATATAGACTGTATTGTAGTAATAATATAATATATCATATCATAATATATAGACTGTATTGTAGTAATAATATAATATATAATATCATAGTATATAGACTGTATTGTAGTAATAATATAATATATCATAGTATATCATAGTATATAGACTGTATTGTAGTAATAATATAATATATCATAGTATATAGACTGTATTGTAGTAATAATATAATATATCATAGTATTTCATAGTATATAGACTGTATTGTAGTAATAATATAATATATCATAGTATTTCATAGTATATAGACTGTATTGTAGTAATAATATTGTAATATATCATAGTATATCATAGTATATAGACTGTATTGTAGTAATAATATTGTAATATATCATAGTATATCATAGTATATAGACTGTATTGTAGTAATAATATTGTAATATATCATAGTATAGACTGTATTGCCTATTTAACTATCTTTAATCTTGTGTCACACCTTAATACTGAACCCCTGATTTCTCCTCTGTCTCTGTCCTCTATAATACTGAACCCCTGCCTTCTCCTCTGTCTCTGTCCTCTATAATACTGAACCCCTGCTTTCTCCTCTGTCTCTGTCCTCTATAATACTGAACCCCTGATTTCTCCTCTGTCTCTGTCCTCTATAATACTGAACCCCTGCTTTCTCCTCTGTCTGTGCAGGAAAGTTCACTTGTATCGAGGCTCGTTTCCATCTGGAGAGGCAGATGGGCTATTACCTGATTCAGATGTACATCCCCAGCCTTCTGATTGTCATTTTGTCCTGGGTGTCCTTCTGGATCAACATGGACGCTGCACCTGCCAGAGTGGGATTGGGCATTACCACCGTGCTCACTATGACCACCCAGAGCTCCGGCTCCCGAGCCTCCCTCCCCAAGGTGAGACAAACTCCCTAACCCAGAGCTCCGGCTCCCGAGCCTCCCTCCCCAAGGTGAGACAAACTCCCTAACTCAGAGCTCCGGCTCCCAAGCCTCCCTCCCCAAGGTGAGACAAACTCCCTAACCCAGAGCTCCGGCTCCCGAGCCTCCCTCCCCAAGGTGAGACAAACTCCCTAACCCAGAGCTCCGGCTCCCGAGCCTCCCTCCCCAAGGTGAGACAAACTCCTTAACCCAGAGCTCCGGCTCCCGAGTCTCCCTCCCCAAGGTGAGGATTGTCCCAGATGAACTACAAGCCACACACTGTCTATTGTCCTAGATGGTCAAACTAAGGCAACATGAGAAAAAAAGGATTTTCAGATTAAAAAGGAAGAGGGACTTTGCATGATGGACTATGATTTTATAATTATGTCCTGGAAAAGTATCCTCCCATTTTGTTTGTTGACATTAGGTGATTCATGTTCTCTGGAAAATTGAACAAGTGAAGCGTGATTTGTATGCAGTTCAGCTGTCACAATAATGATCACACAACACGGCTGAGCGTAGGTGCACACAGCACAGACTGCTCGCCCTCTTCCACGCCTCACTGACTCGGTGCATTGGTGACAGGGAGGGAAGGAGAGGAGAGAGGGCCATTTTGAATGACAACAACATTCAGTCACCTTTTACTCTGTCTTTACTCAACAAATCGAGCCACCACGGGAAAAGTGTATTTTTGCTGTCATTATCTTCTATCCCCCTGTTGTCGTGCTCTACTTTCAATACGAAGAGATGAAGAATGAAACATTTTAATTGATCAAGTATTGTAAAACAAAGAAAACACATCAAAATATCTGATCTAGTGTGGAAGACTAGAAATCCCACAATCCAACGACACCAGGAAAAGTAAAACAGTCTGCCTCTGTCTGTCTCGGGCAGCTGACTCTGCCTCTGTCTGTCTCGGGCAGCTGACTCTGCCTCTGTCTGTCTCGGGCAGCTGACTCTGCCTCTGTCTGTCTCGGGCAGCTGACTCTGCCTCTGTCTGTCTCGGGCAGCTGACTCTGCCTCTGTCTGTCTCGGGCAGCTGACTTTCATCATTTGAACAATGTCTTGTGAACCATGCATTCTGTAATGCCACCTAAACTGCATTCCAGGGCAACTTGGTCATTTACTTGTCAAATACAGTGAGCTTCAGCTGAACTGACAAGCCAACCCAGTCTAGCTTTAGCCCCATTTGCAGGTCAAAGATGTGGTTTCCATACATCTCTCTATCTCATTGCCCAGGCAGAGCAGAGTCCTGCCAATCCAATTGACCGTACAGACAGACTACTGTGTACTGGACAGTTCTTAGAGTTTGAAGTTAAATGTTGTCTCTGTAGCAGACATCAAATGAATGAATCAAGGATCATAGGATTATTAGAGACAGATACAGTGTCTTCAGAAAGTATTCAGACCCCTTGACTTTTTCCACATTTTGTTACGTTACAACCTTATTCTAGTCCTCATCAGTCAACACCCCATAATTGTACCTATTTTCTTCTTCCTCTGACGAGGAGTATGAAATATCGGACCAATGCGCAGCGTTGGTAAGTGTCCATAATAAATGTATTAAACTGAACACAGAATACAAAATAACAATAGAAATAAAATGAAAACCGAAACAGTTCTGTATGGTAAAACACAGACGCAGAAAACAACTACCCACAACCCATAGTGGGAAAACAGGCTGCCTAAGTATGGTTCTCAATCAGAGACAACGATCGACAGCTGCCCCTGATTGAGAACCATACCAGGCCAAACACAGAAATACAAAACCTAGAATACACAAACATAGAATACCCACCCCAACTCACGCCCTGACCAAACTAAAACAGAGACATAAAAAAGGAACTACGGTCAGTACGTGGCAATAATGACAAAACAAAAACAGGTTTTTAGACATTTTTGCTAATGTATTAAAAATGAAAAACATAAATTCCTTATTTTACGTAAGAATTCAGACCCTTTGCCATGACACTCGAAATTGAGCGCAGGTGCATCCTGTTTCCATTGATCATTCTTGAGATGTTTCTACAACTTGATTGGAGTCCACCTGTGGTAAATTCAATTGATTTGGAAAGCCACATACCTGTCTATATAAGGTCTCACAGTTGACAGTGCATGTCGGGAAAAAAAAAACAAGCCATGAGGTCGAAGCAATCGGGGGAGAAGGGCCTTGGTCAGGGAGGTGACCAAGAACCCGATGGTCACTCTGACAGAGCTCCAGAGTTCCTCTGTGGAGATGGGAGAACCTTCCAGAAGGACAACCATCTCTGCATCACTCCACCAATCAGGCCTTTATGGTGGAAGCCACTCCTCAGTAAAAGGCACATGGCAGCCCGCTGGGAGTTTGCCAAAGGGCACCTAAAGGACTTTCAAACAATGAGAAACAAGATTCTCTGGTCTGATGAAACTAAGATTGAACTGTTTGGCCTGAATGCCAAGTTTCACTTCTGGAGGAAACCTGGCACCATCCCTACGGTGAAGCACAGTGGTGGCAGCATCATGTTGTGGGGATGTTTTTCAGCATCAGGGACTGGGTGACTAGTCATGATCGAGGGAAAGATGAACGGAGAAAAGTACAGAGAGATTCTTGATGAAAACCTGCTCTAGAGCACTCAGTACCTCAGAATGGGGAGAAGGTTCACCTTCCAACAGGACAATGACCCTAAGTACACAGCCAAGACAACACAGGAGTGGCTTCGGGACAAGTATCTGAATGTCCTTGAGTGGTCCAGTCAGAGCCCAGACTTGAACCCGATTTAACATTTCTGGAGAGACCTGAAAATAGCTGTGCAGCGACACTCCCCATCCAACTTGACAGAGCTTGAGAAGAACTGCAGAGAAGAATGGGAGAAACTCCCCAAATTAGGTGTGCCAAGCTTGTAGCGTCATACAGTACCCAAGAAGACTCTAGGCTGTTTATCGCTGCCAAAGGTGCTTCAACAAAGTATTAAGTAAAGGGCCTGAATACTTATGTAAATGTGATATTTCAGTTTTTCAAACATTTCTACAAACCTGTTTTTGCTTTGTCATTATGGAGTATTGTGTGTAGATTGATGGAGTATTGTGTGTAGATTGATGGAGTATTGTGTGTAGATTGATGGAGTATTGTGTGTAGATTGATGAGGGAGAAAACAATTTAATCCATTTTAGAATAAGGCTGTACTGTAATGTAACAAAATGTGGAAAAATTCAAGGGGTCTGAATACTTTCCCGAATAGACATGGTACTGTACATTCGACTCCAAGGTCAGTTGGGGTTGTAGTTGTTGTTGTCCTCCTCCTGCTTACCACCGTGTCCTTCTGCCCAATTACAGGTGTCGTATGTGAAAGCCATTGACATCTGGATGGCTGTGTGCCTCCTGTTTGTCTTCTCGGCCCTGCTTGAGTACGCCGCTGTGAACTTCATCGCTCGGCAACACAAGGAACTGCTGCGCTTCAGGAGGAGAAGGAGACACATGAAGGTCAATTAACTGATTTTTTAAAATTATTGTGATCAAGTGTTTATTATCCGTTCATAGATTAGACTAACACTTTTCACAGCAACCCTTACCATCACCTCAACCCCCTCTTCTCAGACCAGCAAGAGAGCCAGCCAGCCTCAGTTAAATATGACACTTTTTGTTTTCTTATATTCTCTACAAGTACACAACAGTTCGTATTTAATGCTGAGGGAGTATTGAGAATGATTAAAGTCATTAGGGATGTGTCCCAAAATGGCACCCTAGTCCCTTTATAGTGCACTAATTTTGACCAGAGCCCATAGAGAATAGGCTCAAATGTAGTGCACTATATAGCGTGCCATTTGCAACACATCCATGGAGACAGACCAAACAGAAGAATGAGCTGTGTATCAGATTCACAACAATATAATTATTCCCACATGCCTACAGTGCCTTGCAAAAGTATTCATCCCCCTTGGCGTTTTGACTATTTTGTTGCATTACAACCTGCAATTTAAATTTATTTTTATTTGGATTTCATGTAATGGACATACACAAAATAGTCCAAATTGGTGAAGTGAAATGAAAAAAACTACTTGTTTCAAAAAATTCAAAAAAGTACAAAACGGAAAAGTGGTGCGTGCATATATTCACCCCCTTTGCTATGAAGCCCCTAAATAAGATCTGGTGCAACCAATTACCTTCAGAAGTCACATAATTAGTTAAATAAAGTCCACCTGTGTGCAATCTAAGTGTCACATGATCTGTCACATGATCTCAGAATATACACTGTACACACACCTGTTGTGAAAGGCCCCAGAGTCTGAAACACCACTAAGCAAGGGGCATCACCAAGCAAGCAGCACCATGAAGACCAAGTTCTCCAAACAGGTCAGCGACAAAGTTGTGGAGAAGTACAGATCAGGGTTGGGTTATAAAAAAATATCTGAAACTTTGAACATCCCACAGAGCACCATTCAATCCATTATTTAAAAATAGAAAGAATATGACACCACAACAAACCTGCCAAGAGAGGGCCGCCCACCAAAACTCATGGACCAGGCAAGGAGGGCATTAATCAGAGAGGCAACAAAGAGACCAAAGATAACCCTGAAGGAGCTGCAAAGCTCCACAGCGGAGATTGGAGTATCTGTCCATAGGACCACTTTAAGCCGTACACTCCACAGAGCTGGGCTTTACGGAAGAGTGGCCAGAAAAAGCCATTGTTTAAAGAAAAAAATAAGCAACCACATTTGGTGTTCGCCAAAAGGCATGCGGGAGACTCCCCAAACATATGGAAGAAGGTACACTGGTCAGATGAGACTAAAATGTAGCTTTTGGCCATTAAGGAAAACGCTATGTCTGGTGCAAACCCAACATCCCTCATTACCCCGAGAATACCATCCCCACAGTGAAGCATGGTGGTGGCAGCATCATGCTGTGGGATGTTTTTCATCGGCAGGTACTGGGAAACTGGTCAGAATTGAAGGAATGATGGATGGCGCTAAATACAGGGAAATTCTTGTGGGAAACCTGTTTCAGTCTTCCAGAGATTTGAGACTGGGACGGAGGTTCACCTTCTAGCAGGACAATGACTCTAAGCATACTGCTAAACCAACACTCGAGTGGTTTAAGGGGAAACATTGAAATGTCTTGGAATGGCCTAGTCAAAGCCCAGACCTCAATCCAATTGAGAATCTGTGGTGTGACTTAAAGATTACTGTACACCAGCGGAACCCATCCAACTTGAAGGAGTTGGAGCAGTTTTGCCTTGAAGAATGGGCAAAAATTCCAGTGGCTAGATTTGCCAAGCTTATAGAGACATACCCCAAGAGACTTGCAGCTGTAATTGCTGCAAAGGTTGCTCTACAAAGTATTGACTTTTGGGGAGGGGGGTGAATAGTTGTGCACGCTCAAGTTTTCAGTTTTTTTTGTCTTATTTCTTGTTTTTCTCACAATCAAAAATATTTTGCATATTCAAACTGGTATGCATGTTGTGTAAATCAAATAATAGAATTCCCCCCCCAAAAAAATCCATTTTAATTCCAAGTTGTAAAACAATAAAATAGGAAAAAATGCCAAAGGGGGTGTATCAGATTCAGAACAATGACATTATTCCCCCTTAACGCAGTCTGACATAATCTATCGTCTAACAGGCCATAGAGCACACCAGGTTGTAACTGTTGGGTTGAAAGGTCACTGCATTACAACATTCCCAATGGGCGGTGCCTGTTATCCTTGTATTAAAGTCAGTTAAACAAGTAGTCTGGTCCCAGATCTGTTTTGCTGTATAGCCAACTCCTGTGGTCATTGGCATACCTAGTTTTTCATGCACAATGACCAAAGGAGTTGGCAAGACAGCACAAACAGATCTGGGATCAGGCAATAAAACAAGTAGATTGAAATTGAAAACCCCATCGCTACACTCTGTGTTTTTTTGCTTTTAATAAGATGTCAGATCCAAACAAACTCCGTAGCTGTTGTTTGTCTGATAGTGTTTGTGTTATTGATGTCTTGAAGACTGAATATCAAATACAGCTATCAAAGTATGACTCATTTAGTAGTTTCTTTCTACCACAGAGAGTGTTGTTCCCTCATCCTAAAACTCAGATCCAGCTAGGGGACTCTTTCTCTGCATCAGTCATTTCATTTCTCTGAGGGGCAGCTAGGCGGAGGAATTCAGATGTTAGATTTTTTTTTACTGTTTAATCAATCAATTTTATCTGTCCAGATGAATTGATCAAATCCAAGACCATGTAATTTATTTAGAAGTAAACCTGTCAGCCTTGAAGCTAATAGAATAAATCTGAGGAGGAGGAGGAGGAGGGGAGGAGGAGGAAGAGGAGGAGGAGGAGAAGGAGGAGGAGGAGAAGGAGGAGGGGGAGGAGGAGGAAGAGGAGGTGGAGGAGGGGTGGAGAGGGGAGGGGGAGGAAGAAGAGGAGAAGGAGGAGGGAGAGGGAGACGGGAGGAGGAGAAGGAGGAGGGAGAGGGGAGGAGGAGGGGAGGAGGAGGAAGAGGAGAAGGAGGAGGGGGAGGGGAGGAGGAGGAAGAGGAGGAGGAGAAGGAGGAGGGAGAGGGGAGGAGGAGGAAGAGGAGGAGGAAGGAGAGGGGAGGAGGAGGAGGAGGAAGAGGAGGAGGAGGAGGAGGAGGGGGGAAGAGAAAACACAAAAGAGAGTTAGACATAAACATTCCATAAACTCCTTGTCATTCCGTACGCCTTGACCGGGCGGACAGGCAGGAGTCTACAGCCACTGACTACTTCCAAGGGAATATGGATCCAGTCAATCATTCAAAAGAGAGTAAAACAATCTCAAAATAAATCCTCAATAGTATTGTTCTAATCCATAATCCCTGAAAGGAGGATGTGTACTCAGTGAGGGTATATTAGTCTACTGTTCCCTGGAGCACTAGTCTCTCTCAGGTAAATTGAGAAGCTGGCCACATCCCTAATGGCAACCATACGGCTCTGGTCAAAAGTAGTGCACTATACAGGGAATAGGGTTCCATAGGGCTCTGGTCAAAAGTAGTGCACTATACAGGGAATAGGGTGCCATAGGTCTCTGGTCAATAGTAGTGCACTATTTTTTTTATTTCACCTTTATTTAACCAGCTAGGCTAGTTGAGAACAAGTTCTCATTTACAACTGCAACCTGGCCAAGATAAAGCAAAGCAGTGCGACACAAACAACAACACAGAGTTACACATGGAATAAATACATGTACAGTCAATAGTACAATAGAAAAAAATCTATATACAGTGTGTGCAAATGAGGAAAGATAAGGGAGGTTAGGCAATAAATAGGCCACAGTGGTAAATAATTACAATTTAGCAATTAAACACTGGAGTGACAGATGTGCAGATGATGATGTGCAAGTAGAGATACTGAGGTGCAAAAGAGCAACAAAAAGGGAATAGGGTGCCATTTGGGACATAACCACTGAGTACCATACAGTGTTTAGTGCTCACATCTCTACAAGAGATGATAGCTGGTAGTCCCGATGTTTGGCAGGTATGACTCAGATCTTCATCCAGTCTTTCACATGGTATGAGTTCTGGAGATTCCGGTTGGGTGATGTCATCATGTAGTCTAGTATGTGAAATGCAAGTCAAGCATTATTCTGCTGGGTTTTCTATAAAATGCTGACAAATCCTTGTTTGAGTGGTGTTAGGCCTATATAGTATTGCAGTTAACAATAGTATCATAAAATAGGACAAATATAAGCACTTGCCAAATTATTATTTAGTATTATTATATAGTGTAGTATTGCAGTTTACTATATTATCATATTATGTTATTATTTTAACCAAATATCCTGTGAAAATGCTGATCAATCCTTGTTTGAGAGGTGTTAGGCCTATAGTATTATTCATTTCAATACTATCTGGTGTTGATGATTATAAGCCCATTATGAAAGGATATATCCTGCATTTACTTAAAGCTCTGAATGATACTAATAGTTTTTGGAGTTGTATCAGATGACAGGCTAGCTGCTATGTAAAATAGCTAGATTATGTTGTATGACTTTACCATCCTGATCTACAGAAAGACATGTTGTATGACTTTACCATTTACCAGTTCAGTGTGTGTGTGTGTGTGTGTGTGTGTGTGTGTGTGTGTGTGTGTGTTCAGCCTTCTAAAGGCTATCATTCAGCCTTCTAAAGGCTATCATTCAGCCAGGTCAGCCTTCTAAAGGCTATCATTCAGCCTTCTAAAGGCTATCATTCAGCCAGGTCAGCCTTCTAAAGGCTATCATTCAGCCTTCTAAAGGCTATCATTCAGCCAGGTCAGCCTTCTAAAGGCTATCATTCAGCCAGGTCAGCCTTCTAAAGGCTATCATTCAGCCTTCTAAAGGCTATCATTCAGCCTTCTAAAGGCTATCATTCAGCCAGTCCAACCTTCTAAAGGCTATCATTCAGCCTTCTAAAGGCTATCATTCAGCCTTCTAAAGGCTATCATTCAGCCAGGTCAGCCTTCTAAAGGCTATCATTCAGCCAGTTCATCCTTCTAAAGGCTATCATTCAGCCTTCTAAAGGCTATCATTCACCCAGTCCAACCTTCTAAAGGCTATCATTCAGCCAGTTCATCCTTCTAAAGGCTATCATTCAGCCTTCTAAAGGCTATCATTCAGCCAGTTCATCCTTCTAAAGGCTATCATTCGGCCTTCTAAAGGCTATCATTCAACCAGTTCATCCTTCTAAAAGCTATCATTCAGCCTTCTAAATGCTATCATTCAGCCTTCTAAAGGCTATCATTCAGCCTACTAAAGGCTATCATTCAGCCAGTTCATCCCAGAGGACTGCTCCTCTGTTCTCTCTGCAGTGAGGAACCTGTCACTTCTACCCTCGACACAATAAAACAACCTCTCTGGTTCTCTCTGGTTCTGGCTGAGCATCGGGATACATAGCACACACACACTCAGCTCCAGGACCAATCTTCAACAGCCGCAGTGGAAATTGTGTTGTTTCTCCGTTGGTGTTTAATTGATCGATGATTGTCAGTGATAACCTAGAGAGTTCCCATCAGCTACTACCTGACCTGGTTGAAAACTGATGGTCGCTGGTTAGAAAGACAATGAGGGTGAAATCTACAAACGAACGCTGCAGCCTTTCCTGTGTGTGTGTGTGTGTGTGTGTGTGTGTGTGTGTGTGTGTGTGTGTGTGCGCGTACGTGCATGTGAGAGCGCTAGTGTGTGTGGATGTTTATGTGTGTGTGTGTACCTCTATGTGAAGGTGACAGATTGAGGTCTCCCCCTCCTGGTCAGATGGTGTAACTGCAGACTGCAGATCAATAGCGACAGGCAGACTATTCATCTGTTGCCTTGAAGTATAGACTGACTGTCCAGCAGCAGCCCACTCCCTCGACACACACACACACACACACACACACTCTCTCTCTCTCACAAACACACACACAGACACACACACACACACACACACACTCACACACACACATGTACCCGACAAGCTTCTCTTGAGACTGAAAGAAAGAGAGAAAGATTTTAGGAGTAAACTAAATAATGAAATCACTTGCCCAACTGCAGCCTACCAATATTATCCACCAGCATCGAATAAAATAATAGCAAACTGCATGTAATTTCACAAGCTTCTCTCGAGACTGTAAGAAAGGCCTTACTGAATAAACATGAATAAATTGATTAAAACTTGACCCAACTGCAGAATACAGGATATCAATGGTGTGTCTCCTTTAAGGATTGTATAAAGAATATCAATGGAATTATAGCAATTGCAGAATTCATAATAATACATGATCTAATTAGCCATAGAGACATGTCTGTAGCCTATACCCAACCACAATAACATCAGCCATGTAGCCCATGCATTAAAGATGCACTACAGGATCTTACACGGAACAAATTTGTAACGTATATATACTGAAATGCAACGTGCAACAATTTCAAAGATTTTACTGAGTTACAGTTCATATATAAGGAAATCAGTAATTTGAAATAAATTCATTAGGCCCTAATCTATGGATTTCACATGACTGGGCAGGGGCGCAGCTCTGGGGGGGCCTGGGAGGACATAGGCCAACCCACTTGGGAGCCAGGCCCACCCACTTGGGAGCCAGGCCCACCCACTTGGGAGCCAGGCCCACCCACTTGGGAGCCAGGCCCAGCCAATTAGAATGAGTTTATCCCCACAAAATGGCTTTATTACAGACAGAAATACTCCTCAGTTTTACCAGCTGTCTGAAGAAGCTGGGTGTGGTGGTCCTGGGCTGGCGTGGTTACACGTGGTCTGCGGGTTTTAATCCAGTTGGACATAATGCCAATGTTGGAGGTGGCTTAAGGTAGAGAATTGAACACTCTTGTGGACATTCTTTCAGTCAGCATGTTAATTGCATGTACCCTCAAAACTTGAGACATCTGTGACATTGTGTTGTGAAAAAAAACTGCTCATTTTAGAGTGGCCTTTTATTGTCCCCTGCAGAAGGTGCACCTGTGTAATGATCATGCTGTTTAATCTTGATATGCCACACCTGTCAGGTGGATGGATTATCTTGGTGAAGGAGAAATGCTCACTAACAGGGAAGTAAACAAATTTGTGCGTAACATTTGAGAGAAATAAGCTTTTTGTGCGTATGGAACATTTCTGGGATCTTTTATTTCCGCTCATGAAACATTTACATGTTGCGTTTATATTTTTGTTCAGTAGTACAAATTGGATTTGTAAGATATCTAATTGTTAGTGCACAAAATGTCTTCCTTTCGGTTACCTACTGTAATTCCATGGTTTTTCCATGGTTTTAAAAAGGAAGACATTTGTCTGTGGCTCATTTGTGATGCTAGTCGGCCAATGCCTCCATGCCAGGCAGTCACTAAAAGAAACCCAAAAAACTCAACTCTAGTCTAAAATATTAGCGTCCAGAAACGTCTCAGCTAAATAGAAAGCTACTTTCTTTCAGCTGTCCTTTTCTTTTCCCCTCCAGTCCAAACTGAGATATATTAATAACTAGGTGACATGATGTGACCCCTAGACTGCAGATACGGTGTTCCAGTGTTCCGCTGGCTAACGATGACAGGGCCTTATTAGGACCACACTTCCTGATTGATCCAGGATAATCAGCTCATTAGGCCTGATTAGCTACTGTTCAAGTGGAATCTTTCACACAGGATCGTCTCGGGTGTGTGTGTTCTGAGGTTGTACTGTACCACCACGTCTGAGAACAACGGGGGATAAGAGACTGGATTAGCTAGATAAATAAAACTGGATTAGCTAGGTAAATAAAACTGGATTAGCTAGGTAAATAAGACTGGATTAACTAGGTAAATAAGACTGGATTAACTATGTAAATAAGACTGGATTAGCTAGGTAAATAAAACTGGATTAGCTAGGTAAATAAGACTGGATTAGCTAGGTAAATAAAACTGGATTAGCTAGGTAAATAAGACTGGATTAGCTAGGTAAATAAAACTGAATTAGCTAGATAAATAAGACTGGATTAGCTAGGTAAATAAGACTGGATTAGCTAGGTAAATAAGACTGGATTAACTAGGTAAATAAAACTGGATTAGCTAGGTAAATAAGACTGGATTAGCTAGGTAAATAAAACTGGATTAGCTAGGTAAATAAGACTGGATTAGCTAGGTAAATAAAACTGAATTAGCTAGATAAATAAGACTGGATTAGCTAGGTAAATAAGACTGGATTAGCTAGGTAAATAAGACTGGATTAACTAGGTAAATAAAACTGGATTAGCTAGGTAAATAAAACTGGATTAGCTAGGTAAATAAGACTGGATTAGCTAGGTAAATAAGACTGGATTAGCTAGGTAAATAAAACTGGATTAGCTAGGTAAATAAAACTGGATTAGCTAGGTAAATAAAACTGGATTAGCTAGGTAAATAAGACTGGATTAGCTAGATAAATAAGACTGGATTAGCTAGGTAAATAAGACTGGATTAACTAGGTAAATAAAACTGGATTAGCTAGGTAAATAAAACTGGATTAGCTAGGTAAATAAGACTGGATTAGCTAGGTAAATAAGACTGGATTAGCTAGGTAAATAAGACTGGATTAGCTAGGTAAATAAAACTGGATTAGCTAGGTAAATAAGACTGGATTAGCTAGATAAATAAGACTGGATTAGCTAGGTAAATAAGACTGGATTAGCTAGGTAAATAAAACTGGATTAGCTAGGTAAATAAGACTGGATTAGCTAGATAAATAAGACTGGATTAGCTAGGTAAATGAAACTGGATTAGCTAGGTAAATAAAACTGGATTAACTAGGTAAATAAAACTGGATTAGCTAGGTAAATAAAACTGGATTAGCTAGGTAAATAAGACTGGATTAGCTAGGTAAATAAAACTGGATTAGCTAGGTAAATAAGACTGGATTAGCTAGGTAAATAAAACTGGATTAGCTAGGTAAATAAGACTGGATTAACTAGGTAAATAAAACTGGATTAGCTAGGTAAATAAAACTGGATTAGCTAGGTAAATAAAACTGGATTAGCTAGGTAAATAAAACTGGATTAACTAGGTAAATAAAACTGGATTAACTAGGTAAATAAGACTGGATTAACTAGGTAAATAAGTGGCATGCGACAGATAACCAAGTGGAAGCTACTCTCTGCCGGTGTCTGCAGGACACGAAGGGGCTAAATTATGTGAACTCATCATTTTCTCTGCGAAGTAAAAGATAACACATACAAAAAAATAACACATAGAACAAAAAACAAGTTATTGGAGTACAAAATATTTAAAAAGTACAAAATATATTACGTAGTATAAAGATGTTATAATTTAGTTGTGTTTCAACTGTGAAGAATATTTGTAAACAGTTTTACATTAACAATGTCTAAAATACATAATTTCTGCCGTAGAGGACTAGTGAGAGAGATGATAAGGGACTATTTAGTTGTGTTTCAACTGTGACTTATATCTCTAAACAGATTTACGTGAACATGGCCTAAAATCATGTATTCAGGCAGTTTCGACAATGCAACTAGTACAACGCAGAAATGATCGATACTGTGGCTTTTTAAACAGTTTTCAATAAACATAGTCTAAAATCATGTTTGATGTCATTTTTAAGTAACAACTAGTGCAGTACTGGTAGTAAAGATGATAGGGACACTCTGCAACACTATTTGGTATGTTGCAACTGTGAAATACAGTTTTAAACAGGTTTATATTAACAAATGTCTCAAATCCAGAATTTCTGCCGTTCTGAAGCAAGAATCTGTGAGAGAGACAATTTAGTTGTGTTTCAACTGTGAAGCAAAAGGTCATGTTCAAAGAAGTCAGTCCTAGACTAGACGGGTATTTGTTTTATTTGAAGTCAGTCCTAGACTAGATGGGTATTTGTTTTATTTGAAGTCAGTCCTAGACTAGATGGGTATTTGTTTTATTTGAAGTCAGTCCTAGACTAGATGGCTATTTGTTTTATTTGAAGTCAGTCCTAGACTAGACGGGTATTTGTTTTATTTGAAGTCAGTCCTAGACTAGATGGGTATTTGTTTTATTTGACTTTGTGTCCGGGAAACCAGCCCTTAACATTACTGCTACTTCAACATTCTTCTCAGGTGACCTGATCCTTTAATAATGAATATACCAATCCTCAATGTAAAAGAGTGATAGCACGATATTAAAAAAGGAATGGAAAAAAATCCAATTGGAATGACTGGGAAAGGTTTGTGTATTGGCATTGGGCTAAATTGCTTTGGGAAATCATAAAATGAACGGCAAGGCACCAACTCCTCGAGGAGAAGGTGATGATGGTTAGTCGTGACACTTCCCAAAATGACTTTGTGCAAATCAGCATTTTCCTTTTTTCCAAGGCTGCATGACACCACGACCCACACAAAGGCAAAATGTTTAGAGAAAACATAGGATGGAGCCTCCAACTAGTTGGCTTTACGGTTGTCTTTAATCTCAGCCATTAATCACATCACCACACACTAAGAGATATACAGGCATCTATCATGAGGAAATAATGTGATGGATCGAGGAGTCAAGACGTCCTTCTCTCTGTGTCTCACTAGACACCAAACAACTAACCAACCGGTCACCTCTCTTTCAATTCAATCTCAATTCAAAGGGCTTTTTAACACACAGAAGTTGGAAAAGAAGAGAGACATTTCAAATGTCATATTATGTCTATATACAGTGTTTTAACGATGTGCAAATAGTACAAAAGGGAAAATAAATCAACATAAATATGGGTTGTATTTACAATGGTGTTTGTTCTTCACTGGTTGCCCTTTTCTTGTGGCAACAGGTCACAAATCTTGCTGCTGTGATGACACACTGTGGTATTTCACCCAATAGATATGGAGGTTTATCAAAATTGGATTTGTTTGGGGATTTTCTCTCTGACTTGCAAATGCAAAAGGAGGGATGGAGGGGGGGGGGGGATTGAGCCTGATACTGCTTTCGTTCCAAGCCATACATTGTCTCCCTCACCATACACAAACCCAACGGGCACCATTCCTCTCTCTCACTATTTATCTCCCCTTCATACAATAAGAGTCTCTGCCCAGCTTACTGCTTTAATGGTGGAATGTTGAATTAGGGGGCCGGGTAATGAATCAGACAGCCTGGGCTGGGCGGTGTGAAAATATATGTGTCTCAAATGACATCCTATTCCCTACATCGTACACTACTTTTGACCATAGGCCTAAGTCGAAAGTAGTGCACTATGTAGGGAATAGGATGCCATTTTGGGACGCCGTCCTCCGCAGTCCCTCTTTACTGCTCCACGTCACGTCCCCCAGTCAACACATTAATCATATGGCAGGAGGAATGAATACTTACAAATGGTGGACCAGCGCCACTGAAGGACAAGGGAAGGTTGACGCACAACGTAGCCAGCATTAGATGTCTCAGGCACTGTTAGTGGAGTGGAGGAGAAGATCCAAAATGGAGGAGAAAGGAGAAACGCCGTCTCCCCTCCTCGCGTGTGTGTGTGCGTGTGTGCGTGCGTGCGTGCGTGTGTGTGTGTTCATCCATTCAGCCCAACACACATGAACAGTTATAAATGTGGAGGTATAAAGACAAGGACAGAAGGAGGACATGGAGTCTACAAATAGAACCTAGAAAACTAAGGCTTGTATTTTAGACAAGGACAGGAGGACATTTAAATTTTTCACACCAAGCAAAGACAGATAAGGGGCCCTGATTGTTTGTGTGTGATGAGGTATTGTGGAGGCAGGGATTGTGTTAGCCTGTAATGAAATTGCAGTCAATAGGAAAATGCAATTTACGTAGTATGATATCGAGATAACGTGAGATAGCGTGTCCTTTATAACATGTGCAAACCTTGCCTCAATTTATCAATATTTGTTCTTTTGAGTGATGTCATAGCTAAAATGTGAATCGTCAACACATGCAATCCATATTTATCACAATGCATATCAATGGTTAATGAGATAGTATCTGGATCATGTTGGACTTTGATTTTTAAGGCTCAACCATATGTGCCTAATTATGTTAGTTAATATGTCTCTGCATTTACTTAAAGGCCCACTGTGATTTTCACAGCTATTATATGTGTTTTCAATTCACGAAATCTGTTAAGAGCCTTTTCCTTGAAGACCCACTATGATTTAAGTCTGTTAAGAGCCTTTTCCTTGAAGACCCACTATGATTTAAGTCTGTTAAGAGCCTTTTCCTTGAAGACCCACTATGATTTAAGTCTGTTAAGAGCCTTTTCCTTGAAGACCCACTATGATTTAAGTCTGTTAAGAGCCTTTTCCTTGAAGACCCACTATGATTTAAGTCTGTTAAGAGCCTTTTCCTTGAAGACCCACTATGATTTAAATCTGTTAAGAGCCTTTTCCTTGAAGACCTACTATGATTTTCAACATATGTTTTTACAACTTACGGTTTGGGCCTTTAAGAGATATACAGAGAGAGAACAGGCCTGGATATCAAATGTGTAATGTGTTTTTTGATTCCTAACAGAATGAATATTCGGCTGTGTTACAGGAGGATGAGGGCGGTGAGGGCCGGTTCAGCTTCACCGCCTATGGCATGGGCCCAGCCTGCCTGCAGGCCAAAGACGGCATGGCCATCAAAGGGAACAACAACAACGCCCCGACCGCCACCGCCGGCCCTCAGGAGAAAACGGTGGAAGAGATGCGCAAGCTCTTCATCGGCCGCGCGAAGAGGATCGACACGGTCTCTCGCGTGGCTTTCCCGCTAGTCTTCCTCATTTTTAATATTTTCTACTGGCTCGTATACAAGATCATCCGAAGCACGGATGTACACCAGATGACGTAAGCAAGGGAAGAGAGAGAGTTCAATACCACACCATCCTTCTCCCAAACCCAATACTCCTCGCTCTTCACTTGCTCACTTGCTTTTGGTGGCTATCGCCTTGGCAAAGGTATTTTATTTTATCCCCCCCCCCCTCTTTTCAACCTGAATAATCCGGACCAGTGCAATAGCGATGCAGTAAAATGCATGATATATGAATGTGGCAAAATATTTACAAAACGATAAATCAGTAAATGTTACGACTTTTACCGATACATCCGGGAATTTATGATAACTGAGAATTTAGAAAGAAAGAGATGTTCTTCTAAGAAGTGTTAGAAGAAGACACTGCATTCTAAAGAAGAAGAAGAAGAAGTTGGGGAAACACACAGCACTGTAATATAGTATATATCTATCATATATTTAAAAACTGTTATTTCTCTCGAAAGGCAGATGTCTGGATGGAACACGAGGGATGGATTTTTAAAAGGATACTAAGACGATTTTAGTGTTTCCGTTAATAAAGTGTTGCAAGGATCGTGTGTCCTATATATCTCAATTAGCTTCAATGTGTGTTGCAAGCACTTATCAACGCTCCCTGAGCCCTCAACGAAAAACTGAGATTTCATGTGGTTGATGCTGCTATCAACTAAATGGAGGAAACTTGATGAGTCAAAATAATATTCTATTGTTTCTAACCGCTGTGGTCAACGTGTTCCTCTGTCGGCCCTTAACTTTATTTCTCAATTGCATATCGTTTTTAATTTTAGTGTCAAGTATATATCATGTTGCTGTAATCAGCTCAAGCTCTTCTTGGGAACTCTAAATTCTAAAGGGACATTTGGCATCATTCACATATCCTCATTGTGGCATTCATTCATTCATTCATTCATTCATTCATTCATTCATTCATTCATTTATCCATGTGCTTTTTTTAAAAAGGATTTGGTACTTAAATCAAAATATGATTCATTAAAAGTGAATCTACACTGGAAAAAAAATAATAATAATGTAATCCTGATTCTTCCTACTCATTTCATTGAAGCTGTACTGTTAACATTTGTTTCGTTATTTTCATAGTTTATTACCCAGTTACGGTAAGATACCCAGCAGGCAATGGAGAAAAATGTAGTGAGTTAAGATTAAAACAAGAAAACACCTACTGTACCTTAACAATTATTATTATTATTATTATTATTATATTTACACATATTAATAATGTAGCTCAAAAAAACATATGCATTATTATCATCATTTACTAAATATGTCTAAAAGATATTCACTCAAAATCATGGAAAATAGTTTGATACGTTAACAACAACGATCGGCACAATGTTCTCATTGGTATATAATGCAGTACATGTTATCGTTCACAATACTACAGTATACTGTGAAACTGATTGATTAATACATTCATTCAACTAGTCAGTGGCTTGATTTAAGATACTGAAATCCATTACTTCTCACCAGGCTTTTCTATGCAATAATTAATATATGCAATTATTTTTTTTAAATTAGCTTTACCATTTACAAAACATTATCATGAATCTGTTTGAACTTGTGAGCCATCAAGTTTTTTTAAATTTAAGACATCACAGATCACAGTGCTCATCTTTCCAATGGTGGACATACATACCAACACACACGAGGCCTTCAGATCTACACCCTTATGCATAATGTAAACTACTCACCCTTCTCCTAGGCCCATCATTCTCCACGCATTTACATTCAACTACAAACGGGCCAAGCTACAGTGGCTTTTCATATTGCATATTTAAGACTCTCTGCTCTCTGTAGCCCCACCTCTGGGACATTGTTTAGCTAGCCTAAAGTGCTGTCACCAAGCCCCAGAAATAAAGACTACACTACTGCTACCACAGGAAGTATGGCCTGCGACACATTGTCATGGATGGGAGACTCGGACACAGTTGAAATAAACACTGGTCGAGTGAGTTTTTGCATTTAACTTTAATGCCAAATGTTATTTTCCTCTACTTGGTTTTTATTCCAAACCAAATAAGTATTTTGTTAACCTATGATCATTGCCTTCCTGGTTCGGTTTTGAATATGACGACATAAGGGGAAAGATGCCAGAACACCTTCGCAACAGATATTATGCACTGGTTCAGGACATTGTTTAGGTTTTGTTGTCGTAACTTAGATTGATTCAGTTCTTTCCATTGACTTCCCAGTGTGTGGATAAAGTGCTTCCATTTCTTTTTGTGGTAATATGATGCTATTCAATTAACAATATTATATATTTTGATATGAAACGTTCTCTGCTTTTTCATCCCTGTTCTTTCTTCTTCTTCTTGAAAAGTGTAATCCATTACTTTAACAGGTCATAGATTTTTTTCGAATGTGTTAATGATAGTTTGAGGTAGTTTGATGTTTGAGGCTTGATGGACTTGCACAAGAGATTATAACAATATTTTACATTTCGGTCAATTATTTCTTAAATTTGTATTATCTTCCAGTAATTCATATTTACCTTCTGGTTGAGGCAGTATTTGTCAAAAGATATGTGTGTTTTTAACAGACACAGTCCATGTGGGTAAATTGATTTGAAGGTCTAATGTTTTTGCATTAGTGTTATTTCATCACAGAAAATTAACTTTTCTACATGGGGCATACTTATGTCATTTATAATGTTATGCTTTACCCAAAACTATGCATTTATAAAAGTTAATTGTTAGAATAGGGTTGAAAAATAAAGGGCCTTTTAAAATATCAGCACAGTAATCAATATGTTTTGAAAGTGCTGAATGATTGGTTGATAGATACAAGTATTTATTTGTTGGCTGTAATATTTCAGTACAGAATTTGACCATGAATCTTTCCTCAGTTTTGACTTCCTCAGACAAAACTATCCATTAAATAAGATGTTATCCAATGTTGAATATGCAACAAACTAGGAACTAATCATATCATGTACCTCCACTCAACCACCATGATATTCACTCATCCATTCAATACTTATGGATTGAACTCTATGCCCTGACCATGTGAAGGATCACTGCACTTGGGACAATGCTATATAGATTTATTGTAACCAATTGCTTATTAAGGTGCATTATTACTAGCGCCCTGTCCAGGGTGTGTACTTGTACATCAAGCTGCCTCATGCTACAGAAACAGGAGATAGGCTCCAGGGTTGGGGTCAATTCCAATTTAAATTGAATTTTAATTCAATTCAGAATCGACCTGGAATTAGAATTGAATACATGGGAAATGAATAGGCAGAAAGAATTGAATTGGAATTGAATTTCTGGAATTTACCCTGACCCTGATAGGCTCCTGCCCTACGGGACAAGGGGCAGGGGCTCGGACAAGGCTTACTTTGTTTATTATGTTATTCAAGATGGAAATGACACTTACTGCTCTGAATAGACAACGTCAACAAGGTCTAACGTATCAACGCAGATCAATGTTCAAAGTATGGAAGTGGTAGGAATGTTCACTGATGGAGAAACCCTCCATTGAACAGATAGGACTTCCTCCCCTTCATATCAACCTGACCTAGAACAGATAGGACTTCCTCCCCTTCATATCAACCTGACCTAGAACAGATAGGACTTCCTCCCCTTCATATCAACCTGACCTAGAACAGATAGGACTTCCTCCCCTTCATATCAACCTGACCTAGAACAGATAGGACTTCCTCCCCTTCATATCAACCTGACCTAGAACAGATAGGACTTCCTCCCCTTCATATCAACCTGACCTAGAACAGATAGGACTTCCTCCCCTTCATATCAACCTGACCTAGAACAGATAGGACTTCCTCCCCTTCATATCAACCTGACCTAGAACAGATAGGACTTCCTCCCCTTCATATCAACCTGACCTAGAACAGATAGGACTTCCTCCCCTTCATATCAACCTGACCTAGAACAGACAGGACTTCCTCCCCTTCATATCAACCTGACCTATCATAATGTCAAATATTATTGACAATGAAGGAAGTTCATATAATATTTGGCATATAGGACAGAGCAATATGAACATTTTAAAAGTATGAAATTCAACTAGCATGTTATGATTTGTTAGTAATTGCTGATAACAACAGCTGTTTGATTCTGTTGTCTTTTGAATATATCAGATGCCCTGGTTGTGGTGATGCACTCACCACCCAGTGATAGAGATGGACACAAATAACCAGTCATGAACTGAACTGTACACAAAAATGGAAACATTTCTATTTATGTATTTTTAATTCATTTTTAGCACACAAGTTGGAATGGCCTTAATTTAGTTTTACTTGCTTAAATATTGTGTATTGGCACAAAGTGCACATCTTGATTTGCTAATTACAGTTATGATAATAATCCAAGAGTGCACTTCAGAAGAAGGAAAAAAGTTCAGCAAATCCTTTTTTTTTTTAATTAAAATGTGAAAACACTGAATATTTTGCATGAATATAAACACAATGGCAGATATTTTTGGCTTGTACAAAAATGTTAGCAATTTGAAGAAGAAAAAAGGAATGTACAATTTCTGCTGTAACTGTATATAACTAAATATTTATTGAAATATGTCATTATAAGTCATTCTAATTACAATTAAAGGTTTTCTGAACAAAAATCTCTTTGACCTCTTTTTTTTTTTAATTGTCAAGAGTTGGACTATTGCTTTCTGTTTACACAGCTCAATGATCTGTTCCACAGCTCAAGTATCTGTGTATAATCATAAAAAAGTATTTAAAAAAATGTCAAACAATAAATTATGTCCGTAGGTTGTTGTATTCATTCTATTGTTAACTAGCAAAAAGCCCTTGAGGAGACAATTATTTCTCTCTTCGCTTTATGATTGGATTAGGCTTGCTATAATTGACTTTTAAAAACATCTTACATAAATGCTACTCATTTAAAAATAAAAAAAATAAAAAATTGTCATTATTACCATTTGTAAGATCATATTCCTAAAATTCAGTGGCCTAAAGGTACATTCGCACACAACGGAGATGGAAGGTACAGTAGCAGTGTTTCAATGTCGTCTTTCGCCACAAAAAGGAACGGCTCCTTCGGCGTTCCTTCCGCATCCGTGGGGGCAGTGTTGTCACTTCGTTCCTTGATTTGATCTATAGGCTATATAGGCTATTTATCAAAGCGGTCTATTTTTCATTGATAACCAAATGTAATCTCAGCAACTGTTCAAACAGTAAACCAAACATCAAGAATCCACCCAAAACGCTATTTTGGGTAGTATAGACGGATTAGCTGACAACATCACGAAAATGATGCACACGCTTCAAGGGGGCAAAGGTCCGTGTGCTGTTGTGATTCTGGAAGGTCAGATATCTAGCAAAAATGACAAGAAGCTGAGAGATTTTTTTCTCCCAGCGCTGCTAACGACAATGTTGGTCCGCTCATACAGGAGTAATAAAGGCACAGTGCACTAATTTTTTTTATTTTTTTTAAATATATATATATATATATATATATACACTACTGTTTTTTAATGGAATATCTAAATAGGCTACAGAGGCCCCTTATCAGCAACCATCACTCCTGTGTTCCAATGGCACGTTGTGTCAGCTAATCCAAGTTTATCATTATAAAAGGCTAATTGATCATTAGAAAACCCTTTTGCAATTATGTTAGCACAGCTGAAAACTGTAGCTCTGATTAAATAAGCAATAAAACTGGCCTTCTTTAGACTAGTTGAGTATCTGGAGCGTGCTTTTTGTGCTTTTCTTTCAAAAACAAGGACATTTCTAAGTAATCCTAAACTATTGAACAGTAGTGTATATCTATATACTTATATATTTTTTCATTCTGATTTATTAGGGGGTGCTGCAGTACCCTCAGCACCCCTACTTCCTGCTTTTTGGTCTATAGTGACTCCAGGCTGTTGTGAAATGGTAGCCAAATGCTGTAGCCAACTAGCTAGACATGAACTTTGTTGTTATCATGTGACCAAAACATGATGACTAGCGAGGTAATGTGACTCATCGTTGCTTTCACGAAATGAAATGACAACAATTAGAATACACTTTGCTCTAGCCTCCTTGTGAATGGGAGTGGGACCAGTGAGAATATCATGTGACCACAATGTGCCCCGATGCTCCAAAAAAATAATTCCTCCCCCATGCGTACGCACATCATGTTCCTGTCATGTTCCTGCCACGTTCCTGTCATGTTCCTGTCATGTTCCTCTCATGTTCCTGTCATGTTCCTCTCATGTTCCTGTCATGTTCCTGTCATGTTCCTGCCATGATCCTGCCGTGTTCCTGCCGTGTTCCTGCCATGTTCCTGCCACGTTCCTGCCACGTTCCTGCCACGTTCCTGTCATGTTCCTGCCACGTTCCTGCCACGTTCCTGTCACGTTCCTGCCACGTTCCTGTCATGTTCCTGTCACGTTCCTGCCACGTTCCTGTCACGTTCCTGCCACGTTCCTGTCACGTTCCTGTCACGTTCCTGTCACGTTCCTGTCACGTTCCTGTCACGTTCCTGTCACGTTCCTGCCACGTTCCTGTCATGTTCCTGCCATGTTCCTGTCATGTTCCTGTCATGTTCCTCTCATGTTCCTGCCACGTTCCTGTCATGTTTCAGCCATGTTTCTGCTTAGGGCCTCGATACTTACATCCACCTGCAGTTGACTGAGCTGTTAATTGTGTTAGATGACAAGCTCACAAACACACACCACACACACACAGCTGTTAATTGTGTCAGATGACAGTTGGTTGATTGGCTGTGTGTGGTTCACCAGGTGCAGAAATGTATTAATGAATTCATCAGTCAAGGAGCCCAATATACTGTAGACCTACAGATGTGTATGGAATGTAAGACATAGTGTTTTCTGACTTATAGACCATAGAGAGGGAGAACCTAGAGAGAGGGAATCTAGAGAGGGAGACCATGGAGAGGGAGAACCTAGAGAGAGGGAATCTAGAGAGGGAGACCATAGAGAGGGAGAACCTAGAGAGAGGGAATCTAGAGAGGGAGACCATAGAGAGGGAGAACCTAGAGAGAGGGAATCTAGAGAGGGAGACCATAGAGAGGGAGAACCTAGAGAGAGGGAATCTAGAGAGGGAGACCATAGAGAGGGAGAACCTAGAGAGGGAGAACCTAGAGAGAGGGAATCTAGAGAGGGGGACCCTTGAGAGGGAGACACTACAGAGGGAAACCCTAGAGAGGGAGACCATAAAGTGGGAGACCCTGGAGAGGGAGACCCAAGAGAGGGAACCTAGAGAGAGGGAACCTAGAGAGGGGGACCCTAGAGAGGGAGACCCTAGAGATAGGGAACCTAGAGAGGGAGACCCAAGAGAGGGAGATCGGAGATTGGGAGACCCTAGAGAGGGGAAACCTAGAGAGAGAGACCCTAAAGAGGTAGACCCTGGAGAAAGGGAACCTGGAGAGGGAAACCCTAGAGAGGGAGACCCTAGAGATGGAGACCCAAGAGAGGGAACCTAGAGAGGGAGACCGTAGAGTGAGAGACCCTAGAGAGGGAGACCCAAGAAAAAGGGAACCTAGAGAGGGAGACCCTAACGAGGGGGACACTTGAGAGAGGATCCTACAGAGGGAACCTAGAGAGGGACACCCTAGAGAGGAAGACCCTAGAGAGAGGGACCCTAGGGAGGGAGACCCTAGAGAGGGAGACCCTAGAGAGAATGAAACTCTAGAAATGAAGATCAGAATGTATACTGAACACAGAGGGTATGCTATATGAACACAGACAATATGCTATATGAACACAGACAGTATGCATTCTGAACACAGACAGTATGCATTCTGAACACAGACAGTATGCTATATGAACACAGACAGTATGCATTCTGAACACAGACAGTATGCATTCTGAACACAGACAGTATGCATTCTGAACACAGACAGTATTCTATATGAACACAGAGAGTATGCATTCTGAACACAGACAGTATGCTATTTGAACACAGACAGTATGTATTCTGAACACAGACAGTATGCATTCGGAACACAGACAGTATTCTATATGAACACAGACAGTATGCATTCTGAACACAGACAGTATGCTATATGAACACAGACAGTATGCATTCTGAACACAGACAGTATGCATTCTGAACACAAACAGTATGCATTCTGAACACAAACAGTATGCTATATGAACACAAACAGTATGCTATATGACCACAGACAGTATGCATTCTGAACACAGACAGTATGCATTCTGAACACAGACAGTATGCATTCTGAACACAGACAGTATGCATTCTGAACACAGACAGTATGCATTCTGAACACAAACAGTATGCATTCTGAACACAGACAGTATGCTATATGAACACAGACAGTATGCATTCTGAACACAAACAGTATGCATTCTGAACACAAACAGTATGCATTCTGAACACAAACAGTATGCATTCTGAACACAAACAGTATGCATTCTGAACACAGACAGTATGCATTCTGAACACAAACAGTATGCTATATGAACACAAACAGTATGCATTCTGAACACAAACAGTATGCATTCTGAACACAAACAGTATGCATTCTGAACACAAACAGTATGCATTCTGAACACAAACAGTATGCTATATGACCACAGACAGTATGCATTCTGAACACAGACAGTATGCATTCTGAACACAGACAGTATGCATTCTGAACACAGACAGTATGCATTCTGAACACAGACAGTATGCATTCTGAACACAAACAGTATGCATTCTGAACACAAACAGTATGCATTCTGAACACAAACAGTATGCATTCTGAACACAGACAGTATGCATTCTGAACACAAACAGTATGCATTCTGAACACAAACAGTATGCATTCTGAACACAAACAGTATGCATTCTGAACACAGACAGTATGCATTCTGAACACAAACAGTATGCATTCTGAACACAGACAGTATGCATTCTGAACACAGACAGTATGCATTCTGAACACAGACAGTATGCATTCTGAACACAGACAGTATGCATTCTGAACACAGACAGTATGCATTCTGAACACAGACAGTATGCATTCTGAACACAGACAGTATGCATTCTGAACACAAACAGTATGCATTCTGAACACAAACAGTATTCTATATGAACACAAACAGTATGCATTCTGAACACAAACAGTATTCTATATGAACACAAACAGTATGCATTCTGAACACAGACAGTATGCATTCTGAACACAAACAGTATGCATTCTGAACACAAACAGTATGCATTCTGAACACAAACAGTATGCATTCTGAACACAAACAGTATGCATTCTGAACACAAACAGTATGCATTCTGAACACAAACAGTATGCATTCTGAACACAAACAGTATGCATTCTGAACACAAACAGTATGCTATATGACCACAGACATTATTCAAAATGCATTGATTAAACACTGATCTGTTTAGTACTTTTTTTTTACAAGTTTAGAGAGTAGATATTTCTGTGAAATTAAATATTATACATCGTAATTGAAAATCATGTAAACACAAAGCTCATTAGTGCAAAGCCTCCCTATAGGTTTCAAGTGAACAGCATCTATCTATATTACACGCATGATTCTGTATTATGTTTCATGTTTCATGTGGAAGAGTAGCTTCTGCTTTTGCAACAGCTAATGGGGATCCTAATAAAATAACACATACCAAAATACAATGTGAAGGATGTCAGTTTCCCTCTGATAGCCCAATGAATGCAAAGGGTCTGATGGTGATGTGCCTAGCAATCCAATAAGAAGCACTTTGGATGCATTTAGACAGCCCGCCCAATTCTGATATACTTTTTTCACTAATTGGTATTTTGACTAATCAGATCAGCTCTGATAAAAATCTGGTGTGAAAAGATGTGATGTGATTGGTCAAAAGACCAACGTGAGGAAAAAAGATCATAAATGGTCTGTCTGTCTTAACACGGCCTCTATGTTTCCATCCAACCATTTCATGTGGATGAATTATCTGATGCATGAAAAACGTCACGACGTGGCTAATGGAAACAGGATATGCCAGTACAATTTGATAACTGCCGACAGTCAATTTGTTCATCTTTTTTCACATATTTTTGTGTAGATAAAATGAATTGTGCGACAAAATTGCGTTGGAAACGCCTTTACCTCCAAATATTTATATAATAAACATCATATTGAAGTAAACTTGGAGTCACACAAACGCAATGATGCGTTATGTGGTCCTCCCAATATGAATCGGGAAACCATGCAGTTTATTAGGCTACAGATTAAATAAATGATGATGAACTTCACAGGGTGGTGAATGTGCACACTATGAGCCTGATGCTCATCAAAAAAAAAAAATTATGGTGACATGATGACGCTTGGCTGCCATTTGACAAATAAAACACATATAGCTCTTACCCATAATAATGTCATAATGCCATAATGCAGGTAGTTAACCCGCACTGTGTCTGCGAGCTGTTGGTTAGAGCGCACATAGAAATCCCAGAGTGGGCACGTTTTCTAAATAACACAACCGTGTTTGTGACAAAACCATCAGTAGAATTGAAAAAGATCATTAAATTGTATTTTTAAATCAGTAAAATGTCATTTAACCGCAAAATTATTGTTTATGCGTCATCACCCACAGCTTTCCATTTGGGACATAAACGAGCTCTCTCTAATCTACCTACCTCCAATAAACATATTAAGTTATGATGTAAAACAAAATCTCACCACACACAGTGACTGACTGAACTTCCTTCTCCTAAACACACAAGCGCAGGTTTCCATTAACCAAGGTTTTTTTTTATTTTTTACAAAGCGATGTCGCAACAAAAAAAATCTTGCGATATGTGTAATGGAAACGTCAGATATAGGTAGCATTTTTATCTGTTCGACAAGGGTGGATTTTTCTTTTGGTCGAGCCTTCTTTATTGCGACATGATGGAAACAGTATTTTTCAATAAATTATTATTGCCGAATCATTTTGAAGGTACATGGGCACGTCATGTCGTCACTTCACGATAACGCTCCACTTCACATTTCATTCTAAATGCCTGAACTTCCTCCACTGTAATGTGATATTTTTAGCTGTTGGATGAGGATGACCCATTAAAGGACTGGGCTCAATCATACGCCCTAAATGGCAGCCTATGTCCTATCAAGTGCACTACTAACCCCATAGGGCTATGGGAAATAGTAGTGCACTATATGGGGAATAAGGTGTATTTTGGGACATTGTCATAGCTCTGACTCCTCTGCCCTTGTTCAAGTGAGTGGGTAACAACTCACTGCCAATCCCCCACCCCCTCTCCCAGACCACCCCACTGCAGAAACAGTATACTACAGGGGGACTCATTGGAATGACATTACAGCTGACACTGAAAACCACCCCGGGGCCTGAAGCCACTGAAACATGAAGGCTTTGACAGACATTTGTTTCACAGTGTTTGAAATCAGAGCATTAGCATTTTTTTTTGTGACCCTGCAAATGCTCCCTAAAATAAGTAATCTGTTTTTGTTGTGTTGATGGTGATGACTAAACCTTTGTGATTTCGCCCCATGATAATGAAGCCTTTTACACTTCTTCCCACGCCAGGATGTGAATGCTAATAGATTCAAACAGTCTTAATGAGAGTCTTGATTGCCTCCAACGTGTTTGTGTTTGTGTTTGCTTGACTGCATTCCTGTGTGTGTGTGTGTGTGTGGGGGGGGTGTGGGGTGTGTGTGTGTGTGTGTGTGTGTGTGTGTGTGTGTGTGTGTGTGTGTGTGTGTGTGTGTGTGTGTGTGGGGGGTGTGTGTGTGTGTGTGTGTGAGAGAGAGAGACCCAAATGGTGTCCTATTCCCATAGACCCTGGGCAAAAAGTAGTGCACTATGTAGGGACTAAGATGACATTTTGGGAAGGGTTTGTCCAGCTGGAGGGCCTTATGCTCAGAGGGTTGTTGCCAGCTGTAGCAGGATATTCTCAGCCCATGTGGGTCACAGGGTGGGGGTACCAAATACGATACGACCGATACACCCTGAGAGGTTACGTTGCATCCTCCTCCACATCATGAATACTAATGAACACAGTATCTGGCCACCTGCTGGAAGACCTTGTCCTTGTTAGTGAGGAAATCTTCAGGACCATTTGCTGGGGGTGTATTCATTAGAGCACACTGTAGCCACACTAAACCGAAGTTCAGGTAGTACCACCCTGTTTCAACCTAAGTTCAAGTAGTACCACCCTGTTTCAACCTAAGTTCAGGTAGTACCACCCCGTTTCCACCTAAGTTCAGGTAGTACCACCCCATTTCAAACTAAGTTCAGGTAGTACCACCACGTTTCAACCTAAGTTCAGGTAGTACCACCCCGTTTCAACCTAAGTTCAGGTAGTACCACCCCGTTTCAACCTAAGTTCAGGTAGTACCACCCCGTTTCAACCTAAGTTCAGGTAGTACCACCCCGTTTCAACCTAAGTTCAGGTAGTACCACCCCGTTTCAACCTAAGTTCAGGTAGTACCACCCCGTTTCAACCTAAGCTCAGGTAGTACCAACCCGTTTCAACCTAAGCTCAGGTAGTACCACCCCGTTTCAACCTAAGTTCAGGTAGTACCACCCCGTTTCAACCTAAGTTCAGGTAGTACCACCCCGTTTCAACCTAAGCTCAGGTAGTACCAACCCGTTTCAACCTAAGCTCAGGTAGTACCACCCCGTTTCAACCTAAGTTCAGGTAGTACCACCCCGTTTCAACCTAAGTTCAGGTAGTACCACCCCGTTTCAACCTAAGTTCAGGTAGTACCACCCCGTTTCAACCTAAGTTCAGGTAGTACCACCCCGTTTCAACCTAAGCTCAGGTAGTACCACCCCGTTTCAACCTAAGCTCAGGTAGTACCACCCCGTTTCAACCTAAGCTCAGGTAGTACCACCCCTGTTTCAACCTAAGTTCAGGTAGTACCACCCCGTTTCAACCTAAGTTCAGGTAGTACCTCCCCGTTTCAACCTAAGCTCAGGTAGTACCACCCCGTTTCAACCTAAGTTCAGGTAGTACCACCCCGTTTCAACCTAAGCTCAGGTAGTACCACCCCGTTTCAACCTAAGTTCAGGTAGTACCACCCCGTTTCAACCTAAGTTCAGGTAGTACCACCCCGTTTCAACCTAAGTTCAGGTAGTACCACCCCGTTTCAACCTAAGTTCAGGTAGTACCACCCCGTTTCAACCTAAGTTCAGGTAGTACCACCCTGTTTCAACCTAAGCTCAGGTAGTACCACCCCGTTTCAACCTAAGCTCAGGTAGTACCACCCCGTTTCAACCTAAGCTCAGGTAGTACCACCCCGTTTCAACCTAAGTTCAGGTAGTACCACCCCGTTTCAACCTAAGTTCAGGTAGTGTTATGTGTTATTACATACAGCCGGAAATAACTTTTGGATATCAGAGCAGTGGTAACACACCAGCATTACGAAGCAAACTAGAAACCACATATGCTGAGGCCGCATTTATTGTAGCTGGGGATTTTAACAAAGCAAATCCGAGGAAAACGCTACCGAAGATCTACCAACACATTGACTGTGGTACTCGCTCTGGAAAAACATTGTACCACTGCTACTCAACTTTTTTGAAATGCCTACAAAGCCCTCCCCCGTCCTCCCTTCAACAAATCTGATCATGACTCCATTTTGTTCCTCCCTTCCTATAGGCAGAAACTCAAACAAGAAGTACCCATGCTAAGGACTATTCAACGCTGGTCTGACCCATCGGAATCCATGCTCCAATATTGTTTTGATCACATGGACTGGGATATGTTCCAGGTAGCCTCAGAATAACATCAACGAATAGGGTGACTGTTCATCAGGAAGTGTATAGGAGATGTTGTACCCACTGTGACTATTAAAACCTACCCAAACCAGAAACCGTGGATAGATGGCAGCATTCGCGCAAAACTGAAAGCGCAAACCAACACATTTAACCATGGCAAGGTGACTGGGAATACGGTCCAATACAAACAGTGTAATTATTCCCTCCGTAAGGCAATCCAACAGGCAAAATATCAGTACAAAGACAAAGTAGAGTCGCAATTCAACGGCTCCGACACGAGACGTATGTGGCAGGGTCTACAGACAATCAAGGACAACAAAGGGAATACCAGCCAGGTCGTGGACACCGACGTCTTGCTTCCGGACAAGCTAAACACCTTCTTTGTCCGCTTTGAGGATAATACAGTGCCACCGACGCGGCCCACTACCAAGGACTGTGGGCTCTCCTTCTCTGTGACTGACGTAAGACATTTAAACGTGTTAACTCTCGCAAGGCTGCCTGCCCAGACAGCAGACGGCACTTCCTCAGAACATTTTTTATTGATTTTACCTTTATTTTACTAGGCAAGTCAGTTAAGAACAAATTCTTATTTTCAATGACGGCCTAGGAACAGTGGATTAACTGCCTGTTCAGGGGCAGAACGACAGATTTTGTACCTTGTCAGATCGGGTATTTGAACATGCAACCTTTCAGTTACTAGTCCAATGCTCTAACCACTAGGCTACCCTGCATGCGCAGACCAGCTGGCTGGAGTGGCTGGAGTGTTTACGGACATATTCGATCTCTTCCTATTCCAGTCTGCTGTCCCCACTTGCTTCAAGATGTCCACCATTGTTCCATAGAATTCACTTCTGTCATCATGAAGTGTTTTGAGCGGCTAGTTAAGGATCATATCACCCCTACCTTACCTGTCACCCTAGACCCACTTCAATTTGCTTACCGCCCCAATAGGTCCACAGACGATGCAATCACCATTTGCACTGCACACAGTGTCCTATTCCACCTGGACAAGAGGAATACCTATGTAATAATGCTGTTCATTGACTATAGCTCAGCATTCAACACCATAGTACCCTCCAAGCTCATCTGGGTCTGAACCCCGTCCTGTGCAGCTGGGTCCTGGACTTCCTGATGGGCCGCCCCCAGGTGGTGAAGGTAGGAAACAACACCTCCACTTCGCTGATGCTCAACACAAGGGTGCGTGCTCAGCCCCCTCCTGTACTCCCTGTTCACCCATGGCTGTGTGGCCACGCACACCTCCAACTCAATCATCAAGTTTGCAGACAACACAACAGTAGTAGGCCTGATAACCAACAATGACGAGACAGCCTACAGGGAGGAGGTGAGGGCCCTGGGAGAGTGGTGCCAGGAAAATAACCTCTCACTCAACGTCAACAAAACAGAGGAGCTGATCGTGGAGTTCAGGAAACATCAGAGGGAGCACGCCCCCATCCACATCGACGGGACCGCAGTGGAGAAGGTGGAAAGCTTCAAGTTCCTGGGCGTACACATCACTGACGATCTGAAATGGTCCACCCACACAGACAGTGTGGTGAAGAAGGCACAACAGCGCCTCTTCAACCACAGGAGGCTAAAGAATTTTGGCTTGGCCCCTAAAACCCTCACAAACTTTAACAGATGCACAATTAAGAGCATCCTGTCAGGCTGTATCACCACCTGGTACGGCAACTGCACAGCTCTCCAGTGGGTAGTGAGGTCTGCGCAACGCATCACCGGGGGAAAACTACATACCCTCCAGGACACCTACAGCACCCGATGTCACAGGAAGGTCGAAAAGATCATCAAGGACAACAACCACCCGAGTCACTGCCTGTTCACCCCGCTATCATCCAGAAGGCGAGGGCAGTACAGGTTAATCAAAGCTGGGACCGAGAGACTGAAAAACAGCTTCTATCTCAAGGCCATCAGACTGCTAAATAGCCACCAGTAACCGGCTTCCACCTGGTTACGTAACCCTGCACCTTAGAGGCTGCTGCCTTGTATAGATAGACTTAGAATCGCTGGGGACTTCAATAACTAGTCACTTTAATAAGTTTAAATAATGTTTACATACTGCTTTACTCATCTCATATGTATATACTGTAGTCCATTCTACTGTATTTTAGTCAATGCCACTCTGACATTGCTCGTCCTAATATTTATATATTTCTTAATTCCATTATTTTACTTTTTAGATTAGTATGTATTGTTATGAACTGTTAGATACTACTGCACTGTTGGAGCTAGGAACACAAGGATTTCTCTAGATACTACTGCACTGTTGGAGCTGGGAACACAAGCATCTCTCTAGATACTACTGCACTGTTGGAGCTGGGAACACAAGCATTTCTCTAGATACTACTGCACTGTTGGAGCTAGAAACACAAGCATTTCTCTAGATACTACTGCACTGTTGGAGCTAGGAACACAAGGATTTCTCTAGATACTACTGCACTGTTGGAGCTAGGAACACAAGCATTTCTCTAGATACTACTGCACTGTTGGAGCTAGGAACACAAGGATTTCTCTAGATACTACTGCACTGTTGGAGCTAGGAACACAAGCATTTCTCTAGATACTACTGCACTGTTGGAGCTAGGAACACAAGGATTTCTCTAGATACTACTGCACTGTTGGAGCTAGGAACACAAGCATCTCTCTAGATACTACTGCACTGTTGGAGCTAGGAACACAAGCATTTCTCTAGATACTACTGCACTGTTGGAGCTAGGAATACAAGCATTTCTCTAGATACTACTGCACTGTTGGAGCTAAGAACACGCATTTCTCTAGATACTACTGCACTGTTGGAGCTAGGAACACAATCATTTTCCTACATACTACTGCACTGTTGGCGCTAGGAACACAAGCATTTCTCTAGATACTACTGCACTGTTGGAGCTAGGAACACAGACATTTCTCTAGATACTACTGCACTGTTGGAGCTAGGAACACAAGCATTTCTCTAGATACTACTGCACTGTTGGAGCTAGGAACACAAGCATTTCTCTAGATACTACTACTGTTGGAGCTAGGAAGACAAGTTTTTCGCTACACCCAAAATAACATCTGCATGTGACCAATACAATTAGATTAGGCTTTTTATAGATTTTTTTTACTCACCTCACTTTGATTAACAAATTTAAAGAAGTTCAACAACAATTTGAAATTGGAAACATGGTCATTGTGGGTGTACATTGTTATTGATTATTGTAGGGTTTTTTGAGTTGGGGTTTGCAAGAAAGGCATTTCACGGTACTTATGCAATGTGACATTAAAACTTGAAAGTTGTTAAAAAGCCAAACACTACGAAATGTACAGTGCCTTCTAAGGTAATGATTAATTAAAAACAGACATACAAATATAATAATAATATATTATAATATAAATAGACCTATATATGAGACCAAGCCTGAATATTTTTTATTAATAAAATGATTATGCCAATACATAGCATGCAGTATATTATGCATGGCAGAAAAACTGATTTTTAAAACTGATTTTGGTACATAATTGGAGTCTGTCTGTCTACCTGTGCCTTAGGACCATGCCTCAGGACTACCTGGCCTGATGACTCCTTGCTGTCCCCAGTCCACCTGGTCATGCTGCTGCTCCAGTTTCAACTGTTCTGCCTGCGGTATTACTTTCTCCAGCGCACAGAGGTGTCAACATTTTAATTAAACATGGTACTATGGATGTTCCCGGACAGATTTAACTTGGTTTCCCAAGTCCAACCCAGGAAAAAAAACATATATATCTTAAGAAAGCCCATAACATGCAGTCACTCCTGTCGCGCAGCAGCGGCTCAACCTGTGGTTGATACAGGAGGTTAATATAGTAAGTAGCGTGGGAATGGAGGTGGGAAAGGCCTCCATTCGCTATTTGAGTGCATGTGGACAACACTTATTTTTTCCCTTGCCCCTGTTTCTGCCCCTTTGATAATGGGCCGTTCTAAATCGAAAAACAAATGTTACATATTAGCAGTGCTGGAAAAAGTACCCAATTGTGATATTTGAGAAAAAGTATAGATACCGTAATAAAAAGTTACTATAGTAAAAGTGAAAGTCAACCAGTAAAATATCCTCCTGTCCTGCTAAGCATTCAAAATGTAACGAGTACTTTGGGTTGCCAGGGAAAATGTATGGAGTAAAAAAGTACAATATTTTCTGTAGGAATTTAGTGAAGTAAGATTAAAAGTTGTCAAAAATATAAATAGTAAAATAAAGCACAGATACCCCCAAATACACCTCAAGTAGTACTTTAAAGTATTTTTACTTAAGTACTTTACACCACTGCATATTAGTAAAGACAAGATTATATTGAAAATAGTCTGATTATATTCTTCTTACTATACAATCATAATATAAAATAATGGCACAGGATTTAAGCACGTCTTGTCTGCTAAATTAACAAGCCTACGGCATGGCGCAAAGCCAGATAACATACAGTAGGCCAACTCATATTCTGTTCTTTTGAAATACATTTTCTTCGTATCATGTTTCTTTAGAATAGTTATTGTGATAGTGTATATTAAATGGATTTATTTGTCTTCTAAAGGTGCGCATCAGCAGCTTGTACGCGGCTTATATGTGTGAATTCCTGGCGATGCTAAACGTGTTTATGTTCATTAACGGTCAATTACTGTGAGACCAGCAGGCTTTTGCGTGACAAAAAAGGCTGACAAAATGTCATGACCACCACAGTCCTTGTAGTAAGTAACACACCGTTTCAACCCTAATATACTAAGACACTCTACATGACCATAAGTATGTGGACATCTGCTCCATGAACATCTCATTCCAAAATCATGGGCATTAATATGGAGTTGGTCCCCCCCCCCCCCTTTGCTGCTATAACAGCTTCCACTCTTCTGGGAAGGCTTTCCATTAGATGTTGAAACATTGCTGCGGGGACTTGCTTCCATGTAGCCACAAGAGCATTAGTGAGGTCAGATCACAGATGTTGGCCGATTAGGTCTGGCTCGCAGTCGGCGTTCCAATGTTGGGGCGGCAGGTAGCCTAACGGTGAGTGTTGGATCAATAACTGAAAGGTGATCGAATCGAATCCCCGAGCTGACAAGGTAAAAATCTGTCGTTCTGAACAAGGCAGTTAGCCCACTAGGGCATCATTTTAAATAATAATTTGTTCTTAACTGACTTGCCTAGTTAAATAAAGGATTAAAAAAAATCATCCCAAAGGTGTTTGATGGGGTTGAGGTCAGGGCTCTGTGCAGGCCAGTCAAATTCTTCCAAACTCAAAACATTTCTCAACAAAGCAACAGTTCTTGTGCTGACGTTGCACCCAGAGGCAGTTTGGAACTCAGTAGTGAGTGTTGTAACCGAGGACAATTTTTACTCGCTTCAGCAGTCCCGTTCTGTGACCTTGTGACCTACCACTTAGGCTTTGATGCTCCTAGACGTCTCCACTTCAAAATAAAAGCACTTACAGTTGACCGGGGCAGCTCTAGCAGGGCAGAAATTTGACAAACAGACTTGTTGGAAAGATAGCATCCTATCGTCGCTCTGGATAAGAGCGTCTGCTAAATGACTTAAATGTAAATGTCTATCACGGTACCACTCTGAAAGTCAGAGCTCTTCAGTACAGGCCATTCTACTGCCAATGTTGGCCTATGGAGATTGCATGGCTGTGTGCTTGATTTTATACACTGGTCTGCAATGGGTGTGGCTGAAATAGCTAAATCCACTAATTTGAAAGGGTGTCCAGATACTTGTGCCTATATATAGTGTAGGTTGACCCATTCAATTACAGGCAAGGTAATCCCAGAGGGTGTTGGCCTGACAATGGTGTGCCCTTTGAAACCCTATGATAGATACCGATGCTCCTGAATAGCACTATGTTATATATAATACTGATTTGACCCATGCCATGGCTATTGTGTACTGTACTAAAGCATCTGTTTTGATGAAGTCCTCCAGAGCCGCCTGTCGTCCATTGCAGTCGGCAATTTCCTCTTCAGTTTGGTGCCGCTCTTAAACTAGTCCACGTGATCTCTAGTTTACATGAACATGCTCTGTTAAAATGGTTAGCATTGATTTCCATCCAATGTAGGAAACTGACCTACAAGAGAAGGAAAACCACTTCTTGTAAATGAGAGGGAAAACAGATGTACATCTTGGCAATACATTTGCTCGATGATAAAGAATAACTTCCTTAATCCTCTTGGTTCCTGTGCGGAACATAAGGCATCGACTACAGGAGTGCCACTGCTTCTGATCTTCTGCCTTTTTGGGGGATGGCATGTTTCCTTAGGGCGGCCACGGTTCCTTTTCTCATAATGAACAAGGGCCGATTTCCTGGACACAAATTAAGCCTCATCTAACACTAAAAAGCATGCTCATTTGACATCTCCAGACATGCTTTATAGTCCAGAAGTAGGACTAATGTGTCCAGGAAACCAGCCTATAAAGATGAACTCCATGTATAGACTACAGAAGTCAGGTTTAAAACAGTAAAACATGTTTATTCAGTTCTCTCATCAGCTGATTTGTCATGATGAAGTACATCAGTAGTGAAAGGCAGACCGGATGTTACATGCTCGATAATAACCATTTACAACCATGATTCAACTTCACAATTTAAAATAAAACCATTACTTGCATTTGACCTGAAAAGACAGTGGTGGTAATACACAGGACTGTCCAAGCAGTACATACACGTTCCTTTAAGAAACAGGGAGAGAAGGCCAAAACCAAACTGGGCTGTTCCAATTCAACTAGTTAGTTTAAGACCCTTTTTATTTTTATTATCTTTCAACAAATTCAAGTTCAGGATGATGTAAAAGACGAGGAGAAAAGCCCAGATCATGTCAAAGTCAGGAGAAAAGGAGAGATGGATCACATTCCAGAATCCCAAGGAACAAAACAAAACGCGAAGGGAGGGAGGGATGTAGAAGCCATCTTTGTTTTATAATACTCAAAGAGTCGGGGCAACTGACATCAGTAGTAGTAGTAACTGGCATGGTAGGACATCAGACCAACTTCAGAGTGACATTCACTGACGAGGTCCCATGTAGCGACCTCCTTCACTGGGTCCAGTACCTCGTCCAGAGCCAAAGCTGGGTTTCTGTGCCATGCCACCCCTGGTGGGGGGGCCCCTGGGCCCTCCTATCCTCTCTCGGGGCCCTCCGGGGCCACCTGGACCTCTGGGGCGGATGTCTCGCCGATCCCCTTCCCGGGCGGAGCGAGTCTTCTTTTCCTCCACGTTCAGTCGGACATCGCCTCTGAACTTAATGGGCTACAAATGAAAGAGGACTGTTAGTATATTAACTCATTTAAATGATCCAAAAAAACTGTAAAGATCAGAGTGGGCTTTTAGAAAGGATTGTACACGCGCAATAATTTTTTGAATGACATGTACTGCTTCCAAAACAGACATGGGAATGTGAAGCACCTTTCTATCATCATTGAAATGGAGCCGAAGGCTTGGACAAAATGGAGCCGAAGGCTTGGACAAAATGGAGCCGAAGGCTTGGACAAAATGGAGCCGAAGGCTCGGACAAAATGGAGCCGAGTTCATCAAATCAGCACATTGGTAATTAAAACACTCAGGCTTAACATATGTTTAAAAATAATTAGTACCCGGTTGCTTAGGATTTTCTGTACAGGTTCCGAATCGTCAAACACCACAAACCCAAAGTTGGGAAGCTTTCCTCCGCTGTTGATCCGTAGCTCAAGCACAGTACCATACTCTGTAGGAGGAACCAGATCATATTAAAATGACAACTCTTTCAACCAATCAATTACTTCCATCAGTTGCTACAAAGCATTCTGTGTTCTGTTGCAGAGACTCAAATCATTTAAAATGAGAAAGATCAATGATTCTAATAAATTATGTCTAACTGTTTTACAGGTCATTTGGGGACTATGATCATTTAAGACTATCCATCTAAATGTGGTACTACTACACCCCAGGACTGATTACCATATACTGTCCCTATTTAATAAATTATTTGCCAGTTGAAACCACAAAGCCATTCATTCAAAAGCTTTTTTGCAGACCATGAAAGAGGGACATACGTTGGAAAAACTCCTTGAGCTCTGCCTTGTCCACATCATGGGGAACGTTTCCTACAAAGAGCTGGTGAGCGTCTGGATACCTCACCACACGGCCAACCTCCGACGACTCTCCCTGCTCTCCTTCCCGCACTGCAGACCAAGAGCAGAGACCCGACAGAGGTATGAGAGGAGATCCACTTTATTAACGGTCACGTATACACGTCGAATGTTTCTTCAAACAATAAGCACTACACACAGATTCCCATTCAGAGTTCAGACTAACAGACAGGTTTACGTCTAACGTAGACAGCATACTGTAGCAATTTTTATATATTTTTTTTACAACAAATCTGTGTTCTTATTGGACGAGGTAAGGTAGTACACATCACAGTTGCACTTCATTTCGATACATTTTCTACATCCTGAACATGATCCAGCTTCCTGGTGGATGGTACCGTGTGTTGGGGGTGAGATGTTATCTGGTGGATCATACCTCCTGGTCGGGGTCCTCTGACTGGTGGGGGGCCTGGCCTTGCTTCCCGTGGTCTCTGGTCTCCTCTCGGTTGTGTTCTCTGTGCTGCGGCTTCTGTTTTCACCTCCACCCTGGGCTAAAGCACCAAGAAAAGACCCTGAGAAACCAGGCTAGAAGACCAAGACAACAAGGCTCCAAGCTAAATCACTAGTTGATTGCGTTCGTTGTCCTTTAAGAGGAACGTTGATTTTTTTTAAAGTCACATGTAAATGTTAATTATACCTAATCATAAATATAGTGCATGTGGTCTTTCAATTGGTAGGATACATACAAGATGTGTAATAGGTGATTTTTATCACCTTAGTAATCAATATAGAATGTGTGGTTGTTTCTTCTGCTGGTATTTAATGCATCATGTCAGCTACAGCAGGACTGTTTTTTTTTTTTTTTTTTTTACACAGAAAAGTAACATACCGGTGCCGAGGGAACTTTGACGACGTGGGGGGGGATGCCAGAGACTGGGACAACGCCGCTAGGGGGAAGGTTCTTACTGGTGACAGAGGCCCAGGAGAAAGGCTGGAGGAGAGACCAAACAGACGGTACTAAATCAAGCTGAATGAGGTCTGGTAGCTGTACAGGGAAACCACTAGAAGCTACGTAAACATTTTTATTTTACCTTTATTTAACTAGGCAAGTCAGTTAAGAACAAATTCTTATTTTCAATGACAGCCTAGGAACAGTGGGTTAACTGCCTGTCAGCTCGGGGGGTTTGAACTTACAACCTTCCGGTTACTAGTCCAATGCTCTAACCACTAGGCTACCCTGCCGCCCAATGAATCTAATGAAGAACATCAAGGGTCAAAAGGAAGGAATTTCTCCGCAATAGTAGTTAATCTACAAAATTAGCTAATCAAAGCTGATGCAACCAAAATGGTTCTTAAACCAAACTGGAATAATCAGAGGTGTAGACAAGTCACATATTGCCTGCCTAGTGACCTCTACAGTGGATAACCAGCCAAAACCTCCAGAGAGGAATAGACAGCCAGGTCACACAAAGAGGGAATCACAACCACCATGTTGACATGACCACAGCGTAGCCAACAGAAGGGTTGAGACCTACCCGGTTATCTTCAGCAGGTGCGGGGGCAGGGTCAGCAGTGGCAGAGGGCAGGGGTGAGGAGACTGGACACTGCTCTCCCTGCTCCTCTGTGGCGTGTTCCTGCTGCTGCGGGGTCTCTGGCTCCAAACCCCGTTTTCCATCCACCACGTCTGGCTCCGCCTCTAGCTCCGCCTCCGCCTCAGGCTCCGCCTCAGGCTCTGGGGTTAAAGCCACCTCCTCCTCTGGTCTCTTGGCCTCAGTGCTGATATAACAGACACACACATCTAATATTAACCCAAGGATAGACTAGAATGAAGTGGCACTAAATAAGTCACAAGTAATTTATTGGGTAAACCACCAATATTTCCCGTTACAGAAAAGCCAATAAATGTGAAGTCTAAATTGTCTGGGGGCGCAGTGCAAAATAATGTTTCCAGTTTACCCGCCAAGAGGGGATGGTTTCTCCATAACAGTGAAGACTAGAGGTTGACCGATTATGATTTCTCAATACAGATTGGACAAAAAAGAAAGAAGCCGATACCGATTAATCGGCTGATTTTTTACATCTATATATAATGACAATTACAACAATACTGAATGAACACATTTTAACTTGAAAACAAATCTATTTAGTCTCAAAACAAATAATGAAACATGTTCAATTTGGTTTAAATATGGCAAAAACAGGGTTGGATAAGTAAAAGTGCAATATGTGCCATGTAAGAAAGCTAACATTTAAGTTCCTTGCTCAGAACATATGAAAGCTGGTGGTTCCTTTTAACATGAGTCTTCAATATTCCCAGTTGAGAAGTTTTAAGTTGTAGTTATAGGAATTATAGGACTATATCTCTATACCATTTGTATTTCATATACCCTTGACTATTGGATGTTCTTATAGGCACTAGAGTATTGCCAGCCTAATCTCGGGAGTTGATCGGCTTGAAGTCAAACAGCTCCGTGCTTCAAGCACTGAGCTGCTGGCAAACGCAGTAAAGTGTTGTTTGAATGAATGCTTACAAGCCTGCTGCTGCCTACCACTGCTGTTAGACTGCTCTATCATAGACTTAATTATAATAAACACAGAAATACAAGCTTAATATGGTCAAATCCAGAAACTATCATTTCGAAAACAAAACGTTTATTCTTTCAGTAAACCTTCCCCTAACCCGGACGACGCTGGGCCAAACCTTCCCCTAACCCGGACGACGCTGGGCCAAACCTTCCCCTAACCCGGACGACGCTGGGCCAAACCTTCCCCTAACCCGGACGACGCTTCCCCTAACCCGGAAGACGCTGGGCCAAACCTTCCCCTAACCCGGAAGACGCTGGGCCAATTGTCCACCGCCCCACGGGTCTTCCGGTTGCGGCCGAATGCAACAGAGCCTGGACTCAAACCCAGACTCTCGTGAGACAGCTAGCAATACCTTAGACCACCGCACCACTCAGGAGGCCCCTAGATTGCGCCTTCCTGAGAACAAAGTAACGAGGCTGATGGATATCGTATGCTGCTTTAAAAAGGAGTGGGACAGTTTTGATTTTCCAACAGCAGCAGCTCACTGAGCAGGCCAAGGACAGTCGCAACTTAGAGACAAATTGTGTTGGTCAGGACAGTTGTAGAAGTTCTGCTCCCCTAAGCAAGATCAACATGTGCTGCCCGTTTCATGTATAGTAGTCTATAAAGATTTGAAATGGATAGATAGACAGGAGTAAAGTATTATGTGCAATCGGTGCATTTCAGTTGAGCGTATTCAGCAGCCAACTGCCCATAGTACGAAGCTGGTGTCAATAAGTCACATGACCTCACAATAGTTCAAATTCCAATAAGCATAACATTCATTAACATCCTCCAGTAGAAATGTAAACCTATAACACGGTTGTCCAAATTTGATTGGACAACATCAGTGTAAGAAATTAATTTTGTGGCTGCCTAGTGTTCCCTTTCATTTGCTGTGGTGCTGAATCGCAACGGGAGTGGGGCGGACCAGCCCGGGTCATAGCTAGAAGGGATAGATTGTCAAATGAACGTCAAAAGTTTCATTTTAACTAACCCTATTCCTAATTCTCCAAACATGCTGTGTAAATACTCCTAACCTGATACGAAAAGTCAAATCTGATGTTAATTTGACAAGCTGGATCCATTCTAGCCATGACCAGCCTGTTCTAGTGTTCGTAGACAGCCAGGTTTGGTTATTTATTTAAAAAATGAAATGTCAAGGATAAGTTCAATTAGTTACTTGAAAACCGCGCAGTTTTGTTTTTTATTAATTTAAAAGGTTTATACAAATAGCCTACAGAACAAATAATATATTTGGAGTTACGTTTTAGTACGGTCTAGGTGACTTGTTCCTTCTAGGTTAAATGTTTTTTTTATGATATATAGCTGGGGTGAAGACGCAACGGTCAATGTTTTGCTTTTCAATAAAACCGGTCATGATGGTATAAGAACATAGTTCTACCCTTTACATTCTGTTAAGATTAATTACAATCATCTAAAATATATATATATATATTTTGAGCACCATGGGTGGATACCTCTCTCACTCCTTCTCTGATGAAAGGTATGTTTTCCACCATTCATGTTATAGTATTACAGGCGTAACATTGAGGATGAAAAGTGGAATGCTGATGTAGTCAAGACTAAGATAGATACGTTTCCTTACCAAGGTGTCTGTTTGTAGAAGGCTGCAGCCCCTTCCTGGGCCACCTCAGGTGATGGCACTCTCTCCTCCATCTCCTCCACATCCTCATCAGACTCTGAAACACCAAGAACATGACTGAGTCCCAATTACAGCAGTTTTAGAGCTAAATGAAATACCGGTTACATGAGTCATTTAGCAGATGCATCTATATACCTAAACGGTGAAGGGATATTATTCATAATAGTAGCGTTGACCCAGAGGTACAAAGCACCGCAATGGAGTTCAATAAGAGCAACAACTCTAACCATTATGTATTAGTGATGAGACATAAATGACATAAGAGACCAAACAAGCCAAACGTAAAGAAGCTTCCTAATCTTTAACTGGCTCACCTTCAGGGGGTTCTGAGTCAGAATCCCCAAACACTTCGTCTTGGTAACGGAATACATCGTTGTGAACGTAGAACTTGTTTGTTACAGTGCCCTGAAACACCAACGTCATTGAGTTTAAAACAATTAACCCTTTAACTGAACACTAATACATAAATGAAAAATGTTTCAAGGACAAATTTCCAATGTTCCTCTATACAGTTGAAGGACCTACCTCAGGGGCCAGCACGAATGTCTGCATGAATTTGCGCATGGGCTGCATGTCGTTGGACAGCTCCCCCATCACTTGCACCACGACGCCCTCGTTCAAGGTCGCATGGGCGTCCACATGTCTGATCTTGGTGTGGCAGTCACGAAAGTTCAGCGCCAACACTTTTTTATGGATCTCCTTTTATACAGAAATAAAGACCTTGATGAGAATCTCAAACTTAAAATGTGTTAGACTTGTATCAAAAAGCCTGCCTGACAATATATTACCCATCTTTAATATGAACATACTGAGAGTCCTTTGCCATAAAATCACGTGTGAATGTTTCACGTTGGATATTTTACAAAGGAAATGTATAATACTGCTTCACGAAGTGATGCAAATATAATTTGGGGATATTGTATTAAAGTACTCACCGACTGTCCATAGACTGATTCAACTGGTTTGCCATTGTTGTCCAGACCTCCATGTACATAGGAGGAATTTTTCCCATAAAACCTAAAACAAAAAACGTTTAAAATCAGTTATTTCTCATCTTTGTAGTAGAGGGATAGATAACCCATTAATATATTAAAGCAGATCACAATGGTACAGATACTGTTTGGGAACAATTTTCTAGTACTGTACTGGCTTTACCTGTGCAGGTAGTCAGTCAGGTGCCTGGTTGAATAGTGTGTAGTACTGTATTGGCTTTACCTGTGCAGGTAGTCAGTCGGGTGCCTGGTTGAATAGTGTGTAGTACTGTATTGGCTTTACCTGTGCAGGTAGTCAGTCAGGTGCCTGGTTGAATAGTGTGTAGTACTGTATTGGCTTTACCTGTGCAGGTAGTCAGTCAGGTGCCTGGTTGAATAGTGTGTAGTACTGTATTGGCTTTACCTGTGCAGGTAGTCAGTCAGGTGCCTGGTTGAATAGTGTGTAGTACTGTATTGGCTTTACCTGTGCAGGTAGTCAGTCGGGTGCCTGGTTGAATAGTGTGTAGTACTGTACTGGCTTTACCTGTGCAGGTAGTCAGTCAGGTGCCTGGTTGAATAGTGTGGAGTACTGTATTGGCTTTACCTGTGCAGGTAGTCAGTCGGGTGCCTGGTTGAATAGTGTGTAGTACTGTATTGGCTTTACCTGTGCAGGTAGTCAGTCGGGTGCCTGGTTGAATAGTGTGTAGTACTGTATTGGCTTTACCTGTGCAGGTAGTCGGGTGCCTGGTTGAGTAGTGTGTAGTACTGTCGGACAAACTCCCGCCCCACGAGCTGGGCACTTGGTTTCTCCATCACCATTTCTTTGGTCAGCTGAAGAGAACTGAAACAAGGTGTGGTTGTCATGGTGTGGATAATGGAGTCTGATCTGTACCAGTCACCATCCGTGTCTGTTCTGTCTGACAAACCCGGCAAACCACATCACCCAGCTATTTATTTAGCCAATCGTGGCGACAAGAAACGTTACCATTAGCACAAACGTTACAGGAGGCTGTGCAAGAGCATCATTTGCATCTAATCTATTGGATGACTAGCGCGCTAGAAATCTAGTCAATTCAACCAATAATAGGTTTCAGTTTATAGTAGTATGAAATTAATTATAGGAGACAAATGAGTCGCCCAGACCCACCCAGTTAAACTGTCTAACGTCATTTAGCTAAGCTGTGCTTCAAGGGTTTTATGCCCAGAAAGGCCGAACTGCAACACCGGTCACGTCATCGACAGAAAAACGATGTTATCGAAATGTAACGACTTTGACCGGTTATGTCGATGGCCAGACAACGATATCTTATTACCCAAATTAACTCGGACAGCTGGAAATAGCGAACTACGATATATTGTATCAGCAACACGTGTGGTAAATACAATGCTAACTAACTAGCTAGCTAATTAGCCAAGGTTAGCCACGGCTCCTTTTCGCTCAGTTTATTTAAAACGAGCAAAATACTTAGTTACCGAAACGTAGCAGACTAAAACAGCAGTCGACTGATAATCTTCGACGTCAAAACTGATATCATAAACATCTGTACAGACAAACATCGCTAACTGGGCAGCCATGGCTCGCTAGGGGAAAGGCCAGTCTTTCAACCACCCCAGTCGGATTAGTTGACCATTTCGACGGTCCACTCGGGCATTGACTGATTTAACCCACGTTAAGTCTCATTTCGTGGCACAATCAAATAATTTAAGACAAGTATGTACTAGCGAGGTGACGTTAGTTAACTGGCTAGTTAGCACAACTAAAAATGACTTAGCTTGTATCATGCCAACTAGCGTTAAGCTTACTAGTTAGCATCAAACAGCGCCTTAATAAGATTACGAATATTACTGCAGCGGATATTTATTCAATAATTCCAAACAGGGTTACTTACCAGGAGGCAATTGTTAAAAATGGTTTATTTAAAAAAATTGTGATTTCACTGAATCACCTCCGCTCTGCCAGGCGGTAACTAGAAAGATTGTTCTAGCAGGGAAACGCAAAACGTGTTCGGCTGCTCTTTTACCGGTCTCAAACCTGGACAACCTACCCAGAATTTACAGTCTTAGATGCACAAACCAATGAATTTACTGCGAGAGGAAATATGTCGCCAATCAAATGTATGTACTCTGAGCAGTTTAGTGTACAACCAATCGTCGTGGAGTATGTGTAGCCCTGTCAGTCTAAATGTAGCCAATAGGAAACGAGTGTGGTGGATTCCGATTATGGGTATGATTGGTTAAACATTTTACGCAGCGGCACACGCTGGATCGTGCCCCGATCGAAATTAATGGGGGCGTTTTTCGCTGCATTGATTTAACACTCCCACCACACATTTTGTATTTATTTATTGAACCTTGATTTTATTAACAGGAAGTCGTGCTGAGATGAGCCCTGTATACACACCAATACACACCAAACACATCAATAGGCTGGCTATACATTCTTGTATATACACATTTAACATTTTAGTTGTTTTAAGATTGCTAGGTGGGACAACTGCATTTCACAGTCATAGTAAGTACATCTTTCCTCAGTAAAGTAACTATCTGCAAAGACTGAGCTAGTAAAGGGGGGAAAAAAGTCAAGTGCAAATTGTAGATCACAATAATATTTTTGTTTTGGTGGTGTACTGTGTGTTTTTTTAAGAGGTAGGGTTTCAGCTGTTTTCAGAGGATGGGCAAGGAGCATGATAATTCATGAAGGGCATTTCAAGAAATTGCCCCTTTCAAGAAATTTAGAACCAGGAACAGATATAGCCCTTGGTTCTCTCCAGACCTTGACCAGCACAAAAACATCCTGTGGCATTTCAGAGCTGGTCATGGGTGCACTTCAGCCATACTCAAGGTCCTAAATGATATCATAACCGCCATCGATAAGAAACAATACTGTGCAGCCGTATTCATCAACCTGGCTAAGGCTTTCGACTCTATCAATCACCACATCCTTATCGGCAGACTCAACAGCCTTGGTATTTCAAATGACTGCCTCGCCTGGTTCACCAACTACTTCTCAGACAGAGTTCAGTGTGTCAAATCGGAGGGCCTCTTGTCCGGACCTCTGGCAGTCTCTATGGGGGTGCCACAGGGTTCAATTCTTTGGCCGACTCTCTTCTCTGTATACATCAATGATGTCGCTCTTGCTGCTGGTGAGTCTCTCATCCACCTCTACGCAGACGACACCATTCTGTATACTTCTGGCCCTTCTTTGGACACTGTGTTAATTAACTACCCTCCAGATGAGCTTCAATGCCATACAACTCTCCTTATGTGGCCTCCAAATGCTCTTAAATACAAGTAAAACTAAATGCATGCTCTTCAACCGATCGCTGCCCACACCTGCCCGCCCGTCCGGCATCACTACTCTGGACGGCTCTGACTTAGAATATGTGGACAACTACAAATACCTAGGTGTCTGGTTAGACTGTAAACTCTGATTCCAGACTCACATCAAACATCTCCAATCCAAAATTAAATCTAGAATTGGCTTCCTATTTTGCAACAAAGCATCCTTCACTCATGCTGCCAAACATACCCTCGTAAAACTGACCATCCTACCCATCCTCGACTTCGGCGATGTCATTTACAAAATAGCCTCCAAAACTCTACTCAACAAATTGGATGCAGTCTATCACAGTGCCATCCGTTTGGTCACCAAAGCCCCATACACTACCCACCACTGCGACTTGTACGCTCTCGTTGGCTGGCCCTCGCTTCATACTCGTCGCCAAACCCACTGGCTTTAGGCCATCTACAAGACCCTGCTAGGTAAAGCCCCGCCTTATCTCAGCTCACTGGTCACCATAGCAGCACCCACCCGTAGCACACGCTCCAGCAGGTATATCTCACTGGTCACCCCCAAAGACAATTCTTCCTTTGGCCGCCTCTCCTTCCAGTTCTCTGCTGCCAATGACTGGAATTAACTACAAAAATCACTGAAACTGGAGACACTTATCTCCCTCACTAGCTTTAAGCACCAGCTGTCAGAGCAGCTCACAGATCACCGCACCTGTACATAGCCCATCTGTAAATAGCCCAAACAACTACCTCATCCCCTACTGTATTTATTTATTTATCTTTCTCCTTTGCACCCCAGTATTTCTACTTTGCACATTCTTCCACTGCACATCTACCATACCAGTGTTTTACTTGCTATATTGTATTTACTTCGCCACCATGGCTTATTTATTGCCTTTACCTCCCTTACCTCACCTCATTTGCACACTTTGTATATAGACTTGTTTTTCTACTGTATTATTGACTGTATGTTTGTTTTACTCCATGTGTAACTCTGTGTTGTATGTGTCGAACTGCTTTGCTTTATCTTGGCCAGGTCGCAGTTGTCAATGAGAACTTGTTCTCAACTTGCCTACCTGGTTAAATAAAGGTGAAATATAAAAAAATATATATATATTTTAAACATGAACCTGAGAGTCACTTCTTCAGTGTTTGCATATAACGACAAGGTGTTTTTACAGGTTCACTCCAAAGTTTGTTGCACTCTGGGAATGGGACATCGTGGAGTCAATCATGATGGAACGGTCTTGGAACTGGCAGGCCTTCCCCAGGAGGAAGAGTAGCTCTGTTTTTTTAGGTTGAGCTTGAGGTGGTGGGCTGACATCCTAGCTGAGATATCTGCCAGGCACGCAGAGATGCGTGTTGCCACCTGGGCATCGGTGAAGTAGGGGTGCTGACGGTGCTGCAGCACCCACTGAAAAATATATATATTTTTTTTAAATGTCACTGGGCCTTTAATAGTCCTATATTAGTGGACCTATATAGCAGTCTGCAGGGCTGGACCTTTAATAGTCCTATATTAGTGGACCTATATAGCAGTCTGCAGGGCTGGGCCTTTAATAGTCCTATATTAGTGGACCTATATAGCAGTCTGCAGGGCTGGGCCTTTAATAGTCCTATATTAGTGGACCTATATAGCAGTCTGCAGGGCTGGGCCTTTAATAGTCCTATATTAGTGGACCTATATAGCAGTCTGCAGGGCTGGGCCTTTAATAGTCCTATATTAGTGGACCTATATAGCAGTCTGCAGGGCTGGGCCTTTAATAGTCCTATATTAGTGGACCTATATAGCAGTCTGCAGGGCTGGACCTTTAATAGTCCTATATTAGTGGACCTATATAGCAGTCTGCAGGGCTGGGCCTTTAATAGTCCTATATTAGTGGACCTATATAGCCGTCTGCAGGACTGGGCCTTTAATAGTCCTATATTAGTGGACCTATATAGCAGTCTGCAGGGCTGGACCTTTAATAGTCCTATATTAGTGGACCTATATAGCAGTCTGCAGGGCTGGGCCTTTAATAGTCCTATATTAGTGGACCTATATAGCAGTCTGCAGGGCTGGACCTTTAATAGTCCTATATTAGTGGACCTATATAGCAGTCTGCAGGGCTGGGCCTTTAATAGTCCTATATTAGTGGACCTATATAGCAGTCTGCAGGACTGGGCCTTTAATAGTCCTATATTAGTGGACCTATATAGCAGTCTGCAGGGCTGGGCCTTTAATAGTCCTATATTAGTGGACCTATATAGCAGTCTGCAGGGCTGGGCCTTTAATAGTCCTATATTAGTGGACCTATATAAGCAGTCTGCAGGGCTGGGCCTTTAATAGTCCTATATTAGTGGACCTAGAAAAGATTCTTACAAAATTTGGAAAGGAGAAAAGTAGTTGAGTGTCATCCGCATAGCAATGATGGGAGAGACCATGTGAGGATATGACAGCCGAGTGACTTGGTGTATAGAGAGAAGAGGGCCTAGAACCGAGCCCTGAGTATTTGGTGCAGAAAGATCCTCTCCGTGTCACCTGGTAGGAGAGGCCTGCCAGGTAGGATGCAATCCAGGAGTGTGCAGAGTCTAATATACCCAGCCCTGAGAGGGTGGAGAGGAGGATCTGATAGAGCCTGAGACGCCCAGCCCTGAGAGGGTGGAGAGGAGGATCTGATAGAGCCTGAGACGTCCAGCCCTGAGAGGGTGGAGAGGAGGATCTGATGGTTCATGGTGTCAAAGGCAGGTGATAGATCAAGGAGGATGAGGAGACAGGAGTCTGCTTTGGCAGTGCCAGGAGCCTCCGTGACCTTGGGAGGAGCAGTCTCATCAATATTCACATCAATAATCAATATTCACATCAATATTCTCATCAATACTCACATCAATATTCTCATCAATACTCTCATCAATACTCTCATCAATATTCTCATCAATATTCTCATCAAAACTCTCATCAATATTCACATCAATATTCTCATCAATACTCTCATCAATACTCTCATCAATATTCTCATCAATATTCACATCAATATTCACATCAATAAATGAAAAAGCAAAACACAATCATAGAAAACAAACACATTCTTCAGTAAAAAAAGGTCTTGAATCAGTCTTTTGAATAGTGCAACAGGCACCAAGTCATCCAACTATAGAGAGTCTTGGAGATCATTCTACATATAAGGTGCAACAAAAGTAAAAGCAAATTTACCTCTCATTGGACATCGTAGGGATGTCCAGAGTCAGCTATCCCTGAGACCAGGGCTGCTATTCATCTCATACGTATATACTGTACTCTATATCATCTACTGCATCTTTATGTAATACATGTATCACTAGCCACTTTAACTATGCCACTTTGTTTACATACTCATCTCATATGTATATACTGCACTCAATACCATCTACTGTATCTTGCCTATGCCGCTCTGTACCATCACTCATTCATATATCTTTATGTACATATTCTTTATCCCCTTACACTTGTGTCTATAAGGTAGTAGTTTTGGAATTTTTAGCTAGATTACTCGTTGGTTATTACTGCATTCTTGGAACTAGAAGCACAAGCATTTCGCTACATTCGCATTAACATCTGCTAACCATGTGTATGTGACAAATAAAATAAAATATGATTTGATTTGATTTGCTATCTCGTACGTCTGTAACAATGAAGTAAGGTACAGCGGAAATTTATGCAGGAGGGCTTTATAAACAAAAAAAGAGTGCAATGATCTACGATCTACGAGACTTCATTGATGTCCAGCTTACTTTCTGATACAGAATACATTGATGTGTCCTGAACCCATCCATTCATTGATTGAACCCATCACCGGTAATAAAGCATAGTGCGCTAAGATAAAACAGTGTCCAATGGCTTCAATACAGTGGCAGCTTCACCTGGTGGGCAGCGTTCTCTTTCAGCACCGATGGAATGAACCCAAAACTAAAACTTCTGACCAACCGGTGCGACAGGCGAGTTAAATCAAGCGTACCTGTATATCCTAGAGAAGTTATGCATTCATCCACTAGGGGGCGACACAAATACACACAGACCTCTTCGTGTCACATGAGGTATGGACTGAACTGTAGGCAGTAGGGGTTATTCTCAACCCCTAATTGCATGATAATGAGTTTGTGTTCATCTGACGGTTGACCACTCGTATGGAACCTTATTGGATCAGAACCTTTGCCCAACATCTATCAAATTTGCACGGGTCATCCCACCATTCTTTTGACTGTCATGATCTAATTCTTGAAGATATTACTTTTTGCAAAAACTTCATGGGTTGTGTTCAAAACTTAGAATTGTTATATATATGGGGGATACAACCTTTCCAGCTCTGCAGATTTTGCTGTGAAGAAACAGAGTCATTAGATCATTTATTTTGGTACTGTCCATATGTAGCTTGTTTTTGGTCACAGGTCCAGGAATAGCTGAAGATGAAGATGAAGATGGAGCCAACTCTGCAGATAGCACTACTGGGTGATTTGAAAAGTCACAGTCAATTGATCAATACTATAATAATGCTTTTAGCAAAACAAAATGTTATCTTTAATTTACAATCTGTAGAAACTATGAGAATAGAAAGGTTCAGAACTTTTGTGAAACTTCACAGCACAGTTGAAAAATATATGGCAAATAGATATCCGAGATAGACGGGAGGGGTTGAATGGACCTGAAGGGTGGGACTAATAACAACAAGATAACTCATGTAAAAATGGACTGTGTCTAGGTTCAGAACTTTTGTGAAACAGCACAGTTAAAAATATATGGCATATTAAAATCTAACTGGATGGACATCAGAAATAGATGAAGGTCAGGACTAAAAACAAAACATATAGAACTATTGTCAAATAGACTGTGTCCGTAAAATGTATATAGTATGTATAGTGTTAACTCCACTAGTGTTTACTCCACTAGTGTTAACTCCACTAGTGTTTACTCCACTAGTGTTTACTCCACTAGTGTTAACTCCACTAGTGTTAACTCCACTAGTGTTAACTCCACTAGTGTTTACTCCACTAGTGTTAACTCCACTAGTGTTAACTCCACTAGTGTTTACTCCACTAGTGTTTACTCCACTAGTGTTTACTCCACTAGTGTTAACTCCACTAGTGTTTACTCCACTAGTGTTTACTCCACTAGTGTTTACTCCACTAGTGTTAACTCCACTAGTGTTTACTCCACTAGTGTTAACTCCACTAGTGTTAACTCCACTAGTGTTTACTCCACTAGTGTTAACTCCACTAGTGTTAACTCCACTAGTGTTTACTCCACTAGTGTTTACTCCACTAGTGTTAACTCCACTAGTGTTAACTCCACTAGTGTTTTAGTGTTTACTCCACTAGTGTTAACTCCACTAGTGTTTTAGTGTTTACTCCACTAGTGTTAACTCCACTAGTGTTAACTCCACTAGTGTTTTAGTGTTTACTCCACTAGTGTTAACTCCACTAGTGTTTTAGTGTTTACTCCACTAGTGTTAACTCCACTAGTGTTAACTCCACTAGTGTTAACTCCACTAGTGTTTACTCCACTAGTGTTTACTCCACTAGTGTCAACTCCACTAGTGTCTACTCCACTAGTGTCAACTCCACTAGTGTCAACTCCACTAGTGTGTACTCCACTAGTGTTAACTCCACTAGTGTTACTCCACTAGTGTGTACTCCACTAGTGTTAACTCCACTAGTGTTAACTCCACTAGTGTTTACTCCACTAGTGTTAACTCCACTAGTGTGTACTCCACTAGTGTTAACTCCACTAGTGTTACTCCACTAGTGTGTACTCCACTAGTGTTAACTCCACTAGTGTTAACTCCACTAGTGTTTACTCCACTAGTGTTAACTCCACTAGTGTTTACTCCACTAGTGTTTACTCCAATTAAAGGAGGGGTGGTTAGTGGAAAAGAATAAAGGTAAAATATATTTTAAAAAGATATCTATACGGTACTAGTGAACATTTTGGACACACCTACTCATTCAAGAGTTTTTCTTTATTTTTTACTATTTTCTACATTGTAGAATAATAGTGAAGACATCAAAACTATGAAATAACACATATGGAATCATGCAGTAACCAAAAAAGTGTTAAACAAATAAAAATGTATTTTAGATTTTAGATTCTTAAAAGTAGCCACAATTTGCCTTGATGACAGCTTTGCACACTCTTGGCATTCTCTCAACCAGCTTCATGAGGAATGCTTTTCCAATAATCTTGAAGGAGTTCCCACATATGCTGAGCATCTGATGGCTGCTTTTCCTTCACTCTTCACTCATCCCAAACAGGCTCAATTGGGTTGAGATCAGGTGATAGAGGAGGTCAGGTCATCTGATGCAGCACTCCATCACTCTCCTTGGTCAAATAGCCCTTACACAGCCTGGAGGTGTGTTTTGGGTCATTGTCCTTTAAAAAAACAAATGATAGAGCAAGCCAGATATAATGGTGTATTGCTGCAGAATCCTGTGGCAGCCATGCTGGTTAAGTGTGCCTTGAATTAAAAATAAATCACAGACAGTGTCACAAGCAACGCACCCATACACCATCACACCTCCTCCTCTATACTTCACGGTGGGAACCACACATACAGAGATCATCCGTTCACCTACTCTGCGTCCCACAAAGACACGGCAGTTGGAACCAAAATTCTTACATTTGGACTCATCAGACCAAAGGACAGATTTCCACTGGTCTAATGTCCATTGCTTGTGTTTCTTGGCCCAAGCAAGTCTCTTCTTCTTATTGGTGTCCTTTAGTAGTGGTTTCTTCGCAGCGATTTGACCATGAAGGCCTGGTTCACGCTCTCTGAACAGTTGATGTTGAGATGTGTCTGTTGCTTGCATTTCTTTGGGCTGCAACTTCTGAGGCTGGTAACTCTAATGAACTTGTTCTTTGCAGCAGAAGTAACTCTTGTGACAGTCCTCATGAGAGCCAGTTTCATCATAGCGCTTGATGGTTTTTGCAACTGCAATTTAATAAACTTTTGCCAGATTGGCTGACCTTCATGTCTTAAAGTAATGATAGACGGTCATTTCTCTTTGCTTATTTGAGCTGTTCTTGCCATAATAACTTGGTCTTTTACCAAATAGGGCTATCATCTGTATACCATCCCTACCTTGTCACAACACAACTGATTGGCTGAAATGCATTAAGAAGGAAAGAAATTCCACAAATGAACTTTTAACTAGGTAAACCAGTTTTATTGAAATGCATTCCAGGTGACAACCTCATGAAGCTGGTTGAGAGAATGCCAAGAGTGTGCAAAGCTGCCATCAAGGCAAATGGTGGCTACTTTACCGAATCTCAAATATAAATTATATTTGTTTTTTGTTTAACACTTTTTTGGTTACTACATGATTACATGATTACTACATGATTCCATATGTGTTATTTCATAGTTTTGATGTATGTATGTATGTATGTATGTATGTATGTATGTATGTATGTATGTATGTATGTATGTCTACTGTATATATATATATATATATTATGCAAAATATATATATGGGGAATTGGAAATTATGCAGACAATCTATTTGCAAAAACACTTTCTGGTTTGTTAGTGCATCCTGTGAACGATCAGTATCTCACCAGAACGATACAAATGATCTGTGGTCGATTCAACATTGAACATCATAATAAAGGTGAACACATTTTCTTCTAGTCAGAAAAATGAAGAATATGCCCAAACATTTGTTTAATTCACGTTGTTTATTAATACCCGCAAAACCTGTGAGAATTGTTGTCAATTATATCATTGTATTCAACTCTTATTTCCACCGTTTGTCTTGGAGAGAAGGGAGGATATTTTCCCCTTATGGAGGAAGGGGTGGAGCCTCTGGCTGAGCCTTTGTGGATGAGGCTCTCCAGCTGTTCCCTGTACTGTCTGGCTGAACGGGTGGAGATGGTAACAGGGTGCTGTAATAATGCCCTACAGGCTTCTTCTTTCTTCTCTCTCACGGGACCTTTCTTAGACTGTCTCGAGAGGAAACTCTGAGCTTGTTCAGAGTTTATGGAAGTATGGTCATTTGATCTTCTTTCTCTTGCTTTAGAGAATACATTCCATTAACTTCTCTGATTATAATATATACTATAATGTTATTATATCTCTAACGATTATAGAAAACTAAACTAGCCTTGTCCTGGCAAATCTATTCATCTGGGTTCACTGGGACAGGGTGTCCAGCTGGTTGTACAAAGACAATGCAGTTCTATGGTACAGTATTTTTTTCTCATAAGTGATTGCATTCATGACAACAGAAGCAGACGGGACATTGTATTAACTGCACGAGGTTATTGGTCTAATAAAGAAGTTATTAGTTATGCAAAGTGCCGGTTTGAACTTTTCAAAATAGACTCTTAAATATAGGGTTAGAAAACGTTTGCATTCTGGTATACCAATGTTTTGACAAAACATACTGGACTCAAGGACCAGGACCACACTGGGGTTCTGAAATCTGAACGCGTTAGTCGTTGCCAGATGAGTCATCACAGGATGTTGAGACGTGTACTGAGCCTGTACTCATAAGTCTAAGGCGTAGCCTACCATGCAGTACAGGACACCTTGTGCTGGAACTGTACATGTGGCATTTTGTTTTTTGTTTTTAAGGGAAAGGTGATTCTTAAAAAAAATGTGAATGAATGAATACTTCATGATGATGTACTTCATATCTGTTATATGGACACTTTAGAGGTCTTTTTTCAAAAACCTACCAGGTAAATACAACTAATTCCCATGAAATGCTCTAAGTCAGTGAAATGCTCTAAGTCAGTGAAATGCTCTAAGTCAGTGAAATGCTCTAAGTCAGTGAAATGCGAAATGCTCTAAGTCAGTGAAATGCTCTAAGCTCTAAGTCAGTGAAATGCTCTAAGTCAGTGAAATGCGAAATGCTCTAAGTCAGTGAAATGCTCTAAGTCAGTTAAATGCTCTAAGTCAGTGAAATGCTCTAAGTCAGTGTTAAGATGCTTTCCATTTGTTCCAGTTGAAATGTATCAACGTGATTCTGAAGAAATGCAGATATGAAAGCATGCAACCGTGTTGGACATTTCAGATCATTTTTATTTGAGGAAAGAGTTCTATTGTGTTCACACGGTATCAAAAAAGACTATAGGAACGTCAGTAAACATGCTACGGTATAGTGTGAGGAAAAAACGCTCAACCTGCAAGATGCTTTCCTCGTAGAGTTTAAACAATATTTCCTTTTTATTGTCTCAATAATTTTTCAGTACACTTATGCCCTTGTTGTGTGACAGAATCTATGTCAGAAAACCAACCTGTGGATAGTCAGGCCTTAATTTAAAGCAGTAGTCAAAGTCAATGAACTAACAAACAAAAGAACAGAGATAACAAAATGAGTCCACCACCAAAAGAGTGAAAACAACTAAATATGTTTAAAAAGCGAAAGGAGCATTTATTTAGAATTTATTTGATTTTTTACAAATTTGTCTCCTTCAAAATAATTTTCAAATTGAAGTTATTAAATCACAGCCCTGATTAAGTGAAAAAAAAAGATAAATGTTGTGATTAACATCCATTATCCCAACCTGTTCAACATACATTTATATCTCCCTCTCGTCACAAGTCTCCTTCTGTTACTAATCGATCTGGTTTAAAAATTAAAAAAAAAAGCTTATTTATTTGCCCAAAAACAAGACAAATTTGAAGTTGCATCATGGTGACGTTTTGTGATTGTTAGTTCAGACGGTAAACATCTCTTTTTTTTCATCAATGTTAGTGGTATAGGAGGTCGTTAATTAGTTACAGTTAGCACCGTTACAGTGTTCCTTTCATTTAGGGATCAGCTTAGCACCTCGTCCCAATAGAGACTAGTTTTCATACTGGAGGTCAGCGGGGTGAGTTTAGATGACAAGGTCCTTGTTGACATCCTCTGAAAACAAAAACAAAAACACGCCCAGAATTAACAAGCGGTAATGAAATGATCCTGCTATGAACCATTTTAAAATCAACAACCAACCAGTACAATACAAGGACGAGAAGACATGGCTACGTCTGAAATGGCACCCTGTGCCCTATATAGCCCAAAGGGCTCTGGTCAAAAGTAGTGCACTATATAGGGAATAGGGTGTAATTTCAGACGCAAACAAGGAAGACATTTTAACACCCCAAAGTGTGCCTTGGTCCTCCTGGTTTCTTTTGAGGCAGTAAAATAACGAGTGTAAAACTATGAACGAGGTGTTTGTAAAACTACTCACGGTCCTTGATGCTGAAGCAGTTGGCCCACTCCTCCAGGGCGATGTACTTGTCATTGTCAGCGTCGCACTGCTCGAAGAAACGAGTGGTGCAGTGCTCCATGGGGATGAGAGGGGCGCGCAGGGGGGCCAGCTCTGTGTGGGACAGGAACCTACAACACCACAGAAAACATGTTACGAAGCATCTATGCCTTGTAAAGGATTTATAAAGGCATTATGAAGACTTTCTAAGCTTTAGTTTTAGACCATAGAAAACCCATACAATCCTTTAAATAGGTAGCTTTATGAAGACTTTCTAAGCTTTAGTTTTAGACCATAGAAAACCCATACAATCCTTTAAATAGGTAGCTTTATGAACACTTTCTAAGCTTTAGTTTTAGACCATAGAAAACCCATACAATCCTTTAAATAGGTAGCTTTATGAAGACTTTCTAAGCTATAGTTTTAGACCATAGAAAACCCATATGATCCTTTAAATAGGTAGCTTTATGAAGACTTTCTAAGCTATAGTTTTAGACCATAGAAAACCCATATGATCCTTTAAATAGTCAGCATTATGAAGAACGTAGCATTGTCAGTTGCTTTTTTGCTCATAAAACAATAGATTCAGGCATGCTGCCAATATCCTTTTTGAAAAGTTGTAGAAATGTTTCATTATTTATGTCTGGTACCGAGTTGAATCAAAGTTATAGCCCAAGCAAGCCTGTATTTGTGTGATGTTGAAACAATCCAGCTGAAGCAGAAGACAGGAAACTCTTCTTCTTCTCCTCAACCTACCCATCGACGGGGTGCTGGTCCAGCTGACCGAACTGCCAGTGAACTGGGAAAATGTACATGTTGTAGTTCTTCTCAAAGTCGTGGGCCAGCAGGTCCAGGGAGTGCTCTCCAGCCTGCAGTCTCTTCTCGTTCTCGTAGATCTTCCTCACCTGCAAGGCAATTCACATTTTTTTGTTGCAAACATTAGTTTGTCTAATATTCTTTTGAATTAAACCAACTGATAAATAATTCCCAGTAGGGTTGGATGCACAAAAGGAGTCAACTTCATAGTGAGAGCAGAACATCAAATCCTATAATCATATTTGACTTGCCTAGTTAAATAAAGGTTAAATATATATATATTTTGACCCATCCGCAGAGTTCGGTAAATGAACGCAAGCAAAAGGAATTGGTTCTGTGCTGTGTTTAATAAGGACTATGACCCATCCTCAGTAGGCAAACAGTAAACAGTTTCTGTGCTGTGTTTATAGAAATTGATAATTGGACTTACTCTAAGCATCTGCTTCTCAGTCAGGAGGTTGTTCTCCTCATCGCGCTCGTACAGGCTGACCAGAACGTTCTTCAGCCAGTCCCTCATACGCAGGGGGAACTCATTCAGCTCAGCATCCATGCAGGCCTCGATGACTGGAGAATAAACAGGAAGGAGAATGAGTTATATGTCAGAGCTGTCCACACAGGGCTCAGTGACTGGAGAGACACACAGGAAGAAACATTAGGTATGGTCAGAGAGAGAAAATGAAACGGGGAATACCCAGGAACAATTGGAGAAGGCAGGTTCAATGACCTACGGTCCGCAAGGAGCCAAAGGGTTTCATTTAATTAAGTCAAGTAAGTCATGGTCAGAATGTTGTTTTACAAGTACAACATTCAAGTCCAAATCCATTCTCAAAATGCCTTTTGTCATAGAACATAAAACCCACAACTCACACAAAATGTGACATTTGTGTCCACTGAAATGTATGATTGATGCACACAGCCCCTAAGGCAAGGATTCTCTACCTTTTATTTTATTCCTTGGTTGAACACTGTACCTGACATTTAGAGGCCAATAGTTTAAAAAAAAGTGTTCTTTTAAGTTTTTGGATCCACAACGTGCGATAACATGATCTCCATCTGCGCCTTTCAGTCCTAAGGTACTTATCACCAACAGTGAGAGATGCATGGGCTTGGTTCTGTTATTTAATGACAGACATTTAGCTGCAGACTCAGCGGTAAATTGAGAAGGACGGCGATGCAGTGAGCATGCTACAGCCTGCCCTCCACTCTGTGTGTTGGAGTCCCTAAGGCAAGGTCCCTCTAGTTCAGCCCATTAATCACTCCCCTGGAGAAGCTTTCAGCAGGGCTTCAGCTCTAAGACAGCATAACCAATTGTAACGGATGTGATGCGGCTAGCTAATTAATGGTGGTGCACGCTAAGTGGCGTTTCAATCGGTGACGTCACTTGCTCTGAGACCTTGAGGTAGTGGTTCCCCTTGCTCTGCAAGGGCCGCGGCTTTTGTGGAGCGATGGGTAACGATTCTTCGTGGGTGACTGTTGTTGATGTGTGCACAGGGTCCCTGGTTCGCGCCCGGGTATGGGCGAGGGGACGGTCTAAAGTTATACTGTTACATAATCACACTGGGAACGGAGTCTCGGAGGAAAATGTGTCTAAGGGGGATTCTCAAAAAAGGTGAAAATTATTTCACTGAATTAAATGGTTGGATTAAAACATTCTCAATGGCCCCTGGAAGGGTTATTACATTGAATTGATATGAATTAAATACAATTTGTAACGATAAAGCATAGCTCACATTTGCATGGCCCGATGTAGTCTAGGTGCAGCTTGTGGCCCTTCTTGGTTCCCTCCAGACTGCACTTCTGGGCAAAGAAGTGGCAGGAAGAGTCGTAGGTTGTGTTGTCGGTGGCGCAGACCTGGGATGCACAGATTACATTCATGAATCAGATATAAATCAGAATCTATATCAAGTCAATGATGCATATCAGTAGTAGCATTACTGTACAGGTTACTCTGTATTAGGAACAGTGTTGTGTATGAGAAATGTCCAGGACTACTTGATGTTGATGCTGAACAGATTAGAATATAATTTCTATGATGATAACTCACATGCTCAAACTCTTCAATGGCAGCAGGGCAGGTAGTGGGGTCCTGGCAGACACACATGGGGGTGTTCTCCTCATCCACCTCACACACCTTTCCCTTCTTGCAGTGGTGGTTCAAACAGGGGTCTAACGAAGGAAAGTTTTAAAAACAATTCTGGAACATTAAAAATGGAACATATTGGAAGTGTTCTTTTGCCCTTGAATTTCCTACTCAGCTATTCAACATACAATGCATTTGGAAAGAATTCGAACCCCTTGGACTTTTTCCATATTTTGTTACGTTGCAGCCTTATTCTAAAATCTCAGCAATCTACACACAATACCCCAAAATGACTAATCGAAAACAGGTTTTTAGAAATGCAAATTTATTACAAATAAAAACAGAAATACCTTATTTACATAAATATTCAGACCCTTTGCTATGAGACTCGAAAATGTGCTCAGGTGAATCCTGTTTCCATTGATCATCCTTGATATGTTTCTACAGCTTGAGTGGAGTCCAACCTGTGGTAAATTTAATTGATTGGACATGATTTGGAAAGGCACACACCTGTCTATATAAGGTCCCACAGTTGACAGTGCATGTCAGAGCAAAAAATCTAGCCATGAGGTCGAAGGGATTGTCTGAAGAGCTCAGAGGAAAATTTCTGGGGAAGGGTACCAAAAATGTTCTGCCACCAAAACTCTTCCTAAAGATGGCCGCCCGGCCAAACTGAGTATTCGGGGGAGAAGGGCCTTGGTCAGGGTGGTGACCAAGAACCCGATGGTCACTCTGACAGAGCTCCAGTTCCACTGTAGAGTGGCTAGATGAAAGCCACTCCTCAGTAAAAGAGTTTGCTTGGAGTTTGCCAAAATGCACCTAAAGACTCCCAGCCCATGATAAACAAGATTCTTTGGTTTGATATAACCAAGATAGAACTCTTTGGCTGAATGCCAAGCATCATGTCTGGAGGAAACCTGGCACCGTCCCTACGGTGAAGCATGGTGGTGACAGCATCATGCTGTTGGGATGTTTTTCAGAGGCAGGGACTGGGAGACTCGTCAGGATCAAGGCAAAGATGAACGGAGAAAAGTACAAAGAGATCCTTGATGAAAACCTGCTCCAGAGCACTCAGGACCTCAGACTGGTGGAGAAGGTTCACCTTCCAACAGGACAATGACCCTAAGCGCGCAGCTAAGACAATGCAGGAGTGGCTTCGGGACAAGTCTCTGAATGTCCTTGAGTGGCCCAGCCAGACCCTGCACTTGAACCCGATCTAAGGTCTCTGGGAGCCGTGCAGTGACGCTCCCCATCCAACCTGACAGAGCTTGAGAGGATCCGCAGAGAAGAATGGGAGAAACTAACCAAATACAGGTTTGCCAAGCTTGTAGCGTCATACTCAAGAAGACTCAAAGCTATAATCGCTACCAAAGGTGCTTCAACAAAGTACTGAGTAAAGGGTCTGAATACTTATGTAAATGTGATATTTACATGTTTTATTTTATAAATTAAATTAAAAATGTTTTTGCTTTGTCATTATGGGGCATTGTGTGTAGATTGATGAGGAGAAAAAACAATTTAATCAATTTTAGAATACGGCTGTAACATAACAAAATGTGGGAAAAAGTCAAGGGGTTTGAATACTTTCCAAATTATATATATTTATTCCTGGCGGTAGTTAGCAAAGAAGGAGTGTGGCGGAGCCCCTGCCAATTAGGAGAAGGGTTTATTTTTTGTTTCCAAGAAGCTTGGTGGAACCATTGGATGGAACACATAATGAAAGGTCTGTCTGACAGAAGAACTCTGTCATTACCAACGTGTACCCCCCCCCCCCCCCCTCCCTCTCTTATCTCACAACACAGCTGCTGCAAAGGATCACCAACATGCAGCTTCTTTGATTGATGTTGTCACACCTTTCCTAAAGCTAATGGTTCCTAAGCAGCTTAAAAGATATACTAGCCCAGGGATCATCAACTTGATTCAGCTGAGGGACAATCTTTTCTTGAATGGCTGGTCAGGGGGCATAATTACAAATCATTTGTAGACTACACATTGACCACAAGAAGCCCAAACCGATATGATATTTGACTAAAACATAATCATTTCAAACCTAGCTTACATTTTTTAAATGATCACATAGTACTAGTCAAAAGTCATTTGTGTTTTTTTTGTTTTGTTTTTTACTATTTTCCACATTGTAGAATAATAATGAAGACATCAAAACTATGATATAACTCATATGGAATCAGCTAGTAACCAAAAAAGTGTTAATCAAAAATCAAATTTATTTGAGATTCTTCAAAGTAGCCACCCTTTGCCTTGATGAAAGCTTTGCACACTCTTGGAATTGTCTCAACCAGCTTCTCTCAAACAGCTTCTCTCAACCAGCTTCACTCAACCAGCTACAATGTGTATTTACTCACTCTCAGCGATGTCCTCTTCCTCCTCCACAACATCAATGGCCTCGTCAAAGTCTCCAATCTCTACCTGCACTGGGTTGGCTCCCACTTCTGGCTGTGCCTGAGACAAACCAGTCAATAGATGGAGCCGTCAATAGAGACATAGTACTTCCAACAGTTTGACTCATCACATTTAAAGTGAATTATATACCATATCAAAGATGACAGTATTGTACATAAGCTATGGGCAATGGGCATGATTTGGTAGCACAACTTCAGTACCAGAAAATTGAGCTGTAGCTAAATGTCTTTAGTTGTCAAGGTGCAGAAGGAAGTGTAGCCAAAGTCTGTACTTCAGACAGGTCTTGAGAGGTGTAGCAGCCTACAGCTGGATTGGGTGGATAGAGTCTGAGCCACATGTGGTGAAGCCATTAAAACGTCATGGTTTCCTGTCCGCTGTATTTATAACCTGTGGGATTCTACTCTCTCGCTCTCTCTCTCTCTCTCTCTCTCTCTCTCTCTCGCTCTCTCTCGCGCTCTCTCTCTCTCTATCTCTCTCGCTCGCTCTCTCTCTCTCTCTCTCTCTCGCTCTCCCTCTCTCTCTCGCTCTCTCTCTCTCTCTGTCTCTCTCTCTCTCTCTGTCTCTCTCTCTCTCTCTCTGTTGTTTTCCCCCCTTATTTAGCACACCTGTCCATAGAATTCTGTAAACAAGTCAATGACCTTACCTCCTCAACGACATCATCAATGATGGGCTCCTCCTCCGTCTGAAATGGTTATGATGATGGTGTTATTATGATTGCTTGCAATGCTTTTTCAGTGACAATACAAGTGAACACACACACATACGCGTGCGCAGGCACACACACACACACCACACACCACACACACACACACACACACACACACACACACACACACACACGCACACACACACACACACACACACACACACACACACACACGCACACACACACACACACACACACACACACACACACACACACACACACACACACGCACACATCAAAGGGACACTTACAATGGAAGCCGTGAACACCTGGCCAGCTAGGCACAGGAGGAAGACGATACACACCCTCATCGTTCAGTCTAGAGAGAGACACAAAGATGAACATTTTAGTACACATTACACACATTCAATTCAACTGACGTTTGGTTTCATAACGAGGTGCAGATAAGGCCATACTCCTTTCCAGTTTACCACCTGTCTAGATTGCAGCACTATGTACTTTATAGTACAGACATTTGTTCAGGTGTGGTCAAACAAGTTATGCAGGGACAAGACAAGATGCTACTTCAAGAATCACAAAAAGCTCATGGGTAGTGTTTGGTTCCAGACAAACCGTTCACTGTCCTGTCTGATTATAGGGAGATAGCTACGTTCACATTCTTTGTGGATAGCTCAAATGACTCTCTTCAATTCAATCACCGGAGCTAAATTCAATCTCCTGATTGACTTTTTGTGTTTACACCTAGATAATAGATAATAAGAAAATTCATTTTGAATGTAGTCTAGTACTAGTGGCCTGCAGTATTACATTGAGGTAAACTTGTATAGACTTTTAGTATAGGCTTGGATCACAAAACACCTTCTTTATGAACAGGCATCTCACTGGGCACACCACGTCATTTGTGGAAATGTGTGTAATATTTGGTTGAGGCGTTTCAACCTTTACTCACCCACTCAAAAAGACTGATGTTGATCAATGAGATTCCAACCTATTTTCACCCACTCAAAAAGACTGATGTTGATCAATGAGATTCCAACCTATTTTCACCCACTCAAAAAGACAACCAGAAATGTGTTGAATTACCAATGTGTCATCGCCATGCTTTCAAAACAATTTCACATTCTTTTTGCTTTAGTTGTCATCTAAATGGGTTTTCACTGCACTATCAATGTCAGATATGTTTTTTATTTTATACAACAACTTATTGTGTTATCACTGTGCTTCATCTCATAGAAGGGGGTGGCAGGGTGGCCTAGTGGTTAGAGTGTAGAGGCGGCAGGGTAGCCTAGTGGTTAGAGTGTAGGGGTGGCAGGGTGGCCTAGTGGTTAGAGCGTTGGACTAGTAACCAGAAGGTTGCAAGTTCAAATCCCCAAGCTGACAAGGTACAAATCTGTTGTTCTGCCTGAACAGGCAGTTAACCCACTGTTCCTAGGCAGTCATTGAAAATAAGAATTTGTTCTTAACTGACTTGCCTGGTTAATTAAAAATAAATAGAACAATCAAATGACCTAGATTACATCAGCAGTACAGTAAATGTACATGAGCGATGCTGTTTGAGATTCTGAACAGGTTGTATAGCAATTGTGAAGATCTCAACAGACCTGAAACCTTTCACACCTTCTATGATTACATTTATAGTTACAATAACCTAATTTTAAGGTTGAACATTTGTTTGTAAGATAGCCTTCACAAAAGTAATCTTGAATTGTGTTTGGTTGACAACCCAACCAAATATCAACTAGGTATGTAATGTTGAATAGTTTCAATCCTTTTCTTTAACTTGTATTGTTTGGTTTAGTTGGAGACTTGAATCCAACATATCATATTTTTAACCCTATCAGTCCTGAGATCCCAGCTAAAAATCGGCTTTTCATTTATCTGACTTTCATTTGTCTGCATGTCCAGCCATTATATTTAGCCTCAAAATGAAGTGTTTTACCCTTTTATTATCACGATAACCAGGGATACAAGTAGAACACAAAATAATTTGACATAAACAGTTGCTTTCATGAGTTTTAATGACAAATGTCAATAAAAATAAAAAAATTGTGCCAAAGCAAAAAACCTGATAAAAACGAATTTATATATATATTTTTCTCAGTGGGAAAGTATTGTCCAACTAGTCAGTGACAACTGTGTGGAGTTTCAAGTTTGTGACAGCAACTATGTGCGCCTATTACAGTATTATAGACACTACGTGTGTGTTTGTGAGATTCTCAGCTTTTCATAGATCACTTTTAATAGTTTGTAGCTCAAACCATTCAAACTTTATAGATGTTTTTGTAAAAGACCCCCCCCCCCCCCCCCCCCCCATTGATCACACAGACTAATTGTTTTGGTTGAGATGGAGACGTGAATCCAACATATTAATGATTCATTTGCAGACAATCTGTAATTAAAGCCAGACTAAGCCAGATGAAACTATTCAAGCAGAAGATACATCTCCTTTAATTGTTGATATTTGGTTGCGTTGACAACCGAATACAATTCAATATCCAGTTTACAAATCAATAATTGATATGTTGGATTCACGTCTCCATCTCAGAAAAAAAAATCTAGGTTAAAGAATAGGACTACATCAAACTTTTTAAAACGCACTTTAAATCAAGTTTGATTTGATTTAGTCCTATTTTTTGGATGAGATGGAGATGTGAATCCAACATATTAATGATCAACTTGGCAGATTATACTTGAAGCTCTATGGTCTCTGTATGTAGTGTATATTTTTAGTTGAATCCTCTGGGTTGAACTGAAACAATATCTGGTGATGACTTCCTTAATAATGCTCCACAGGCCTAAACATTATCCTTGATGATACAGGAGTGATGAAGTATGAGTCACATGTCATTTGCTCTGTTAAACCTACCTTTTTGGAATGACTTGGATAGCAGCAGTGAATCTATTTCATTATTTAGAGATCGCTGAATAATCATTCTCACCATAGCACATTGGTAGTAGTCAGTGACACATATCAAAGCTAAACAGGGATTGGTTAAAACTATGGATGGGAGACCAAAGATCAGCTGTAGATGGATCTGCTCTCCACTAGGAGGTGCTGCCCAGTCTATTTTTTTAAATGTTTTTTTTTTGGGGGGGGGGTAGTTGATATAATGTTGAAGATCTGACGTTGTTTCAAAGGTAAAAATTGTAACATATTTTATAAATAAGTTTGTCTATGTTGAAAATTGGTTGCCATGAAGAATGACACAATTCTGTGGTTGAAATGTCACCCTATTTTCCACTGAGTCATTTACAACATTAACAATGTCTACACTGAATTTCTGATCAATTTGATGTTATTTTAATGAACAAAAAAAAAAGCTTTTCTTTCAAAAACAAGGCCATTTCTAATTGACACACACACACACACACACACACACACACACACACACACACACACACACACACACACACACACACACACACACACACACACACACACACACACACACACACACACACACACACACACACACACACACACACACACATCAAAGGGACATTTACAATGGAAGGAGGCCAGCCAGACAGTGAGCCACTAGATAATGGATAAAGGAAGAAATATAAGGGACTTATAAGGGATCTTTGTCCTGTAGAGCAAAACCCCTGTCTCCCCTCTCTCTCTTCCCTCTCTTTCTGACTGAGCCCTGTGAAGAGTTTGATCTGTGCTTCAAAACAAGGGCCCTTTGTCTCACAGGTGCACTCCACTCTCTCTCTCTCTCTCTCTCTCTCTCTCTCTCTCTCTCTCTCTCTCTCTCCTCTCTCTCTCCCTCTCTCGCCAATAATGAAATAATAGACAGGCCGCAGCTCAGCTTCAGATTGTCATAGAGATGAATCGATGTATACCCATACGCATCAGAGTCACGTCTTTCGCGGGCATTTTAAGAGTTAAATATTGTTATAGATTATATTATATTACTATGCTCTATAATATCTGGATACTTTTTATTTATTTATTTCAAAATACTAAGCTAACAATAGATTTCCCCACTGCGAGGACGGTCAGCTGTCTGTCCTGTCTCCCTGTAGCGCTGTCTTAGGCATCTCACAGTACGGACATTGCAATTTATTGCCCTGGCCATATCTGCAGTCCTCATGCATCCTTGCAGCATGCCTAAGGCACGTTCACGAAGGTGAGCAGGGACCCTGGGCATCTTTCTTTTGGTGTTTTTCAGAGTCAGTCGAAAGGCCTCTTTCGTGTCCTAAGTTTTCATAACTGTGACCTTAATTGCCTAACGTCTGTAAGCTGTTAGTATCTTAACGACCGTTCCACAGGTGCATGTTCATTAATTGTTTTTGGTTCATTGAACAAGCATGGGAAACAGTGTTTAAACCCTTTACAATGAAGATCTGTGAAGTTATTTTGATTTTTACGAATTATATTTGAAAGACAGGGTCCTGTAAAAGGAAAATATATATATTTTTGCTGAGTTTAGTAATGATAAATAGTGGTATAATGGCCTACAGTTTTCTGGACATTTTGTTTTAATTATTGCTCATGTTTTACCGGTGCGGCGTTCCGCCACGATGTCTTTTGCTCGGATGATGTACCGGACTGTACCACCTAACTTTAACCCCTGACAGATACTCATGTCACAGATACCCCCCCCCCCCCCCCAAAAAAAGGTCAGTGCGTGGATCAGAAAACCCGTCAGTATCTGGTGTGACCACAATTTGACTCATGGAGCGCCACACATCTCCTTTGCATAGAGTTAATCAGGCTGTTGATTGTGGCCTGTGGAACGTTGTCCCACTCCTGTTCAAAGGCTGTGCGAAGTTACTGGATATTGGTGGGAACTGGAACACGCTGTCGTACACGTTGATCCAGAGCATCCCAAACATGGTCAATGGGTGATATGTCTGGTAGGTATACAGGCCATGGAAAAACTGGGACATTTTCAGCTTCCAGGAATTGTGTACAGATCCTTCCGATATGGGGCTGTGCATTATCCTGAAACATGAGGTGATGGCGGTGGATGAATGGCACGACAATGGACCTCAGGATCTCATCATGGTATCTCTGTGCATTCAAATTGCCATCTATAATATGCAATTCTGTTCATTGTCTGTAGCTTATGCCTGCCCATACCATAACCCCACTGCCACCATGGGGCACTATTCACAACGTTGACATCAGCAAACCGCTCGTCCACACGCAAACCGCTCGTCCACACGCAAACCGCTCGACCACACGCAAACCGCTCGACCACACGCAAACCGCTCGTCCACATGCAAACCGCTCGTCCCCGGTACAGTTGAAACCGAGATTCATCCATGAAGATCACACTTCTCCATCGTGCCAGTGGCCATCGAAGGTGCGCATTTGTCCACTGAAGTCAATTACTACCCCGAACTTCAGTCAAGTCAAGACCCTGGTGAGGACAATGAGCTTCCCTGAGACGGTTTCTGACAGTTTGTCAAGAATTTCTTTGGTTGTGTTTTATCAGCTGTCAACAGACCACTGCAGATGAGGACCATATGCAGTTTGGGTCATGTTCCTGCAAAAGTTGAGTGACAATGTAAGCAGCCAATCACAATGGCCTAAGATGTCACCACAACCAATCATGCCAAGCCTGTTTAGTCTGTTCAATCCCCATTCACATTTTTGTTGATTGGCCAGGGAGGAAAACTACCCAGTAGGAGAAGGGATCAAGGCCCTGGTCTAGAGATGAGCCGTGTCAAGCTATGTGTTCCTCTGCTGCGTCTGGAACTCTGGATGTGGAAAAAACCAGTGACTAGCTGGCAGCAGTTGGGGATGATGACGTCCCAAAATACTGTGCACAAGGAAAGTTCTCTGCTTTGAAAAACAATGTTCATTTATGCTCAGTTTATTCACTGAGAACTTGGACTACCACCTCTAACAAACATATAGCTAGGTAGTGTCTGAGAGGAAGCTAGAGATGTGAAAACAAAGATACTGGTATCATCTCCAAGAAATGTCCATATTTAGCTTGGAGGGCTACTGTGTTCCCAAACTTCCTATTTAATGATATTTTAACATATTCGTACTTAGTCTTGTTTTCTTAAATTATGTGGAAGTCAAACAGTTCATTGGGAGGATGACTGACGTAACAGCAAAACAAATTATTTTATTTGGAAAGAAGTGCTCATAATCAAACAGGGTAGAGGTAGAGGAAACTGTGATATAAAGAGGCTCTTTTTCATCAGGTATTTCATTTGGATGTTTGTTGGGTTGGGGTGTAAACTAGACTATGAGGGGAAAACAGCCCAGGCAGATCTAAACAGTTTTCAAAGAGGCTTTAAAGGCTGTAGGATTAGGGAATTCTTTCTGCTTATCCAGGGTGATATAACCGGTGGTTAAATGTCTTGGAAAAGAAGCCTGGTGGCTATAGGGGGACTAGTGGCTCAGTCTCTGTGCATGTCGGTCAGAGGAGGACCTCAGCATGGTAAATAGACAAACATTTACCGGCATTAAATGTACATTCTGAAAAACACTGGTAAAGTCCCTCTCAAAGACTCAATGCATTTTTTGAACTCAAGCACTTATTTAGAAATAAAATCTTTAAAAAAAAAATGAATAAATTAATCTAGTCATAGGTTGTTAGTGTCTTGAGAAATATACTAACAAAATATTTTCTGAATTAGCTGTTTTTCTCTGGACAACTAGGTCCAATGAGATACATGATGCCGTACAGGACACACCTGTCCATTCCATTCCTGAACCTTTACTGCAAATCTCACAACATGTCAAATGTTGAGAACCTATTCCAGAACCTTCAGAATAAGTATGTTCACAACCTTTACTGCAAATCTCACAACATGTCAAATGTTGAGAACCTATTCCAGAACCTTCAGAATAGGTATGTTCACAACCTTTACTGCAAATCTCACAACGTGTCAAATGTTGAGAACCTATTCCAGAACCTTCGGAATAGGTGTGTTCACAACGTATATCCCAATCTTGATGTTATCGTTCTTTGAATAGCAAGCATATTTTACCCTGCTTTAAATGACACCTTTTCACAACAAATCAAAGTGCTCCATCTGAGAAAAAGTCTCAGGAGTTTTTATATTGACACACGTGGGCCATTCATAACACATGGGCCATTCATAACACATGGGCCATTCATAACACATGGGCCATTCACAACACATGGGCCATTCATAACACATGGGACATTCATAACACATGGGCCATTCATAACACATGGGCCATTCATAACACATGGGCCATTCACAACACATGGGCCATTCATAACACATGGGCCCTTCACAACACATGGGCCATTCATAACACGTGGGCCCTTCACAACACATGGGCCATTCATAAACACATGGGCCCTTCACAACACATGGGCCATTCATAACACGTGGGCCATTCATAACACATGGGCCATTCATAACACATGGGACCTCTAAGCTACACAAAAGAGAACGGGAGAAAAGTCAAGGACTGATATATGGAGTCCATGTAACCCAAGTTAAGACTTAGTCACCTGACCCGTTTAAATCATCCCTATCCCACCATCACCTCTCTCTTTCTTCCTCTCTGTCTCAGAGGGTTAACCTTAAAGCATCCCTATCCCACCATCACCTCTCTCTTTCTTCCTCTCTGTCTCAGAGGGTTAACCTTAAAGCATCCCTATCCCACCATCACCTCTCTCTTTCTTCCTCTCTGTCTCACAGGGTTAACCTTAAAGCATCCCTATCCCACCATCACCTCTCTCTTTCTTCCTCTCTGTCTCAGAGGGTTAACCTTAAAGCATCCCTATCCCACCATCACCTCTCTCTTTCTTCCTCTCTGTCTCACAGGGTTAACCTTAAAGCATCCCTATCCCACCATCACCTCTCTCTTTCTTCCTCTCTGTCTCAGAGGGTTAACCTTAAAGCAGTGGGTTGAAACATGTGCCTAAGATATAAATCTGAATGGAATTCCTGAGTCCTATAACTTAAATATGTGTTAAACCCTTTCTCTGTCATTCTCTCTGAACTTAAATCCTCTCAGTTTGTCTACTGGTCCCAAACTTCAAACACACGCCTGTCTCACATAAAAAAAAAAAAAAAAACAGCTGTCAACTTCCTATTCCTCCAGTTACATCATTTAACAATTTACCAGAAAGCTGCAACTAATACAAAATCTGTGCCAATCAGGTGTTTGAGGTCGTACCGAGTATGGAGTTTGCTTTACATGTGTTTCTTTAATAAACACATTTCCCTCTGAAGTCTGGCCTGATGTGGCTATATAGAAGAGTATGTCAGTAATTTACTACATAACACAGAAGCTATTTTGTCATCTACAGTGGGCTAGTCAGTCTGCAACACTGGATACAGGCCTACAGACCCTCATCGCTCTAGCTGTACTGGCACGGAGCCAGAGGAGTGTCACTAGACAATACGTTCCTGCTTCCTGTAAATCTAAACCTCTCTCTCTCCCTCTCTCCTCCTCGGAGTCTCTCTCTCTCCCTCTCTCCTCCTCTGAGTCTCTCTCTCTCCCTCTCTCCTCCTCTGAGTCTCTCTCTCTCCCTCTCTCCTCCTCTGAGTCTCTCTCTCTCCCTCTCTCCTCCTCTGAGTCTCTCTCTCTCCCTCTCTCCTCCTCTGAGTCTCTCTCTCCCTCTCCTCCTCTGAGTCTCTCTCTCACCCCCATCCCCCTGTGTTTCCATCCCCTTGTGATTCTGTACATTTGCTCAGTGGTTAAAGAAGTGAAGGAGGTGAGATCCGGCATTCCTGGTCTAGCTAAGACTCTATGGTTAATTCCATCGTATTTTTTTTTAATGCTGACTCGAGTTTAGATTTTCAACATGTCCACGTCAGACTGTTGGTGAAGAGATGGCATGAGGACAATAACTTCCTTCCTGTCGAGGATTAGAGCTTTCTTAGGGTTGCCATGCAGCCAATTCAAAATGTCCACAGTCCTTTCTCTCTTTCTTGAATTGGTTTAAACTTTAAACTCTGCACAACAGTAGCTACCCTTCAGCACATAGAACCAAACAACTAGAGGAGGGAAATGCGACCTCCTCTCATACTAAGTTAGACAGTTAAATAAAGTATTTAAATTCACCAAAAGAGGATAAGTGAAGAAAAAAAACGTTCCATTGCGTAAACAGTTTGCCATTCTTTAGTCTTTAACTCAAACCTGAATACATTTAGTTCACCGCTAGACTGAAGAAAAAAAATAGATCCTATAAGCCAGCTTTGATTTCTCAACGGGTGAAACGGGCTTTTCCTGAAAAGCTGACAACTTCAAAACATGAGGAAAAAAAATAAAAACATTGACTAATATGTCCTAATAGAGCTATATCGTTGTACAAAAAGGCAATTGAGAATAGATGGTTGTCACTTTTCTTGTTTTAAAAGTATTTATTTGTATTAAAAGTTGCAGTTCTTCTCAGGCAGAACAGTGGACAGAGAGATTGTCAAACTCAGAGTCCATCAGACAGACATCTGCAAGGTCTCACAAAGCCCCTAAACAGCTGGTGGGGATTGCCATGGTAACATGCATTCCTTTTGATGGAAGTAATTGGGAGTGGAGGGAGGGATCTGTGTTGAAAATAGCTCCTCTCTGTCTGTTTCTCTCTTTCTCTCTCTCTCTCTGTCTCTCTCTCTCTCTCTTTCTTTCTCTCTCTCTCTCTCTCTCTCTCTCTCTCTCTCTCTCTCTCTCTCTCTCTCTCTCTCTCTCAATTCAATTCCATTTCAATTTCAATTTAAGGGCTTTATTGGCATGGGGAACATATGTTAACATTGCCAAAGCAAGTGAAGTAGGAAATAAACAAAAGTGAAATAAACAACAAAAAATAACAGTAAACATCTCTGTTTCTCTGTCTCTCTCTCTCTCTCTCTCTCTCTCTCTCTCTCTCTCTCTCTCTCTCTCTCTCTCTCTCTCTCTCTCTCCTTTCTCTCTTCTCTCTCTCTCTCTCTCTCTCTCTCTCTCTCTCTCTCTCTCTTTCTCTCTCTCTCTCTCTCTCTCTCTCTCTCTCTCTCTCTTTCTCTCTCTCTCTCTCTCTCTCTCTCTGTCTCTCTCTCTATGTCTCTGTCTCTGTCTCTCTCAGGCTTTGTCGAGCCCCATCCCCCTCCACCACTCCTACTAGTGACTATGTGGCACACAATACTTCTGGAACATTGTGCTGTTCCAAAAGAGAATGAATGAAAAAGGACATCAATTGTTTGACTATAACTTTTCTATATTCTGTTGAAATAAATATTCTATTAACAATAGTTTCAAAATAAATATTTACTAATTTCAAATTTTGCACTAAAACCTTAACATATGCACCATTCAAATATAATAGATATTTTGTCGTGTCATTACTCTCTCACACAATATACTTTAACTTTCAAGGTGCGGTCAAGAAATAAACTATGATTTTCAAGCATAACTTGAATATAACTGCTCTTTTTTACAACCACAGGAAAGCCTCCAATCACTGTTGTGCATATAAACACTGTGAAAACCCTGACATAGTTCAAGTATCACAGCAACTCAAAACACTGCACAATGTTTCTAATGCCACGTTAGCTGAGAAGTCCTTACTGGCTAAATCACAGCAAGTCATTCTGGAGGATACCCAGTCTTACCTTCAGAACACCAACAAGCAGAAAAGACAGAAGAGAAGTCAGCTGTGCAGGCTCCTGGGTCAATCTAACTGCTACACAAGTTCACACAGAAGACATTTACAGTGGGCTGGCCCAAGCAGCCCCCCTGATCCCCTCCCCCTACAGGGGGTGGGAGGGTCTGACAGACGCTCTTAAATTTAACTCTATGCTGCCTTCTAGACAGAAGGCACTCGGAGGTTTGCTTTTTACTTTATTTTTTGTTGTTGTTGACATTATGTAGAGACTGGGAGGATATGCATTTTCAGAAGTATTATGTAGAGACTGGGAGGATATGCATTTTCAGAAGTATTATGTAGAGACTGGGAGGATATGCATTTTCAGAAGTATTATGTAGAGACTGGGAGGATATGCATTTTCAGAAGTATTATGTAGAGACTGGGAGGATATGCATTTTCAGAAGTATTATGTAGAGACTGGGAGGATATGCATTTTCAGAAGTATTATGTAGAGACTGGGAGGATATGCATTTTCAGAAGTATTATGTAGAGACTGGGAGGATATGCATTTTCAGAAGTATTATGTAGAGACTGGGAGGATATGCATTTTCAGAAGTGATTATTCCAATGTTTCTATTTCACAGTAGATAGCCGATATTTAACTGTGTATGCATTTTACTTGACAGTGATAACGTTTTGAAAAACATGAAACCACTCCTATGTTCAGCTTCTATGTTGTCTGACGAAGTGTCTGGGAAACCAAGGGGAGGATCTAATGACTGTTATTACTGTGATGTAACCGTCCTGACCAGGGTCATGTCATCGTGGTTCAACCCTAACTAATTAGACCTACAGGTTTCCATCCTCGGTATGATATACACAACCACTAGATGACATTTGACAGTGACAGGTTTCCATCCTCGGTATGATATACACAACCACTAGATGACATTTGACAGTGACAGGTTTCCATCCTCGGTATGATATACACAACCACTAGATGACATTTGACAGTGACTCCACGGGACTAACGATATACTGTAACTACTGAAAGAAGTTGCTGGAATACAGAACACACCCATTGTCAAATTGTCATGTGTTTCACTCTCAATTTCAATGTCAGATGAGATTAAATATTGATTCATACTATTGTTTCTATAAGTTTAAAACGTTGTTTCAAATATTTCTCATAAACATCAAGGGAACAAATTGAGAGGCAACGTGGAGATCAGTCGTCTTATTGGCCTGCTGCAACAATTTCTCTATCATTGGGGGGAGTCAGTGACTGGTGCAACGTTGAACCATCAGACAGAAATAATCAATCTCAAATCACATTTTTGTGAAGTGGGTTACAGGAGTGTTTCCCATCTCCAGTCCTCCAGTACCCTCAACAGCCCGCATTTTTGTTGTAGCCCTGGACAAACTCACCTGATTGAACTCATTCAGGGCTTGATGATTAGTTGACAAGTTGAATCAGGTGTGTCTGGGGTTGCAATAGAAACGTGTACTGTTGGGGGGGGTACTGGAGGACTGGAGTTGAGAAACACTGGGTTGAGATACATATATATATCGGATGGTGCCTCTCTGTGGTGGATTACTAATGTCTGTTTCCCAGTCAGGACCCGTGTGGACGGAGAACAACATCTGGATCAGACAAGGGGAAAATAGCTGCAATGCAACGTGGCATTTTCCATTCTGTCCGGAACAGATTCTTAAACCCCAGGCCCAATGCACGAAGAAGGAGGAGGTGTAATTATACAGAGTTGAACTGAGTCTCACGGTTCCCTGTAGACGTGGCAGCAGTACTGTCTGTACAGGCTGCTGTGTCTGAAATGGCCCCCTATTCCCTATGCGGGTTCTGGTCAAAAGTAGTGCACTATAGAAAATAGGGGGCCATTTAGTACACAGCCTGTATCTGAACCAACAAGCCGTCACAGATGTAGTTATACAGAAGGGCTGGAAGATTGAATCTAGTGTAGACAGTGGTGATTTTAGAATGTACATCTTGGTGGGGCAAAAACATAAATATATATATATATTTTTTTAACATTGTTTGCAAACTGATATGTGACACGTATTACAGTTTTTCTCAATTGCTAAAACACTAAAACCCATTGGCTGAACAAAGTTCTCAGTTGCCTGGACTCATTTAGCTAATTATGCAGTCTATTGTCAATACCTTAAACCATTTCACATGGTAAAACACCATTTGCAGACTTTTCAGCAAAACTCTAAACACATTCTCATTCTCAAAACACATTCTGCACTCTAATACACATGTCATCCATACTGGTAAACACAAGTGGCAACAATCAAATACAAATAGAGAACACATGTCATTGATTGAACACAACCACTCAAAATGAATTTAACCTGTTTCAAATGATGCGACACAACCAATATAAGCCAGTTCAGAGAGCAAACAGGTTGTTGAGAAAGTCTGAGAATGGATAGAAGAAACAATGTGAGAGGACGAGTGCGTATGCGAGGTGGGTGACGAGGAGGAAGAGGGCAAGAAAGAGGAAGAGGAGGACGAAGAGGAAGAGGAAGACAAAGAGTGGAAATATCTGATGAAATGTTGTTCATGGGCTGACAATGAGGGAAGCAGGACTTAGAGTGCAACCCAATTTGAGCTGATTTTCTGTGTCCACCATAGTAAGGACATTCAGAGAAGAGAACAGGTACAGTATACTACTATATTTTTGTAATTGCAAATGTACTGTACTACACTATATGCAGCTGTTACAATAGACATTTGTAAAGTGAATCACTGTATGTATTGTACTGCATGAATATGTTTTGTAACTGCACAACTACTTTTTGTAGAATTGCAAGGCTGCCACATGCAGGTGGAAGGACAGCTATATTCACTCGGAGCAAGAGGCCGTTATAGTTGGCATGGTCCTTCAAGATAATGCAATGCGACTCAGAGAAATCCAGGAACGAGTGATACAAGACAACACACACTTCCAGGGAATCGACAGCGTGAGCATTTCCACAATTGACCGTGTCCTCCATCGTAACAGGATGCGAATGAAACACGTATACAGAGTACCTTTTGAGTGCAACTCACCAAGGGTGAAAGAACTGGGAGCTCAGTATGTGCAAGTAAGTGTACATTGTCGTGGAAATTTCCTCTATTTACCAAATCATGGGAGCAAACCACACACACAAGTCAGAGTTAGTTATCAAAGTCCATCTTTAATTATATGAGCTCTATCACAACCTGTGACTCTCAGGTAATTCAGTGTCTCTCAGTGAATTCTCTGAGAGCCCCTTCTGCATTGCAACTGAGATCCTTTAATAGCAAAGAACACACATAGTCAGACAGCATAGACATAATACATCGTTCAGCTTTGTCTCCTTACTCAAACCCCAGAACCATAAACCAATCCTCCATATCAACAGGCATATATCAAATGGTCATTTAGATACAACCAATTCTAAATACAACCAATCCTGGACAAACTCACGGAGAGGAGAGTGAGCCTATAGGTTAAAATAAAAGGGAGCATGAGAATGATTCCAGACACTGCCATCCTCCTTTTCCCCGATGGGAAAAATAGGGAGTGACTGTCACACACACAGTGGAGCAAAAGATATGTTTACACATGATGACACTTTGACCTCTCCCCTCTCTGCGGCCCAAGCAACTTAGTCTTGACATAGAACAGATAACTGCAACCTCGCCACAGTATTATACAAAAATACCATTCTGATGAGAAGTAACTTACAAACATATGATGAATATAAAACATCTTACCTATGTCACCAACTAATTCTGATTATTTCCACAACAACATTCAGAAACATTTGCTGTTATCCAGATTGTCTACAGTACTAACACATACCATGTGAATGACATTACTCTTCAGTACATACAATGTATGTGAATCAGAAGCCTAATTGTACAGTATAGCACTGTCTCTGTACGACTTACAAAATCCTACATACAGTATATTGTATTTCCACACAGACAATATTTGACATGGAATCCTTGGACAGACCCCATGAGTTCATCTTTGTCGATGAAGCAGGCTTCAATCTAACAAAGAGGAGAAGGAGAGGCCGAAACATGATTGGACAGCGGGCCATTGTTGAAGTCCCTGGTCAACGAGTTGGCAATGTCACAATCTGTGCTGCTATCAGCAACCATGGTGTTCTACATCACCATGTTACACTCGGGCCATATAACACCCAGCACCTTCTAAGATGTATTATTTATTGTTTTTCTCCTCTTGGAGATGGAAAGTGTATGATAGACAACCCTACACCAGAGTAAATCTGCTGCAAGCCATGGATTTAGCCTGGGGTGATATAGGTGAGGAATCATGTCAGGGCTGGATACGGCACACAAGAGGCTTCTTGTCCCGTTGCCTCAGGAGGGACAATATTGCTTGTGATGTCGACGAAGTGCTCTGGCCTGACCCGGCCCAAAGACAAGAAGAATCACATTGATCACATGTTTACTCCTTATATTTTTGTCCCTTGTAGTATTGTATACTGTAGTATAGTGCATTGTAGGCTGTATACTGTACAATGGACAAATTGTATGGCCCTGAACATTGTGTTTTCCATTTATTAACAGTACTGACTGCTCAATAGATTTTGACTGGTTGCAGGTTCATATCAACAAAGAACAAGAATTACAGTATCACAGAGACAAAGGACAAGTTTGTGAGATGCAGGGTACAGTACTGTAAAAATAGGGGTACAAGGAGGAGGAAGAACAAAAACCAAAATTGCAAAGAGCAAAGCAGAGTAGTAATTTCTGATAAATTTTGAGCCACTATGAAAGAACATGTTTCGTTCACCAAAAGACAATGACGGAAAAATATGAATATTTTTTTAGATTAAAAATGTACTTCTCCCTGAGAATTGTATATTTTGAACAATGTGTTTTCTATTTTTCGGTCTATTGTTTACTGACTGCTTAAGAGTGTATATCATTTTGATCACTTTGTTTATGATTTGAGAGCAGTGTTTGATTTTGAACATAGGTAAAACTGTTTTGAGGCGAATGTTTCATTTTGCGAGAGGAGTCAGAGGTTATGTAAATACTGCTTGAAGATGAGGTTTTGTGTTTAATGTTTTCAGGAAATGGAGCAAGGTTTCAGAAATTGTGTTTTAGCAATTGAGAAAAACTGTAAGGCCAAAATAACATGCAAAACAGGCAACCAAGCAGCCTGCCTGCAGTACAGATAACTAGCTGTGTGTGAGATGATGACTATATACACCTTCATTCTCAAAATTATTATCTGAGAAAGAAAGAATTAGTTGAATAAAGTTGGTAGCAATCACTTGTAGACGGACATCTATAGCTAGGTTTCCATCCAATCGGTGACAGATTTTCATGCGAATATTCTATAATTCAGTGGTAGTTTTCAGAAAATGTACTTACGGTGGATAAAATCTGTGCGTGAAGAACTAGTACACATACATTGTACTTCTTCTCTTAAATTTAGCATGTACCGAAACAAAATCCAAAGTTCGATTTGTTTCCATTGCATTTTCAACTCTACCTGATAGTTTAGTCACAAAAAACTGTTGTGTTGTATCTACTCTGATCATGGCACCTGCTCTCTAGCCAACAGCTCGCAGATACAGTGCGGGTATGCTGAGCGTGTTGTCTAGTTTAGTTTAGCCTAGTTTAGTTTATTAGGATCCCCATTTCCTACTGCACATGCAGAAGCTACTCTTCCTGGGACCACATAAAACATACAAATACATGACAAAATACAGAAAAGTAAAAGACAAGAACAACATACTGTAAGATATTACACTAACTTCTACTATAAAAATACTATCTAGTATACTATCACAAATACTATCTAGTATACTATAAAAAATACTATCCAGTATACTATAAAAAATACTATCTAGTATACTATCACAAATACTATCTAGTATACTATAAAAAATACTATCCAGTATACTATAAAAAATACTATCTAGTATACTATCACAAATACTATCTAGTATACTATAAAAAATACTATCCAGTATACTATAAAAAATACTATCTAGTATACTATGCAAATACTTTCTAGTATACTATGAGGTGTACTATAAAAATACTATCTAGTATACTACACAAACACTATCTAGTATACTGTAAAAATACTATCTAGGATACCATGAAAATACTATCTAGTATACTATGAAAATGCTATCTAGTATACTCTGAAAATACTATCTAGTATACATGATGAGATTATTACGGACAAAAGAGCAATATTTTTTTTATTTGTCAAATGGCAGCCAAGCATTGATGATCATGTCACCAGAATAAGACCCTCAATATTTATTGAAAAGAGCATCAAGCTCATCGCCTTGCACTTTCACCACCCTGTGAAGTTCATCATCATTTATTTCATCTGTAGCCTAATAATCTGCATGCTTTCCTGAGTCGTAGTGGGAGGACCACACAACATGTCATCGCGTGACTCCAAATTTACTTCAGTATGCTGGTTATTATATCAATATTTGTGCATAAAAGCATTTCCACCGACATTTCTCGCATAATTTTTACCAACACAAAAAGATCCCATCCTGTCTAGCATATTTTGTTTTGTCAACATTTGGAAAGTTTATTGACAAATGTTTACATCAAGCCTGTCATAAAAATGGAAACCTGCTTAGTGGTGTGATTTTTTAGTTTTCTACAGTTTTTATATTTCACTTCTGGCAGACCTGCATGTGAATGAATGAAGTATACTAAATAAACCCTTCAGCATGAGTGCATTAGTAAAATATATAAGTAAATACTTCAGCACGAGTGAATTAGTAAAGTATATAAGTAAATACTTCAGCATGAGTGCATTAGTAAAGTATGTAAGTAAATTCTTCAGCATGAGTGCATTAGTAAAGTATATAAGTACATTATTCAGCATGAGTGCATTAGTAAAGTATATAAGTACATTCTTCAGCATGAGTGCATACTACGGGGAAGCTGGGAAATCCAAAAAGGGGAGAGGGGAGGATTGAACATTAAATGCTGCTGGAAAGATCAAACACCTCAGCCTCATTCTCTCTATGAAGTCCTAAAACAATGACTACTGCACTGGGAGGGACAGAGGTCCCTTTATATGATAGATGTTTGGCTTTATGCTAACCGCTACAAATGGTCAAAACTGCACCCTATGGGCCCTGGTCAAAAGTAGTGCACGACATCGTGAACATTGCCATTCGGGATGCAACTCCAACAGCAGCACAAACACGGACTGGAATAAATGAAAGCCTAGTGAGTTAATTTTGGGGTTTACTCTTTGGTTAAAGGGTAAATTATAGGTTCTTGTTTGACCTCTGTTTGTCCAATACAGGCTGATGCAGCCTTATTCTAAATCCCTTGTTGTTACCTTAAGACACTGTCATGGTCAAAACATATCGATTCAATGGTTGTAAGGATGGGTAGATGTCTGTCCGTAATAAAGAGATGCTTGTTTGACACCACACTCCACAAAGCAAATCCTGCAGGCAGGAGAAGTTAGAGGAAAAACTCAAAGAAAGGAACTTATATTTTAAAGAATAAAGCAAACTGAATGGAATATGGGGAAAATGCACCAAATTATTTTTAATCTCCAACATAAAAATGTTACCAAAAATAATTGACTGAATCTTGTTACAAATGAGTCCCCCATGATTCACCAAATTATATTTTGAAAGAGGAAGCAAAGGACTTTAAGCAGTCTTCTCCATCTCCTCTAACCGAAGATAATTGTATATGATTTTTTTTCTATGAATAATATAAAATTAAGACAATTACAGAAAGACTCAGGTGGAGGTGAAATTACAGAGGAGGAACTTCTTGATGCAATTAAAGCCTTTAAGTTGGAGAAAACTCCAGGGCTGGATGGCATACCAGTGGAGGTATACCAAACCTTTTTAGATATACTCAGAGGACCATTATTAGCATGTTTTAACCACTCCTATGTAAACGGTAGATTATCAGACACTCAACAAGAAGGTCTGATTTAATTATTACTGAAACAGGATCCCATGTGGGAAATATAAAGATCCAGTCCATTTAAAAAAAATGGAGATCCCTTACATTTCAGTGTTGTGATGCAGAAATTCTAGCAAAATGTATAGTGCATAGAATTAAAAAGGTATTGTCGGACATTATTCATTCTAATCAGACAGTTTTTTTTTCCATGGACGATACATTGGAGATACTGCAAGTATTGTAAACAAAAGAACACTATGACAAATCTGGGAAACCAGGCCTGCTATTCATAGCTGACCTTGAAAAGGTTTTTGATAAAGTACGACTTGAGTTTATATATAAATGCCTGGAACATTTCAATTTTGAAGAATTTCATAAAATGGGTTAAAATCATGTATAGTACCCCTAGGTGTAAAATAGTAAATAATGGCTACTTCTCATAAAGTTTTAGACTGTCAAGAGGAGTTAAACAAAGTTGTCCACTATCGGCATATCTTTTTATTATCACATTGTTAGCTATGAAAATCAGATCCATCAATAGAATCAAGGCATTAGAAAGCCGTGGCTTAAATACAAAGGTGTCATTGTACGCTGATGATTCATGTTTCTTTTAAATCCACAACTTGGATCCACAGCCTCATAGAGGATCTAGATCATTTTTCTAACTTCTCTGGATTTACAACCAAAGGATGATCAGTGATGATCATATTACGTATTGGATCACTAAAAAATATGACTTTTACATTATCATGTAGTTCAACAATAAAATGGCTGATGGTGATGTGGATATAATCGGTATACACATTCCAAAATAAATAACTGATCTCACTCCAATACATTTTAATAGAAAGTTAGAAAAAATAGATAAGATCTTGCTCCTGGCTGGCTGGCGGCTCTGGCGGCTCCTGGCTGGCTGGCGGCTCTGGTGGCTCCTGGCTGGCTGGTGGCTCTTGTGGCTCCTGGCTGGCTGGCGGCTCTGGCGGCTCCTGGCTGGCGGCTCCTGGCTGGCTGGCGGCTCTGGCGGCTCAGGACAGACTGGCGGCTCTGGCGGCTCAAGACAGACTGGCGGTTCTGGCGGTTCAGGACAGACTGGCGGCTCTGGCGGCTCAGGACAGACTGGCTCAGGACAGACGGTAGACACTGGCGGCTCAGGACAGACGGGAGGCTCTGGCGGCGCTGGGCAGGAGGAAGGATCTGGCAGCGCTGGACAGGCGGGAGCACCTGTAGGGAGAAGACAAAGAGACAGCCTGGTGCGGGGGGCTGCCACCGGAGGGCTGGTGGGTGGAGGTAGCACTGGGTAGACTGGACCGTGCAGGCGCACTGGAGCTCTTGAGCACCGAGCCTGCCCAACCTTACCTGGTTGAATGCTCCCCGTAGCCAGGCTAGTGCGGCGAGGTGGAATAGCCCGCACTGGGCTGTGCTGGCGAACCGGGGACACCATGCATAAGGCTGGTGCCATGTACGCCGGCCCGAGGAGACGCACTTGAGACCAGATGCGTAGAGCCGGCTTCATGGCACCTGGCTCGATGCCCACTCTAGCCCTGCCGATACGAGGAGCTGGATTGTACCGCACCGGGCTATGCACACGCACCGGGGACACTGTGCCTGCCCGGTCCCTCTCGCTCTCCGGTAAGCACGGAAAGTTGGCGCAGGTCTCCTACCTGAACTCGCCACACTCCCCGTGTGCATCCCCCCAATACATTTTTGGGGCTGTCTCTCGGGCTTCCTTGCCAGCCGTGTTCCCTCAAAGCGCTGGCTCCCTTTAGCTGCTGCCTCCGCTCTCCTGGCTGCCTCCACCTGTTCCCATGGGAGGCGATCCCTTCCAGCCAGGATCTCCTCCCATGTGTTGCAACCCTTGCCGTCCAGAATGTCCTCCCATGTCCATTCCTCCTTATAGCGCTGCTCCTGCTGCTGCCTGATACCACGCTGCTTGGTCCTTTTTTGGTGGGTGGTTCTGTAAGGGTTGTCGTCGGTGGAATAAGGAGAGGACCAAAGCGCAGCGTGGTTAGTGTTCATCTTTTTAATAAACAACTGAACACTTCAAAAATACAAAACAACAAAGTGACAACCGAAACAGTTCTATCTGGTGCAGACACACAAAGACTGAAAATATAGAAAAACTAATATAGACTGCCCACCCCAACTCACGCCCTGACCATACTAAATAAAAACAAAACAAAGGAATAAAGGTCAGAACGTGACACAGACACACACACACACACACACACACACACACACACACACACACACACACACACACACACACACACACACACACACACACACACACACACACACACACACACACACACACACACACACACACACACACGCACAACACACACACACACACACACAAACTATATGTCAATGTTTTAAATATGTGTCAATTGTAAACTCTTTTGTCTGTCATGTATTTTTGTGTTATGTGTCAGACCCCACTAAGACTAGCTGTCGCTATTTGCGTCGGCTAATGAGGATCCTAATATATCAAAACAAATCCAATCAAATGCATGAATGTTGTTATGCAGAATGTTTTTTCCCTCACCCTAATATGTTCTTTGTTCTTGCTCTGTTGCACCAACCTGGTCCCATATCTGTGTGTGATGTCTCGCACAAACAACTCTGAGGCCATGCTATCGTAACTGTCTGTCTGACCACAGAGTAACCCTGGAGACTTCTACTGATTGGCAGTTAGTTGTACTCTCTGTAATTACACAGAGACACACAGAGGACACCAGGTGACGCTGACGGTGATGTCATCGTGTGGAGCAGTTTTTAGGCCCATCCGTGATGTGTTTTAGGCTTCACTAGCCTACAGATGTCAAATTGTTCATATTGAGAGAAAAAGTGTATTTGATTATCTTGAAATAAAAGGACCTATTTTGGCAGGATGCAGAGAAGAAGACCTATTTTGGCAAGATGCAGAGAAGAAGACCTATTTTGGCAGGATGCAGAGAAGAAGACCTATTTTGGCAAGATGCAGAGAAGAAGACCTATTTTGGCAGGATGCAGAGAAGAAGACCTATTTTGGCAGGATGCAGAGAAGAAGACCTATTTTGGCAAGATGCAGAGAAGAAGACCTATTTTGGCAGGATGCAGAGAAGAAGACCTATTTTTGAAGTTATTTCATTCTCACATTAACTGACTGGGTTAATAGCTAGAATGCATAGATGACTTAAAATTACTATCAAGGACAGTGAAGAACAGTGCAGAACAGTGAAGCCCTATAGACTGTCTGACAGATCTTCTAGCTACATTAATATAGCTAATAGTAGTCATTATCCATTCTTGAAATAGGACGGTATCTTTTACTACAGTCCAACAGATGAAGAGACCTTTCAACAGGCTATAACTGAGGAATAGCTGCCAGCATGGCAGCCGACTAGTCCCTCTGAGTAGTGAAATGTCTGCAGATGTAGCCCACTGTTTAAAACTCTGATGACGTGGTGTATGGGAGTACTGAATCACAGCCTGTGCTTAGTGTTCTGGTCTGGCCAGGCACTTTGGCTCACGTCCTGCCCAGCTGGACAGAGGAGATGATACAGGGTGTTCAGGCCGCACAGAGGAATTAAGGACATTGGTCATTAATTTGAGATTCCACAGAAAAGTTACTTTACTGAAACATATATCATATCTTAAAAAATGACATCGTAAATTTGAGCATAAACCGGTCTGTTTATTGTTAACAAATTAAAGAGTGCAGTGTTCTTAATTCCATTTTTAGGATGACTCCAATGTCTTTCAGTCACAGAACATGTGGCTTCAACTCTCTCAAATAAACACATCGTCCATTTTGGGTTCTTCCTAGAGGCTAGTCTTTTTCTATTTGAAGTTCTGATAGGGGTTATGTGTGTGTTATGTTAGTGTCTGCATGAGCATGAGAGGATAATCTGTGTCTGGAGTTGTCTTGTGTCTGAAGGTGTCTTTTTCTATGAGGCTCGGATAGAGGCTGAGTCTGTTATTGTCTTCTGTTTGAGCAGTAGAGCAGTCTGTCTCTGTGTCTCTCTGTCTGTAAATGTCTCTGTGTCTCTAAATGTCTCTGTCTCCAAATGTCTCTATGTCTCTAAATGTCTCTGTCTCCTAATTTCTCTGTGTTCTGTGTCTCCAAATGTCTCTGTCTCTATGTTTCTAAATGTCTCTAAATGTCTCTAAATGTCTCTGTCTCTATGTTTCTAAATGTCTCTATCTCCTAATTTCTCTGTGTTCTGTGTCTCCAAATGTCTCTGTCTCTATGTCTCTAAATGTCTCTAAATGTCTCTGTGTCTCTAAATGTCTCTAAATGTCTCTGTGTCTCAAAATGTCTATGTGTGTCTAAATGTCTATGTCTCCAAATATCTCTGTGTCTCAAAATGTCTCTGTGTCTCTAAATGTTTCTATGTCTCCAAATGTCTCTGTGTGTCCAAATGTCTCTGTGTCTCCAAATGTCTCTGTGTGTCCAAATGTCTCTGTATCTCTAAATGTCCATATAAAGGTGAAATAAAATAAATAAAATATGTGTCTAAATGTCTCTGTTTCTTAATGTCTCTGTGTCTCAGGGTCTAAACATGTCTCTATGTCTGTAAACGTCTCTATCTCTATGTTTCTAAATGTCTCTGTGTCTCAAAATGTCTCTGTGTCTCTAAATGTCTCTATGACTCCAAATGTCTCTGTGTGTCCAAATGTCTATGTATCTCTAAATGTCCATATAAAGGTGAAATAAAATAAATAAAATATGTGTCTAAATGTCTCTGTGTCTATGTCTCTGTCTCTAAATGGGTCTGTCTCTACATTTCGCTGTCTCTAAATGTCTCCATCTATATGTCGCTAAATGTCTCTGATTCTCCAAATGTCTCTGTGTCTCTAAATGTCTCTAAATGTCTCTATGTCTCTAAATGTCTCTGTCTATAAATATCTCTATGTCTCTAAATGTCTCTGTCTATCTGTCTATAAATGTCTCTGTATCTCTAAATGTCTCTGTCTATCTGTCTCTAAATGTCTCTGTATCTCTAAATGTCTATAAATGTCTCTGTATCTCTAAATGTGTCTGTATCTCTAAATGTCTATAAATGTCTCTGTATCTCTAAATGTCTCTGTCTATCTGTCTCTAAATGTCTCTGTATCTCTAAATGTCTCTAAATGTCTTTGTGTCTCTAAATGTCTCTATATCTCTAAATGTCCCTGTCTCTGTCTCTAAATATCTCTATGTCTCTAAATGTCTCTGTCTCTAAATGTCTCTGTCTCTAAATGTCTCTAAATGTCTCTGTATCTATAAATGTTTCTGTCTCTAAATGTCTCTATATGTCTCCAAATGTCTCTGTGTCTCTAAATGTCTCTTTCTATGTGTCTCTAAATGTCTCTGTCTCTAAATGTCCATGTCTCTAAATGTATCTTTGTATGTGTCTCTAAATGTCTCTGTGTCTCCAAATGTCTCTTTGTATGTGTCTCTAAATGTCTCTGTGTCTCTAAATGTCTCTATGTCTCTAAATGTCTCTAAATGTCTCTGTGTCTCTAAATGTCTCTATGTCTCTAAATGTCTCTATGTCTCTAAATGTGTCTCTAAATGTCTCTAAATGTATGTGTCTGAATGTCTCTGTGTCTCTAAATGTCTCTGTGTCTCTAAATGTGTCTGAATGTCTCCGTGTCTCTAAATGTCTCTGTGTCTGTATCCGTCTCTGTGTCATGTCTGCAGCTGCCATTCTTATAGATGGAGCCATGATTTTAGAAGAGGAGGAAGTCTAAACAAACCACTGATCTGAGATCAGTCTACCTGCTCCATGTTATCAGCAGCACTATCAGCCTTCCTGGCCAGAGGAGACATTCAACGTTGGAATGCAATGGAAATCACTGCTATGAGCTCGTCAGAACAAGCCCGAGGTGTTCTGATGTCGATCATTGCTGCAGCTCCGCAGTAAATGCTGTCTGATTCTTGGTATTTGTTTGAAAAGACAGGCCTCACAGTATCCATCAGCAGCAGCTGGGACTGGATTTATGTTGTCTAAAAAGTAGCACTAAGTATTCATTCGCTTTATTTTGTGCACCTTCAATCATACTACGAAATGGTATTTAAAGAGGCAAGGCTGCTGTTTGGCTGGTAAACTAATTATAGATTGTGGCTTTAATATCCGGCTCCATTGCGTTCCATTGTTGGCTGTGTAAAGTCAGAGTTTATAGACACCAACAATGTATTTTCATCACCTCCTTCAATTTGACATCTGTGGAGCCTAAAACAAGGCATTGTCCCCCACCGCACATTGACTCTGTACCGGTACCCCCCCTGTATATAGTCTCACTATTGTTATTTTACTGCTGCTCTTTAATTACTTGTTCATTTTATTTCTTATTCTTGTTTATATTCTTTATTATTATTATTATTATTATTATTATATTTTTTTGTATTCATGTTTGTATTTCTTTTTAAACTACATTGTTGGTTAGGGGCTCGTAAGTGAGCATTTCACTGTAAGGTCTACACCTGTTGTATTCAGCATTTCACTGTAAGGTCTACACCAGTTGTATTCAGCATTTCACTGTAAGGTCTACACCAGTTGTATTCGCGCATGTGAATAATAAAATGTGATTTGATTTTGATTTGAATTAAATCTAATGATGTGGGCAGTGCAGAAAATAAATACTATTTCAGCCAATCCAACCATGTCTGTATGCCCACTGTTGCATATTTACTCTCAGCACTCCATATGCACATTTAACTCAATTCTCGATAAGTCAGATTTCTGTTTCCTTTGGCAGGGACCACAGGATCTAACAGGAGCGTTTCCCTCCCCTCAGGAGGACGGCCTCGCTGGTCAACTCAGGAAAGAGTCAGACAGGGTAGTGAGAGGAGTGTGAATTTACTGTACCTCCCTGGGATTTCCTATCTAAGCTGTTGAGACACTTGATTGAACAGCCAATTATTCAATCGTAGCTCATCAGTCAGTCTCTATATTAAACAAGCAACAGTCTTGGGTTGCACGAATTCCAAAAAGTGACAAATATTTTAATGTACATTTTAATAACACTTACAGTAAGTTATCTATGACCTAATATCGTGTTTAATTACTGTTTGATTCATTCAGTCGCAAATGTATTTATTTATAAATTATTATTAATTACTTTTATTTATTTGATTTAGAAATATAAAAAATAAAAAATGGTATGAATTACAAAAATAAGTCTTCCTGTTTCCATAGATCTCCTTCTGCAATGAATATGTTGAGTGAAGCGTTGTCACTAGATGTGGATGACAGCAATACAGATGATTTTTTTAATAATAGTATTTAATAAGCATCTGTTCCCAGATATACCTGCCTTATGGACAACGTTGGCCAAAATCACAAAAGCAAATAGACTGTATTTGTGACCGTCTAGCTAAGCCAGTATCATTTGTGATAGAATAAACATGATATCGTTGATAGAACAGAATACACATCACATTCTGAATGCAGGAACACAAAGATCCAAGGCTGTCATTGGACACCAAACCATTTCTGAACCAAAGAAGCCTAACCATTTCAATCAGATAGGCTATAACGTGTAAACTAAAAAGCTATCCCTGATCTTCCAGTAATGAATGAATCTGACTGAGCTGCTTGAAAGAGGACATTTTGAAGAACATCTGAGGAACAGAGAAAGACAATAACGAGTGGCATGAGGAGCCCAGTAACGACAGCCATAGTGTCTGTGGAGTTTAGGCTGTACACAACGTGCCTGTGTGCCCCCATGGTGTCTGTGGAGTTTAGACTGTACACAACGTGCCTGTGTGCCCCCATGGTGTCTGTGGAGTTTAGGCTGTACACAACGTGCCTGTGTGCCCCCACGGTGGCTGGTCCAACCGGAGGGGACCAGCGAGGGCCCGTTTGCCATTTTTATTTAACCAAGCAAGTTAAGAACAAATTCTTATTTTCAATGACAGCCTGCCTGTTCCTGCCTGTTCAGGGGCAGAACGACAGATTTGTACCTCGTCAGCTCGGGGATTTGAACTTGCAACCTTCCGGTTACTAGTCCAACGCTCTAAACACTAGGCTACTCTGCCGCCTCTACACTCTAACCACTAGGCTACCCATACAAACATGAATACAAAAATAATAATAATAAAGAATATGAACAAGAATAAGAAATAAAATGAACAAGTAATTAAAGAGCAGCAGTAAAATAACAATAGTGAGACTATGTACAGGGGGGTACCGGTACAGAGTCAATGTGTGGGGGGGACAATGCCTTGTTTTAGGCTCTGCAACAGCTACGAAGGCTTCTCCAGTTGCACCGGGTTCCCAGCATGGACGGGTGAGCAGCGTTGCGCATTACATGTTGTCCTTTTGTGGAGGGAGAGTGACTACATCCCTAATCGCACCATACTCCCATTATAGTGCACTACTTTTGACCGGAGGCCTATAGAGCGCTACGCTATCGGGGGGGAATGAGGGTGCCATTTGGAATGCATACAGTGCTATTCCAAACCACTGTACAAGAGAACAATTGGACCACTGTGACAGTATGTTGGTAGTAGTGTATGTGTGACATACTGTCATCAAACTCAAAGCGTTATGACATCAGGCTCTTTCTTCAGGGTAAGCACATTTTGTCAGGCAGCAGTCTCCCACTCACAAGATGTGATGAATGTGGGCTATTCATTAAACTGGGCTACATTGACGTACACATCTGTTTAATTCAAGAGAACGAGAACAGGTTTATAAAGTATATAACTACAATTACAGCATGTTATAACTTGAGGCCTAGTCTTTTTAAAATGGTCTCTCTAAATAACACAAACATGTACCTGAAATGGCTGACTGTCTGCCTACTACTATGTGTACAAATGTCAACATAGGCTAAGTTGATGGCATGAACGTCAGATACCTTATAAGTACCTATTTGATTCATTATCAGGTACATATAGTTCGTCTTGGATAGTCCTCTCTGGCTCCAGCGCTCTCTCCTTTGCTTCTCTTTTCACTATCAGACCAGCTCTCGACAGTGGTAGGAGCGTCATTGCTGCACTACTCCTCGATATTATCTCAGGTAGGCAATGAAATATTATCTCAGGTAGGCAATGAAATATTATCTCAGGTAGGCAATGAAATATTATCTCAGGTAGGCTATGAAACATGTCTCAGGTAGGTGTTTGTGCTCGCTTAATGATTTGTCACTGCATTAGAGCATTATGACATGGAGTGGAATCCAGATTGATATGAATCCAAACAGATATGCTCCGTATGGTTAAATGGAGTATCAGTTTGTATTCCAGGTTACATAATGCCCAGGATGTCAAAAAGTACTTGCTAGTTTATATGCTGATTTCTGTTGGCTGCAATACATGATTGGTGGGAATTTGTATGTGATCGGGATGCAAGATCAGCTTTTATACGCCAGATGTATTTGTTACTTGGAAGATATTTTTTATCTTCATGTTTTAAAATAATAATTCTGCATTGTATTACTGCTGCTGTTGAATTATTTGTTACTTTTATTTTCTATTTTGTTTTTACCTAAAAACCTTTTTTTCTTCTTAAAACTTCTTAATGCGTTGTTAGTTAAAGGCCTGTCAGTAAGCATTTCACTGTAGGGTTTACACTTGTTGTATTCGGCACACGTGACAAATACAATTCTATTTTGATTTTCCTCTCTGTCAATATATTATTACGTTTTCATTGTTTTTTTTGTTCTATCCCTCCCAGTGGTCCTGTGTACCGGTACTGTAATCCTCTTCCTGGTGTCCATCGAAGAACAGTCATCACTAATGTTCAGATATCTTGGGTGGTCTTTCTACATCTGCTGTGCCACCCTCTTTTATGAATTGGTAGTGTCCGTTGTCCTGGGACTTGTGGAAGGTCCCGTTCGGATTGTACCAACTAACATAGGGGTAAGGGATGGTTCGCCTGTCATAGCACCGTAGACTCAATCGCAAATTGTCTCAGAGATAGTATATACACCGTGTCTTCTTAAAAATGTACTTTTTTTCTAATAAACTACATAACACTCTTACGGCTGAAGGTACATGACATTGTGCAAGAAACTGAAGTCAAATTCCACGCAATCGATGAAAAAGGGGCGAGATCCTCCTGTCAAATTAAACCAAGAATAAACACTACCACCTAGTGGCAGTCACATCATACAACCTGGCAAGACATCTCCAAACTAAAATAATATGTTACTCATCAGAACTTGTATGCGGACCAATTTTGTTTTTATTATTTCTTATGTAAATTAGGCCGTATTTTCTTGGGATAACAAATAGCTCTTTAGGACGGCCTTCCGCAGAAGGTTTGACTATGTGTGAAAATTAAAAAATAAGAGGACAGGTGTCACCGTTTTTTTTATTTGACATGTGGGTAAACATGAACAATATTCAGACAGCGAAAGGAAAACGTAATACAGGATGATTGCCGTTCCCCCCAAATCAATGTGAATTACAATAGGTGCTTTCATTAAGACAAAGCAGAGACAGCGATCTTTACATCCTTTCATTTCCCTGCGGTAAAGTTAACCCATATAGATAACATGATATATTTAATCCTGCGCATCAATCACACTGGATATTCACAGTGGATTCGTCCCAAAAGGGTACTCTATTCCGTATACAGTGCCCTACTTTGGACCTGGGCCTTTATAGTGGCATTCGGGACACATCAATAATAGTGCTTAAATTACTGAAAGTGGACAGCTTGGCAGTGCAAGCTCATTCCAGTGGTCCATGAAGACATGTCAGCCAGGGTTCTTTCTTCTCATGATCATCCTTCATATCAGCACCAACCAACAGCTAACACACAGAAACAAGGACACGATAAGGCTAAACAGGTTGCGATGGTGAGAAGAGGAAGGAGCTGTAGGGACGGATGGGAAGTTTGTTCGATATTGAATTGATTGTCACTTAATATATTTAGAGAGTTCACCTGTTCTATAAGAGGAAAGAGGAGGATTCGTCACTTGGGGCCGATGTAGTTCGCCGCCTTTCCAGTCTTCTTAAGTGTTTCCAGAAGCACGTCCTTGTCCTTGTCAGACTCAATGAAAACCTTCTTGTTGGGGAGGTCGATCTCAAATTGGACACCACCTTACGCCAACAAATAAGACAGAAAGAGAAAATAAAACACATTTTAGCAAGCCAGTCAATAGGACACAAGTAATCTATATTTGCTGAATTTAGCTAAACCAAAGCACACCATTCTCAACAAAGTGTGTGAGCCTGTGTGTGTGTTGTTTAACAGATGTTCCAGCTGGATTTGCTGTGACATTTAGCTACTCACCCAGTTTATTGAGGACTCGGGTGACATGTAGCTACTCACCCAGTTTATTGAGGTATCGGGTGACATTTAGCTACTCACCCAGTTTATTGAGGACTCGGGTGACTGCCCCAGAGCATCCCTCACATGTCATGTCCACAAAGAATTCGTGCTTCTGTGGGAATAATTCACAAAATGATTAATATTCCAGGGGTTGTGTGTCCTTCTCATGCTAGAATGGGACAGCTAACCAGTTAGCAAGCAATGACTAGCTAAGCTAGCTAGCTATGTATTCGTTTGATTAAATCAGGCTGTAATAAAATCAGGCTGTAATACACAATTAATTGGCATATACAGCCTGAAAAATCATGTAAAATGTTCCTTACAAGCCAGAATGTTGAATAAAATTACATTTAAACTTACTCTACATCGGTTGTCTGTGCGGTTTAATTTGTTCTTCAGCTGCTTGAAATTTGAGACAAAATATCCACAGGAAAGTATTGTTAACCTATAGAGCCCCACAGTGGTGATGTCATAATACCCATAAAATCTAGTGGTCAAACAGGGAAATGGTTCCAATCGTTTTTTCCACCATTCCTTTTCCCCATAAGGGATTTTTGAAACCCTTAAATAAGGGCTGTGTTTCGTGTAGGCTTACCCTGGAGTGACATTTTGATACCCATGTAAATCTCTCTCGGACAAGGTGACTTTGATCAATATATTCGGCTCTGCAGTGAAAGTGTCCACCACCATGGACTCTTCAGGAGCACCATTCAAACCCTCAACCCTTTTAACATCTGTTGCATATGAAATGCTCTGGACAGCCCTGTCTTTGGGCACCTCATTGTCTTTCCTTCTTGTGGGGCATTCCAAAGACGTGGCTTCATGGTTCCCTCCACAGTTACAACATGTCACATTTTCATCACTTTTATAACACACGACATGATCTTTCCCACAACTTGGACATCTTGTCTTCTCCCTTCTGCAAACACTTGCTACATAACCAAAAGCTTCACAGTGATCACACTGCATTGGTCTTGGGATAAATGCTTTGACTCTGTAGTTTCTACAGTGCATTCGAAAAGTATTCCGACTCCTTGACTTTTGCCATATTTTGTTACGTTACAGACTTATTCTAAAATTGATTAAATATTTATTTTCCCCTCATCAATCTAAAACACAATAACCCATAATGACAAAGCAAAAACAGGTTTATATAATTTTTTGGCAAATGTATTACAAATAAAAAAACTGAAATATTCAGACCCTTTACTCAGTACTTTGTTGATGCACCTTTGGCAGCGATAAACAGACTAGAGTCTTCTTGGGTATGACGCTACAAGCTTGGCACGCTACAAGCTTGGGGAATTTCTCCCATTCTTCTCTGCAGATCTTCTCAAGCTCTGTCAGGTTGGATGGGGAACGTCGCTGCACAGCTATTTCCAGGTGTTCGATCAGGTTCAAGTCCGGGCACTGGCTGGGCCACTCAAGGTCATTTAGAGACTGGTCCCGAAGCTACTCCTGCGTTGTCTTGGTTGTGTGCTTAGGGTCGTTGTCCTATTGGAAGGTGAACCTTCGCCCCAGTCTGAGATCCTGAGACCTATGGAGCAGGTTTTCATCAAGGACCTTTCTGTACTTTGCTCCGTTCATCTTTCCCTTGATCCTGACTAATCTCCCAGACCCTGTCGCTGAAAAACAGCTCAGACACGAGACGTATGTGGCAGGGTCTACAGACAATCACGAACTACAAAAGGAAAATTAGCCATGTCGCGGACACCAACGTCTTGCTCCTGGACAAGCTAAACAGCTTCTTCACCCGCTTTGAGGATAACACAGCTCCACCGACACCGGCCCGCTACCAAGGACTGTGGGCTCTCCTCTGTGGCCAATGTGAGTAAGACATTTAAATGTGTTAACCCTCGCTAGGCTGCTGGTCCAGACGGCATCCCTAGCCACGTCCTCAGAGCATGCACAGACCAAGACCAGCTGGTTGGTGTGTTTACGGACATATTCAATCTCTCCCTATCCCAGTCTGCTGTCCCTACATGCTTCAAAACGGCCACAATTGTTCCTGTACCCAAGAATGCAAAACTGAACGAAATTAACTAAATGACTATTGCCCTGTAGCACTCACCTCTGTCATCATGAAGTGCTTTAAGAGACTAGTCAAGGATCAATTCACCTCCATCTTACCTGCCACCCACTTAAATTTGCTTACTTACTTACTTAAATCTTACTGCCCCAATAGGTCCACAGACGATGCAATCGCCATCACACTGCCCTATCCCATGTGGACAAGAGGAATACCTATGTAAGAATGCTGTTCATTGACTATAGCTCAGCATTCAACACCATAATACCCTCAAAGCTCATCATTAAGCTCGAGCGCCTGGGTCTGAACCCCACCCTGTGCAATTGGGTCCTGGACTTCCTGATGGGCCGCCCCCAGGTGGTGAAGGTAGGAAACAACACCTCCACTTCGCTGATCCTCAACACTGGGGCCCCACAAGGGTGCATGCTCAGTCCCCTTCTGTATTCCCGTTCACCCATGACTGCGTGGCCACGCACGCCTCCAATTCAATCATCAAGTTTGCAGACGACACTACAGTGGTAGGCTTGATGACCAACAACGACGAGACAGCCTACAGGGAGGTGAGGGTTTCGGGAGTGTGGTGCCGCGAAAACAACCACTCACTCAACATCAACAAAACAAAGACGATCATGGACATCAGGAAACAGCAGAAGGAGCATCCCCCCATCCACATCGACGGGACAGCGGTGGAGAAGGTAGAAAGTTAAGTTCCTCGGTGTACACATCACTGACAAACTGAAATGGTCCACCCACACAGACAAGGTGAAGGAGGCGCAACAACGCATCACAGGGGGCAAATTACCTGCCCTCCATGACACCTACAGCACCCGATGTCGCAGGAAGGCCAAAAAGATCACCAAGGACAACCACCACCCGAGCCACTGCCTGTCCACCCCGCTATCATCCAGAAGGCGAGGTCAGTACAGGTGCATCAAAGCGGGGACCGAGAGACTGAAAAACAGCTTCTATCTCAAGGCCATCAGACTTTTAAATAGCCATCACTAGCACAGATAGGCTGCAGCCTACATACACAGACTTGAAATCATTGGCCACTTTAATAAATGGAACACTAGTCACTTTAATAATGTTTACATATCTTGCATTACTCATTTCATATGTATATACTGTATTCTATTCTACTGTATCTTAGTCTATGCTCCTCCACATATGCATATATTTTATTTATTTATTTTAACCTTTATTTAACTAGGCAAGTCAATTAAGAACAAATTCTTATTACAATAACGGCCTACACCGGCCAAACCCGCTGCCCTAGGGGGTCCCAATCACGGCCGGTTGTGATACAGCCTGGAATCGAACCAGTGTGTCTATCGTGACGCCTCAAGCACTGAGATGCAGTGCCTTAGACCCATTCCTTACTTAGATTTGTGTGTTTTGGGTACATGTTGTGTAATTGTTAGATTACTTATTAGAAATTGCTGCACTGTTGGAACTATAAGCACAAGCATTTCGCTACAGGTCAACTAGTTCGTTTCCTGTGGATATTTTGTCTCAAGGACAAACCGCACAGACAACCGATAGACTACGTGTAAATATAATTGTATTAAACATTCTGGCCTGTAAGGAACATTTACACGATTTTGCAGGCATTAGTTTCAGGCTGTATATGTATCAAAGCACCGCAATCTCAGCACCAGCTAGCTACTTAACAATGTAACAATAACACATTTTACGGTCGTCATGTTGCTGTTGAGTTCAAGATTTCGCCTCTTTCAAAGCTTGCACCACTAACTAGGTAGTGAATGTGTTGCTGCCGGGCTAGCAACATCAAAGTTAGGGACCATCAACACTTTGCTAGATATTGGTTAAAAGTAACTTGGCATTTTTGAGGCAAAATTCACATGTATAACGTTAGTGGGATGAGAGCACAATTGTACTGACTAATATATTTTTTTCCAGAACAATTAAATTATTTTGGGAGAAGTAATTTTTTCCCCATAGCTACATTGTTGAAGGTAACTTATCCAGTCCCTTAATATGTCACACCGGAATGCGGAAGTTGTTTTATTCTGGAACGTTTTGGAATTCTTTATTTTTTTAGGAATCAGCTACAATTTAACCAAATATGAAACAATGGCCGAGTTCGCGAAAAAGTGACACATGGTGTCACAATATCGATAGATTCTGCCGCAGATTTAAATTGTTCAGATAAACAAACAAAAATAAAGACTAGCCCAGTCTTCTCCATGGGCGAACACGCAGCGCTTACGCTTGTATCAACTTGGCCAATTAAATGTTTGTGGTGATGTTTCACACCAAACAATCGGCATAATTTCAGACTAACGATAATTGACTTAGCTAGTATTGATGGAAATAGATCGTTTGCGTAACAAGACAGCTAGCAAGCTACAAAATCAAAGTATACAACATTTGGTCAGCTGACATGCACCCTCTTCCAAACCATGTGACCAAACGACCTTTGTACCGGTAGTGGTCTTCAAAAAGCTAGCATTAGCAGTTCACTTGTATTTTTACAGAGATCGCCTTTTCCTCTCACGTCAAGTACAATATCGACGTGCATAGTAGGAAAAAATACTGCTCTGCCAAGAGATGCCCCTCTAGCGAACTCCTTTGATGTAACACTACCGAGGCAGGAATCACCGCTTTACAGGTGAGTTCTCGTGAATGAATCGTATATAACTAGCTAGCTAACATTACTTAGACAGGATTGGAGCATGCAAAACAAACTGATGTTTTGTCTACTAACGTTAACCAGCTGGAGGTGATGTAGCTGTAATATGTGATCAAACAACGATGTTGATATAGACTAGCTTGGCTAACAAATACAGCTCCAAACCGAACGGTTTCTAGATGGCTTTGAGACCTTGCAAAAAAAAAAATGTTTTGAAACTGCAGTAAAAGTGTAATAACTGCAGTCGACTGGTATTTTGGACGCAGTAATTGCAGAATGTAATTTTTGGGGGGTAAGTGGATCTAAAGGGCCGTACCTAGCTAACGTTATACCTATAGCTTTTTTGTTGTTGTCAGCTAGTAAATTAAGTGGGTAGTTGTGGGTAAGTAGCTAACTGACAGCTACTGTGCCAAAGCCCTTTCGTAGGTACTTCTGTTAATTAATTCATCAATGAATGTCCTTATTATGTCCAGATAAATGAGTAATGACGTCTGACGAAATACTGGGCCAGTTACTTCAAAATTTTAGGCTAATCCAGGCATGTTTATATTCAGATGTAAAGCAAGGGCTAATGGCATGTCCATGCAGTTTTCAAACAATGTACTGGTAAGTGCTAAAATAGAGGTGTGTTCCTGTCACCAGATCTCAGCTAGGGCGATACAGGCATGTGGAATATTGTGCAAAACAACATTAATTTGATATAACGCCCAGCCCTAGCTGAGATCTGGTGACAGGAACACACCTCTATTTTAGCACTTACCAGTACATTGTTTGAAAACTGCATGGACATGCCATTAGCCCTTGTAGGGACATGCCATTAGCCCTTGTAGGGACATGCCATTAGCCCTTGTAGGGACATGCCATTAGCCCTTGTAGGGACTTGCCATTAGCCCTTGTAGGGACTTGCCATTAGCCCTTGTAGGGACTTGCCATTAGCCCTTGTAGGGACATGTCATTAGCCCTTGTAGGGACATGTCATTAGCCCTTGTAGGGACATGCCATTAGCCCTTGTAGGGACATGTCATTAGCCCTTGTAGGGACATGCCATTAGTAGGGACATGCCATTAGCCCTTGTAGGGACATGTCATTAGCCCTTGTAGGGACATGTCATTAGCCCTTGTAGGGACATGTCATTAGCCCTTGTAGGGACATGTCATTAGCCCTTGTAGGGACATGTCATTAGCCCTTGTAGGGACATGTCATTAGCCCTTGTAGGGACATGTCATTAGCCCTTGATGTTTTTTAATGAGTGTTTATTTCGGCTTGTTCTCATGTTGTGTTTTTGGTCTCGTCTCCTTCACTCCTGTGTTGTGGGCACCTTCTCATTTACACCAGAGATCTGGATATAATGATGTTCACGTCTGCACCCTAACAATGGGAGTCATTGTACCGAAGGCGGGAGGGTAGATGACAAGCCCATAGAAAAGCATTATGCTTATTTTGAGAGCTTTTGGCCTCTTTCTCTCTGTTTACACACGCACTCATCAAGCCCCTCCCCCTGCCACTCACAAAATCAAATCACATTTTATTTGCCACATGCCTCGTCAACAACAGGTGTGTAGACTAACAGTGAAACGCTTACATACTGGTCCTTTTCCAACAGTGCAGAGTTAAAGGTGAACACACAGAAAAAATTATAGGAATAAATCCACAATGAGTAAAGATAACTTGGCTATATACACAGCGTATCAGTACCGAGTCCATAATAACTTGGCCGTATACACAGGGTACCAGTACAGAGTCCATAATAACTTGGCCTTATACACAGGGTACCAGTACAGAGTCCATAATAACTTGGCCGTATACACAGGGTACCAGTACCGAGTCCATAATAACTTGGCCGTATACACAGGGTACCAGTACCGAGTCCATAATAACTTGGCCGTATACACAGGGTACCAGTACCGCGTCCATAATAACTTTGCCGTGTACACAGGGTACCAGTACCGAGTCTATAATAACTTTGTCGTATACACAGGGTACCAGTACCGAGTCCATGTGCATGGGTACTAGGTCATTGAGGTAGATATGTACATATAGGTAGGGATAAAGTGACTAGGCAACAGGATAGATAATAAACAGTAGCGTATGTTGATGATTTCAAAAGAGGTATTGCAAAAATCGTCAACACAGATAGTCCGAGTGGTTAACTAATTTATAACTTATTAATAATGATCTATAGGCCCATGCTGAATCTTTTCAGCCTCCTGTGGGGGAAGAGGCATTTTCAGGGCCTCTTCATGACTGTGTTGCATTGAGCCTTTATTTTCCCCTAACCACCCCTCCCCTAATTGGAGTAAACTAATGGACTACAACTTTTAGGCTTTTACTTCCAGCTTATACATACTATATACATTTTAAGGACACAGTCTATATTCCAATAGTTTGTTTGTTTTTAGGCCCATTCATTCAGCCTCCTTCAACCCCTCCCATCTTATCTCTGAAGACCATCCAGTTTTGATGTATATTTGTCAACTGTGATGTTTCAAAAAGGTTCTGAACCCGTATACATTTTACACAAGTTCTTTTTAATTTAATTACATTTTTAGTCCCACCCTTGAGAAATAATTTTACGGTAATGGAGGAGAAGTCGACCTTTCTACTGATAGCCTTTTTATGTCTCAACTCCTCAAATTACGTGCAGAGTAAACACTACTACAACGGGAGTATCCATGAACATTGATTTTGGGAAATGAATCCTCAGTTTGTCGAGCACAGCATTGAGGTAACACGTACCGCTAGCAGCATTTTAGCCAAAGACTGTTATACTAGCTGTCTAGTCTATTTTTAGAAATGTGCAAAAAGCATAAAGCACAGTTTTTTTATATAAGGATATGGCAACTCGTTCTCATTGTGAGAAATGTGGTAGGCCACTTGATTTCAACATCTGAACAAAGTGGACAGTCTAGTATGCTGTTCAAACAGTCGGAGATAGACAGAAAGGTGGCCATACTTCAACTGTTTAGCCTTGTTAACTCGCAAATAGATCCAAGTTGGTTAAACTTGTAGTCATAGACTGTTCTCTCTGCTACCGCACAGCAACAGTACCGGAGTGCCAAGTCTAGGTCAAAAAGACTTCTTAACAGCTTCTACCCCCCCAAGCCATAAGACTCCTATTACAGCTAATCAAATATCTACCCAGACTATTTGCATCCCCCCCTCTTTATGCAACTGCTACTCTCTGTTTATTATCTTTGCATAGTCACTTTAATTCTACCTACAGTTGAAGTCAGAAGTTTAAATGCACTTAGGTTGGAGTCATTAACTCGTTTTTCAACCACTCCACAAATTTCTTGTTAAAACAAACTATAGTTTTGGCAAGTCAGTTAGACGATCTACTTTGTGCATGACACAAGTAATTGTTCCAACAATTATTTACAGACAGATTATTTCACTGTATCACAATTCCATTGGCTCAAAAGTTTACATACACTAATTTGACTGCCTTTCAACAGCTTGGAAAATTCTCTAAAATTATGTCATGGCTTTAGAAGCTTCTGATAGGCTAATTGACATGATTTGAGTCAATTTGAGGTGTACCTCTGGATGTATTTCAAGGCCTACCTTCCAATTCATTGCCTCTTTGCTTGACATCATGGGAAAATCGTAGACCACCACAAGTCTGGTTCATCCTTGGGAGCAATTTCCAAACGCCTGAAGGTACCACGTTCATCTGTACAAACAATAGTACGCAAGTATAAACACCATGGGACCATGCAGCTGTCATACCACTCAGGAAGGAGACACGTTGTCTCCTAGAGTGTGAATAGTGGTGTGAATAGTGCAAATCAATCCCAGAACAACAGCAAAGGACCTTGTGAAGATGCTGGAGGAAACGGGTACAAAAGTATCTATATCCACAGTAAAACGAGTCCGATATCGACATAACCTGAAAGGCCTCTCAGCAAGGAAGAAGCCACTGCTCCAAAACCGCCATTAAAAAAGCCAGACTACGGTTTGCAACTGCACATGGGGACAAAGATAGTAATTTTTTGAGAAATGTCCTCTGGTCTGATGAAACAAAAATAACTGTTTGGCTATAATGACCATTGTTATGTTTGGAGGAAAAAGGGGGAGACTTGCAAGCCGAAGAACACCATCCCAACCGTGAAGCCCGGGGGTGGCAGCATCATGTTGTGGGGGTGAGGTGCTGCAGGAGTGACTGGTGCACTTCACAATATAGATAGCATAATGAGGGTGGAAAATTATGTGGATATATTGAAGCAACATCTCAAGACATCAGTCAGGAAGTTAATTAACGCTTGGTCGCAAATGGGTCTTCCAAATGGACAATGACCCCAAGCATACTTCCAAAGTTGTGGCAAAATGGATTAAGTACAACAAAGTCAAGGTATTGGAGTGGCCATCACAAAGCTCTGACCTCAATCCTATGGAAAATGTGTGGGCATAACTGAAAAAGCGTGTGCAATCAAGGAGCCTCCACATTGACTCTGTACCGGTACCCCCTGTATATAGCCTCGCTGTTGTTATTTTACTGAAGCTCTTTAATTATTTGTTACTTTTATTTTTTACTTATCTGGTTTATACTGTTCTTTCGTTGTCCAGAAGCCAAAGGCTCAATCCTAGTCATATTAGCAACCTCTGCTAGCTGTTGCTATTATATTCCCCCTCTTTCTAAAATTCTAACAGAGATTTTCATCTCTATTACAACTGCTCGCATTAGGTTAAGAAGGGTGTTTTCCGCGAATTACATTTTGGTAAATGTATGAAAATTAAGTTTTATTAGCGGCTTTATATTGCTGACTGATAACAGGATATGCCTTTTGGTTTGCTGATTGATAACAGGAACTGTCAGACAATAGGCTTGTCATTGTTGCATGTTTCCTTTAAGCTCTTAATGAAAAATGTCTGTTACTTGTAGGCATGCATATTATCAGAGAAGAAGCAAAGCAAGAGGTTTCACTCTCGTCTAAATCTGTCCAAAATACACCTGCTCGTTGAACATCTCATTCCAAAATGATGGGCATTAATATGGAGTTGCCCCCCCCCTTTTTTTCTTTCTGCTATAACAGCCTCCACTCCTCCACTCTTCTGGGAAGGATTTCCACTAGATGTTGGAACACTGCTGTGGGGACTTCCATTCTACTACTCGGGATGTGAGTGTTGCAACCGAGGACAGACTATTTATACACGCTACACACTTCAGCACTCAGCGGTCCTGTTCTGTGAACTTGTATGGCCTACCACTTCGCGGCTGAGCCATTGTTGCTCTTAGACGTTGGGAAGGTGGCATCATATGACAGTGCCTCGTTGAACGTTACTGAGCTCTTCAGTTAGGCCATTCTACTGCCAATGTTTGTCTTTTGAGATTGCATGGCGGTGTGCTCGATTTTATGTACCTGTCAGCAAAGGATGTTGCTGAAATGGCCGAGTCCACTACTTTGCAGGGGTGTTCACATACTTTTGTGTATATGTTGAGCCTAGCCCAGAGCTGAACCTCTAAACTGTCTGTATAACTGAGTCTATAAGGTCCAGTTCTGTGTTTGTATTGCATCATCTGTAGAACTGTGCATTTTCCATGTCAGAAGTGATTTTCTTATTTGCATTTCATCATAACTTGGAACAAAGTAAATAAATACTGACAACATTCAGCAAATTGTATTGCTTCATGACGCCGACAGGTTAGAGGTCAAACGTTTGGATCTATGAATATAGTCTCCTAGCTAAGAAGGTTATCATCTCCTAGCTATGTATCTTCAATGCAAGATCATTTTCTATGTTCCTCCTCTGACAAGGAACAAAAAGAAAAAGAACTGTACTTGATTATCTAAAAATAATAAATATTGATTAGGTTTAATAGCCATTTTTAAAAACTCACTTGACTACTTACTACTTGTCTAAGTTGTTCTTCATCACACATGGTAGCACGTTGTGCTGCTAATAACTTTACTGTCCATCACTCCCCTGAGGGAGGGAACTGATGGATTGGTACGTATGTACATAGGCCTACATATGTTGACAAAGAAATTGGAAGTGAAAACCGAGAGAGACAACAAAATATCAGAAGTCACACTTTTAGGGGAACAGAATGTAGCCAGCCTCGTTGCCTTTTTCAGAACAGGAGAACAGAATGTAGCCAGCCTCATTGCCTTTTTCAGAACAGGAGAACAGAATGTAGCCAGCCTCGTTGCCTTTTTCAGAACAGTAGAACAGAATGTAGCCAGCCTCGTTGCCTTTTTCAGAACAGCAGAACAGAATGTAGCCTGCCTCGTTGCCTTTTTCAGAACAGCAGAACAGAATGTAGCCAGCCTCGTTCCTTTTTCAGAACAGCAGAACAGAATGTAGCCAGCCTCGTTGCCTTTTTCAGAACAGCAGAACAGAATGTAGCCAGCCTCGTTGCCTTTTTCAGAACAGCAGAACAGAATGTAGCCAGCCTCATTGCCTTTTTCAGAACAGCAGAACAGAATGTAGCCAGCCTCATTGCCTTTTTCAGAACAGGAGAACAGAATGTAGCCAGCCTCATTGCCTTTTTCAGAACAGCAGAACAGAATGTAGCCTGCCTCATTGCCTTTTTCAGAACAGCGATGGTCATTTCAAGGTTGTTCAGCAGAGGCAGTCAGCATCTGACTGTTCAGTAATATCATTGAACTAGTTGCTGTCAGCATCTGACTTTGCAGTAGTGTTGCATGGTATACCACTACAATGGTAATATCACGGAACCAAAACGTCATGATGCCAAACATTTTAGAATAGCGTAGTACCGTTTCGTATGATACTACTAACTTTTTCAGCCTCACTGATCTAAAGAACCTGCTGGCGCCTGGTATAATATGTTATTAAAGTCAGTTCGGTTTATGCATTCAGTTGGATTTCAGCAACAGCCTCTAGTCTCTTGTATGTGCCAGTCCAATAATAACCAATTCCCTTACATGCTTCTATCACGTGTGGCAGCTGTACTCAGCCAGCAGGCAGCCACATTCCCTACCAGCCCTCACTCAGGCAGCCACATTCCCTACCAGCCCTCACTCAGGCAGCCACATTCCCTACCAGCCCTCACTCAGGCAGCCACATTCCCTACCAGCCCTCACTCAGGCAGCCACATTCCCTACCAGCCCTCACTCAGGCAGCCACATTCTCTACCAGCCCTCACTCAGGCAGCCACATTCCCTACCAGCCCTCACTCAGGCAGCCACATTCTCTACCAGCCCTCACTCAGGCAGCCACATTCTCTACCAGCCCTCACTCAGGCAGCCACATTCCCTACCAGCCCTCACTCAGGCAGCCACATTCCCTACCAGCCCTCACTCAGGCAGCCACATTCTCTACCAGCCCTCACTCAGGCAGCCACATTCTCTACCAGCCCTCACTCAGGCAGCCACATTCCCTACCAGCCCTCACTCAGGCAGCCACATTCTCTACCAGCCCTCACTCAGGCAGCCACATTCTCTACCAGCCCTCACTCAGGCAGCCACATTCCCTACCAGCCCTCACTCAGGCAGCCACATTCCCTACCAGCCCTCACTCAGGCAGCCACATTCCCTACCAGCCCTCACTCAGGCAGCCACATTCCCTACCAGCCCTCACTCAGGCAGCCACATTCCTACCAGCCCTCACTCAGGCAGCCACATTCCCTACCAGCCCTCACTCAGGCAGCCACATTCCCTACCAGCCCTCACTCAGGCAGCCACATTCTCTACCAGCCCTCACTCAGGCAGCCACATTCCCTACCAGCCCTCACTCAGGCAGCCACATTCCCTACCAGCCCTCACTCAGGCAGCCACATTCCCTACCAGCCCTCACTCAGGCAGCCACATTCTCTACCAGCCCTCACTCAGGCAGCCACATTCCCTACCAGCCCTCACTCCAGCCCATTCCCTACCAGCCCTCACTCAGGCAGCCACATTCCCTACCAGCCCTCACTCAGGCAGCCACATTCCCTACCAGCCCTCACTCAGGCAGCCACATTCCCTACCAGCCCTCACTCAGGCAGCCACATTCCCTACCAGCCCTCACTCAGGCAGCCACATTCCCTACCAGCCCTCACTCAGGCAGCCACATTCCCTACCAGCCCTCACTCAGGCAGCCACATTCCTACCAGCCCTCACTCAGGCAGCCACATTCCCTACCAGCCCTCACTCAGGCAGCCACATTCTCTACCAGCCCTCACTCAGGCAGCCACATTCCCTACCAGCCCTCACTCAGGCAGCCACATTCCCTACCAGCCCTCACTCAGGCAGCCCATTCCCTACCAGCCCTCACTCAGGCAGCCACATTCTCTACCAGCCCTCACTCAGGCAGCCACATTCCCTACCAGCCCTCACTCAGGCAGCCACATTCTCTACCAGCCCTCACTCAGGCAGCCACATTCTCTACCAGCCCTCACTCAGGCAGCCACATTCCCTACCAGCCCTCACTCAGGCAGCCACATTCCCTACCAGCCCTCACTCAGGCAGCCACATTCCCTACCAGCCCTCACTCAGGCAGCCACAGCCCTCACTACCAGCCCTCACTCAGGCAGCCACATTCCCTACCAGCCCTCACTCAGGCAGCCACATTCCCTACCAGCCCTCACTCAGGCAGCCACATTCCCTACCAGCCCTCACTCAGGCAGCCACATTCCCTACCAGCCCTCACTCAGGCAGCCACATTCCCTACCAGCCCTCACTCAGGCAGCCACATTCCCTCAGGCACCAGCCCTCACTCAGGCAGCCACATTCCCTACCAGCCCTCACTCAGGCAGCCACATTCCCTACCAGCCCTCACTCAGGCAGCCACATTCCCTACCAGCCCTCACTCAGGCAGCCACATTCCCTACCAGCCCTCACTCAGGCAGCCACATTCTCTACCAGCCCTCACTCAGGCAGCCACATTCCCTACCAGCCCTCACTCAGGCAGCCACATTCCCTACCAGCCCTCACTCAGGCAGCCACATTCCCTACCAGCCCTCACTCAGGCAGCCACATTCTCTACCAGCCCTCACTCAGGCAGCCACATTCCAGCCCTACCAGCCCTCACTCAGGCAGCCACATTCCCTACCAGCCCTCACTCAGGCAGCCACATTCCCTACCAGCCCTCACTCAGGCAGCCACATTCCCTACCAGCCCTCACTCAGGCAGCCACATCAGGCAGCCCCTACCAGCCCTCACTCAGGCAGCCACATTCCCTACCAGCCCTCACTCAGGCAGCCACATTCTCTACCAGCCCTCACTCAGGCAGCCACATTCCCTACCAGCCCTCACTCAGGCAGCCACATTCTCTACCAGCCCTCACTCAGGCAGCCACATTCCCTACCAGCCCTCACTCAGGCAGCCACATTCCCTACCAGCCCTCACTCAGGCAGCCACATTCCCTACCAGCCCTCACCCAGGCAGCCACATTCTCTACCAGCCCTCACTCAGGCAGCCACATTCCCTACCAGCCCTCACTCAGGCAGCCACATTCTCTACCAGCCCTCACTCAGGCAGCCACATTCCCTACCAGCCCTCACTCAGGCAGCCACATTCTCTACCAGCCCTCACTCAGGCAGCCACATTCCCTACCAGCCCTCAATCAGGCAGCCACATTCTCTACCAGCCCTCACTCAGGCAGCCACATTCTCTACCAGCCCTCACTCAGGCAGCCACATTCTCTACCAGCCCTCACTCAGGCAGCCACATTCTCTACCAGCCCTCACTCAGGCAGCCACATTCTCTACCAGCCCTCACTCAGGCAGCCACATTCTCTACCAGCCCTCACTCAGGCAGCCACATTCTCTACCAGCCCTCACTCAGGCAGCCACATTCCCTACCAGCCCTCACTCAGGCAGCCACATTCCCTACCAGCCCTCACTCAGGCAGCCACATTCCCTACCAGCCCTCACTCAGGCAGCTTTACAGCAAGGAGAACTGCTTGCCTCTACTTAAAATATCAGAGGGACGCAAAACCATCTGTTTGTGGAACGACCCTTATGCCGAAAAGAAAGTGTCTGTGTCTCTCTCCAGTCTACACAACATAAACTCCCAGAAACCATCTCTCATTGGCCATATCTGGTTTACAATCGCATACTTTTCTCAGGGGTTGGAGAGAAAAGGGGAAAAAAAGTAAACCAGATATGGCTTATGAGAGATGGTTTCTGTAAAGGTGGTTCTCGCACACACACACACACACGAGAGGTTTTTGAAAACAGTTGTAGGTAAACCGAGACAGTGGTTGGTGGTGGTCATCTTAGACTGTGAACAGATCTACTTTTGGATATCAGGTAAAGTTTCATACCCAAATAAGGAAATGAGATGATGATGATGATGATGATGAAGCCTAGTATCTGGACTATTAAAAGACATGCTTCCAGGGTAAAAAGAAGATATCTTTTTGTGATCTCGTATAGCATATTCATCATAACATCAATATCATCATCTGACTGGAGAGACACACCACGTATTTTGATTAATCCACATTCAACTCCCAAAGACCAGGGTAAGAAGTTCTTAATTATTTTTGTACTAATCTGCACACTTAAAAATATTTCATGTGTTTTTAAAATATTGAAATATCAAATATCACTCACATTAGGCAGAATAATTATAATAATAGTAATTTCTTGCATTTTTTAAAATTGCTTTTCATTATACAAGAGTGAAGTGCACCAGTGTTTACGTGGTAGCTGGGATGCAGACCCTGATGAGTCTTCTGTTTAAACTGTTTTGTTACATTGGAGCGGCTTTCAGAGTGAGCAATGTTGATACATGTGTATCATTTCAGCAACGTTGATACATGTGTATCATTTCAGCAACGTTGATACATGTGTATCATTTCTGCAACGTTGATACATGTGTATCATTTCTGCAACGTTGATACATGTGTATCATTTCTGCAACGTTGATACATGTGTATCATTTCAGCAACGTTGATACATGTGTATCATTTCTGCAACGTTGATACATGTGTATCATTTCTGCAACGTTGATACATGTGTATCATTTCTGCAACGTTGATACATGTGTATCATTTCTGCAACGTTGATACATGTGTATCATTTCTGCAACGTTGATACATGTGTATCATTTCTGCAACGTTGACACGTGTATCATTTCTGCAACGTTGACACGTGTATCATTTCTGCAACGTTGACACGTGTATCATTTCTGCAACGTTGACACGTGTATCATTTCTGCAACGTTGACACGTGTGTGTCATTTCTGCAACGTTGATACTTGTGTGTCATTTCTGCAACGTTGATACTTGTGTGTCATTTCTGCAACGTTGATACATGTGTGTCATTTCTGCAACGTTGATACATTTGTATCATTTCTGCAACGTTGATACATTTGTATCATTCCTGCAACGTTGATACATGTGTGTCATTCCTGCAACGTTGACACATGTGTGTCATTTCTGCAACGTTGACACATGTGTGTCATTTCTGCAACGTTGACACATGTGTGTCATTTCTGCAACGTTGACACATGTGTGTCATTTCTGCAACGTTGACACATGTGTGTCATTTCTGCAACGTTGATACATTTGTGTCATTCCTGCAATGTTGATACATTTGTATCATTTCTGCAATGTTGATACATGTGTATCATTTCTGCAATGTTGATACATGTGTATCATTTCTGCAACGTTGATACATTTGTATCATTTCTGCAATGTTGATACATGTGTATCATTTCAGCAACGTTGATACATTTGTATCATTTCAGCAACGTTGATACACGTGTATCATTTCAGCAATGTTGATACACGTGTGTCATTTCAGCAACGTTGATACATTTGTATCATTTCAGAAACGTTGATACACGTGTGTCATTTCAGCAACGTTGATACATTTGTATCATCGCCTGTTATAACCAATTGCACAGACCAGTCTGAGTAGACTGAGCCAATCAGCCATTAAATGTAGGATTCTATTATCCACTGACCAGTGTGAAGTTAAATTCAATATGTTGCATTGAGTAAAAGTGTGAATTTCCTTGACCGGTATCGTGATACTTGGACAGGTATCGTTAGTACACTGAACAAAAATATAAAACCCAACATGGAACAATTTCAAAGATTTTATTGAGTTACAGTTCATATAAGGAAATTAAGTCAATTAAAATAAATTCATTAGGCCCTAATGTACAGATTTCACATCACTGGGAATAGAGATATGCATCTGGTCACAGATGCCTTAAAAAAAAGTATTGGCGGGGATCAGAAAGCCAGTCGGTATCTGGGGTGACCACCATTTTGCCCCATGCAGTGTGACACATCTCCTTCACAGAGTTGATCAGGCTGTTGATTGTGGCCTGTGAAATGTTGTCCCACTCCTCTTCAATTGCTGTGCGAAGTTTCTGGATATTGGGGGGGAACTGGAACACGCTGTTGTACACATCGATCCAGAGCATCCCAAACATGCACAATGGGTGACCATGTCTCGTGAGTATGCAGGCCATAGAGAAACAAAGACATTTTCAGCTTCCAGGAATTGTGTACAGCATCTTGCCACATGGGGCTGTGCATTATCATGCTGAAACATGAGGTGATGAATGGCATGAAAATGGACCTCAGGATCTCATCACGGTATCTCTGTGCATTCAAATTACCATCGATAAAATGCATTTGTGTTCATTATTCGTAGCTTATGCCTGACCCGTACCGTAACCCCACCAATGGGATTCTCTGTTAACAACGTTGACATCAGCAAACCGCTCTCCCACACGACGCCTGCTATCTGCCCGGTACAGTTGAAACCTGGGATTCATTTGTGAAGACCACACTTCTCCAGCGTGCCAGTGGCCATCATAGGTGAGCATTTGCCCACTGACGTCGGTTACGACACTGAACTGCAGTCAGGTCAAGGCCCTGGTGAGGCAGATGAGCTTCCCTGAGACGGTTTCTGACAGTTTGTGCAGAAATTCTTTGGTTGTGCAAACCCCAAGTTTCAGCAGCTCAGTGCGGTCGGGTGCGGTTGGACGTACTGCCAAATTCTCTAAAATGACGTTGGAGCCGGCTTATGGTAGAGAAATGAACATTAAATTATCTGCCAACAGCTCTATTGGACATTCCGGCTGTCAGCATGCCAGTTGCATGCTCTCTCAACTTGAGACATCTGTGGCGATGTGGGACAAAACTGCTTATTTTAGAGTGGCCTTTTATTGTCCCCAGCACAAGATGCACCTATGTAACGATCATTCTGGTTAATCAGCTTCTAGATATGCCACACCTCTCAGGTGGATGGATTATTTTGGCAAAGGAGAAATGCTCACTAACTGGGATGTAAACAAAGGTGTGCACACAATTTGAGCGAGAAGGTTTTTGTGCGTATGGAACATTTCTGGGATATTTTCATTTCAGCTCATGAAACAATGGGACTAACACTTTATATTTTAGTTCAGTATAACACCTTGATATCGTGACGACACTACTGTGCAGTAATAACGCTTAACTAGTTGCTGTCAGCATTTCTGACTGTGCGGTAAACGCATAGAACAAGCCTCAACTCCAGCAGTTCTATGTTTCTCCAGATAAGAACACTGCTGATTCTTTGAGATCTGGTAAGCTATAGTATAACATGGAATTCACTTCTGTTACATTGTCCTTACCACAGTGGCTCTGAAGGAGGAATCCGAGACTAAGACAGCAGGAGGATCCACCCAGCGCCAGCGGACCAACCATGACCTCCACCACTGACAATCGTCAAGACGGTATTTATTTTGAAACCCAGAACAGGGCCTGTATTCATTAAAAAGTAGGACTGCTCGTCTGGTATCAGTGTCTCTATATGAGTAGGAGCGCTGATCCAGTCCTTTTTTGTATCCTAAGGAATATGTTTATATGGACAGGAGGCGACCTGATGATAGATTAGTACTCCTACTCTGAGAAGCTTTAGGATTATGAGCCCTGCGTTCAACAGGGCACAACCTTGTGGAATGTGCAGATGGCAATCTGGACAAAGAATCCCAATAGGACAAACATGATTCTCTGACACGTGGAAGAAGGAATGAGATCCGGTCTATTCATGACATTTCTACCTACAGCGTTTGCCTAGTGAACATATCCAGGGAACTCATGTACCCTGTGATTGAGTAGGAACACACATTTTCCCACATACGCAGGATATCTCTATTTCAATACTTTCCATTCAGTGATTCTTCTTTTAGATGAGAAGTAGCCTAAAGTGTCTTGTTAGTGGCCCGTCATGAGATCATTAGCTTACAGCAATAACACGCTGCGTTGTTTGCGTCAACAAGCCAGAGTCTCGCGGACCGATTTATGGCTAGAACTCTGGTCCTTCTGTGGGGATTCTGTGTAGTAGAACCCTTCTATCGACAGTATGAAGTCATGTCATCTCAGCGACAGAATTAGGACGTTCTTCTGACTGAGGGAGTTGAATTAAGTATGTATTTGAAGTTTCCCTTCTGCCCATGTAACAACATTGTAGCTACATAGCAACTTAATGGAGACGGACTGTGTGTCCCCGTATTGCAGGCCCAGGTCCAGTTCTCTCCAGGATATCAGCGAGCACCTCTGAGGAGGATGTTCTCTGTCCTACTCCACCTCTCCCCCCAGGACCTGATTCTCAGTATGAGCGAATCGGAGGCCAAACAGGGGCTTCGTAAGTAATGGTTATATTACATGCAAAGATTTTTTATTAAATTCCAGATCTTGGTCGTTACAAAGCGCAACTCGATTGTATTGAAACGTTTTCCAAAGTAAAAGTCCTTAGCAGCACAGTTTCCATCCTGAGACCTTCCTCAGGCCCCATACAAAGAGCTGATTTTATATGAGAGCGTGTGACAGAGCCTGCATTCATAATTGTTTGGTTCCATTATTGTGTTGCGTGATGTGATTTGACACTGATCATGTTTTATTTGTTATGTTGTAGGTTTTTACAGACCCTGATCCACCTCCTGAAGGGGAACATCGGTACGGGGCTGCTAGGTCTACCTCTGGCTGTCAGGAACGCAGGCCTTGTGGTAAGGGTTAGGGTTAGAAGAGGGACATCGGTACGGGGCTGCTAGGTCTACCTCTGGCTGTCAGGAACGCAGGCCTTGTGGTAGGGTTAGGGTTAGAAGAGGGACATCGGTACAGGGCTGCTAGGTCTACCTCTGGCTGTCAGGAACGAGGCCTTGTGGTAAGGGTTAGGGTTAGAAGACGGACAAGGGCTGCTAGGTCTACGTCTGGCTGTCAGACGCAGGCCTTGTGGTAAGGGTTAGGGTTAGAAGAGGGACATCGGTACGGGGCTGCTAGGTCTACCTCTGGCTGTCAGGAACGCAGGCCTTGTGGTAAGGGTTAGGGTTAGAAGAGGGACATCGGTACGGGGCTGCTAGGTCTACCTCTGGCTGTCAGGAACGCAGGCCTTGTGGTAAGGGTTAGGGTTAGAAGAGGGACAGTGCGGGGGAGGTCTCCCTCTGGCTGTCAGGAACGCAGGCCTTGTGGTAAGGGTTAGGGTTAGAAGAGGACATCTGCGGGGCTGCTAGGTCTCCCTCTGGCTGTCAGGAACGCAGGCCTTGTGGTAAGGGTTAGGGTTAGAAGAGGGGACATCAGGAACGCAGGCCTTGTGGTAAGGGTTAGAAGAGGGACATCGATGCGGGGCTGCTAGGTCTCCCTCTGGCTGTCAGGAACGCAGGCCTTGTGGTAAGGGTTAGGGTTAGAAGAGGGTACGGGGCTGCTAGGTCTACCTCTGGCTGTCAGGAACGCAGGCCTTGTGGTAAGGGTTAGGGTTAGAAGAGGGACATCGTACGGGGCTGCTAGGTCTACCTCTGGCTGTCAGGAACGCAGGCCTTGTGGTAAGGGTTAGGGTTAGAAGAGGGACATCGGTACGGGGCTGCTAGGTCTACCTCTGGCTGTCAGGAACGCAGGCCTTGTGGTAAGGGTTAGGGTTAGAAGAGGGACATCGGCAGGGCTTAGGTCTACCTCTGGCTGTAAGGCCTTGTGGTAAGGGTTAGGGTTAGAAGAGGGACATCGGTACAGGGCTGCTAGGTCTACCTCTGGCTGTCAGGAACGCAGGCCTTGTGGTAAGGGTTAGGGTTAGAAGAGGGACATCGGTGCGGGGCTGCTAGGTCTACCTCTGGCTGTCAGGAACGCAGGCCTTGTGGTAAGGGTTAGGGAAGAAGAGGGACATCGGCACGGGGCTGCTAGGTCTACCTCTGGCTGTCAGGAACGCAGGCCTTGTGGTAAGGGTTAGGGTTAGAAGAGGGACATCGGTACGGGGCTGCTAGGTCTCCCTCTGGCTGTCAGGAACGCAGGCCTTGTGGTAAGGGTTAGGGTTAGAAGAGGGACATCGGTACGGGGCTGCTAGGTCTCCCTCTGGCTGTCAGGAACGCAGGCCTTGTGGTAAGGGTTAGAGGGAGGGTTAGAAGAGGGAACATCGGCACGGGCTGCTGGGTCTCCCTCTGGCTGTCAGGAACGAGGCCTTGTGGTAAGGGTTAGGGTTAGAAGAGGGACATCGGCACGGGGCTGCTAGGTCTCCCTCTGGCTGTCAGGAACGCAGGCCTTGTGGTAAGGGGGTTAGAAGAGGGACATCGGTACGGGGCTGCTAGGTCTCCCTCTGGCTGTCAGGAACGCAGGCCTTGTGGTAAGGGGGTTAGAAGAGGGACAGAAGAGGTCTACCTCTGGCTGTCAGGCCTTGTGGTAAGGGTTAGGGTTAGAAGAGGGACATCGGCACGGGCTGCTAGGTCTACCTCTGGCTGTCAGGAACGCAGGCCTTGTGGTAGGGTTAGGGTTAGAAGAGGGACATCGGTACGGGGCTGCTAGGTCTACCTCTGGCTGTCAGGAACGCAGGCCTTGTGGTAAGGGTTAGGTTAGAAGAGGGACATCGGGGCTGCTAGGTCTCCCTCTGGGCAGGAACGCAGGCCTTGTGGTAAGGGTTAGGACATCGGTACGGGGCTGCTAGGTCTACCTCTGGCTGTCAGGAACGCAGGCCTTGTAAGGGTTAGGGTTAGAAGAGGGACATCGGTACAGGGCTGCTAGGTCTACCTCTGGCTGTCAGGGCTAGAAGAGGGAACATCTACGGGGCTCTACCTCTGGCTGTCAGGAACGCAGGCCTTGTGGTAAGGGTTAGAAGAGGTACATCGGTACGGGGCTGCTAGGTCTACCTCTGGCTGTCAGGGACATCGTACAGGGCTGCTAGGTCTCCCTCTGGCTGTCAGGAACGCAGGCCTTGTGGTAAGGGTTAGGTTAGAAGAGGACATCGGTACGGGCTGCTAGGTCTACCTCTGGCTGTCAGGAAAGGCCTTGTGGTAAGGGTTAGGGTTAGAAGAGGAACATCGGTACAGGGCTGCTAGGTCTACCTCTGGCTGTCAGGAACTCAGGGGAACATCGGTACGGGGGCTGCTAGGTCTACCTCTGGCTGTCAGGAACGCAGGCCTTGTAGGGTTAGAAGGGGACATCGGTACGGGGCTGCTAGGTCTACCTCTGGCTGTCAGGAACGCAGGCCTTGTCAGGGTTAGGGTTAGAAGAGGACAAACAGGGCTTTAACAATGTCAGAACGCAGGCCTTGTTAAGGGTTAGGGTTAGAAGGGGAACATCGGTACGGGGCTGCTAGGTCTACCTCTGGCTGTCAGGAACCAGGCCTTGTGGTAGGGTTAGAAGAGGGGATCGGTGCGGGGCTGCTAGGTCTCCCTCTGGCTCCTGCCTGTTCTACCAGTCTACCTCTGGCTGTCAGGAACGCAGGCCTTAGAAGAGGGACAACGGTCTACCCCTCAGGAACGCAGGCCTTGTGGTAAGGGTTAGGGTTAGAAGAGGGACATCTATGCAGGGCTGCTAGGACCTCTGGCTGTCAGGCCTTGTGGTAAGGGTTAGGGTTAGAAGGGGAACAACTAGGTCTACCTCTGGCTGTCAGGAACGCAGGCCTTGTGGTAAGGGTTTAGAAGAGGGACATCGGTACGGGGCTGCTAGGTCTACCTCTGGCTGTCAGGAACGCAGGCCTTGTGGTAAGGGTTAGGGTTAGAAGAGGGACATCGGTACGGGGCTGCTAGGTCTACCTCTGGCTGTCAGGAACGCAGGCCTTGTGGTAAGGGTTCACCCTGCCTCTGGCTGTTCTACGGGGCTGCTAGACTCAGCCTTAGAACGGTCACCCTGCTGGCTGTGAACGCAGGCCAGGGTTAGGGTTAGAAGGGGAACATTAAGGTCTCCTCTGGCTGTACGAACGTTCTCCGGGGCTGCCTCTGGCTGTCAGGAACGCAGGCCTTGTGGTAAGGGTTATCATTACGGGGCTGCTAGGTCTACTCTGGCTGTCAGGAACGCAAAACGGTTAGAAGGGACATCGGTACAGGGCTGCTAGGTCTACCTCTGGCTGTCAGGAACACCATTTTATTTAATTAAGTCTCCCTCTGGCTTCAGGAACGCAGGCCTTGTGGTAAGGGTTAGAAGAGGTACGGGGCTGCTAGGTCTACCTCTTTGTTCACATCGGTACAGGGCTGCTAGGTCTACCTCTGGCTGTCAGGAACGCAGGCCTTTTAAGGGTTAGGGTTAGAAGAGGGACATCAGGTCTCTCCTCTGGCTGTCAGGAACGCAGGCCTTGTGGTAAGGGGGTTAGAAGAGGGAACAACGGGGCTGCTAGGTCTCCTCTGGCTGTCAGGAACGCAGGCCTTGTGATAGGTAAGGGTTTTGAAGAGGGACAACAGGGCTGCTAGGTCTGTCTCTGGCTGTACAGGCCTTGTGGTAAGTGCAGTGTGAGGGTTAGAAGAGGGAATCCCAACCTCTGGCTGTCACAACACCTAATGACAGAATCCCAATGGGAACAACACCTAATGAGGCAGAATCCCAATGGGACAACACCTGCTAGGGTCTACCTCTGGCTGTCAGGAACGCAGGCCTTGTGGTAAGGGTTAGGGTTAGAAGGGGACACCGTAATCTGGCTGTCAGGAACGCAGGCCTTGTGGTAAGGGTTAGAAGAGGGACAACACCTGTAATGAGGCCTTGTGGAATCCCAAGGTCTGGGACAACACCTCTGGCTGTCAGGAACGCAGGCCTTGTGGTAAGGGTTAGGGTTAGAAGAGGGACATCGGTACGGGGCTGAATCCCAAGGGTTGGGAAACACCTAATGAGGTCTACCTCTGGCTGTCAGGAATCCCAATGGGACAACAGGGCTGCTAGGTCTCCCTCTGGCTGTCAGGAACGCAGGCCTTGTGGTAAGGGTTAGAAGAGGGACAACGGGGCTGCTAGGTCTACCTCTGGCTGTCAAGGGCCTTGTGGTAAGGGAGGGTTAGAAGGGGACATCACGGGGCTGCTAGGTCTACCTCTGGCTGTGGGACAGGCCTTGTGGTAAGGGTTAGGGTTAGAAGAGGGACAGAATAGGCCAGGGCTGCTAGGGACCTCTGGCTGTCAACAGGCCTTGTGGTAAGGGTTGAACAGAATCCGGGGCTGGGACCTCTGGCTGTCAGGAACAGGCCTTGTGGTAAGGGTTAGGGTTAGAAGAGGGACAGAACCTCTGGCTGTCAGGAACGCAGGCCTTGTGGTAGGGTTAGGGTTAGAAGAGGGACAACTGGGCTGCTAGGTCTACCTCTGGCTGTCAGGAACGCAGGCCTTGTGGTAAGGGTTAGAAGAGGGACATCGGACACGGGGCTGCTAGGTCTACCTCTGGCTGTCAGGCCAAGGGTTGGGACAACGGGGCTGCTAACCTCTGGCTGTGAGGCCTTGTGGTAAGGGTTAGGGTTAGAAGAGAATCAGGGCTGCTAACCTCTGGCTGTGGGACAACACCTAGGTCTATGACAGAAGGTTAGAAGGGGGACCCACTGGGCTGGGACAACAGGCCTTGTGGTAATAAGGTTAGAGGACAGAATCTGGCCAATGGGACAACACCTGCCTGGTCTACCTCAGCTGTCAGGAACGTCAGGCCTTGTGGTAAGACAGTTAGAAGGGGACATCCTGGGCTGCTAGGGCTGTCAACACCTAAGGGTGACAGAATCGGGCCAACCTCTGGCTGTCAGGGGCAGGCCAACAAACATTTAACAATGAAGTAATAATAATTCCTGATAACCAAATACCCATTCTACCAGACTCAGCCTTAGAATGGTCACCCTGCCTGTTCTACCAGACTCAGCCTTAGAACGGTCACCCTGCCTGTTCTACCAGACTCAGCCTTAGAATGGTCACCCTGCCTGTTCTATCAGACTCAGCCTTAGAACGGTCACCCTGCCTGTTCTATCAGACTCAGGCTTTGAACGGTCACCCTGCCCGTTCTACCAGACTCAGCCTTAGAACGGTCACCCTGCCTGAACCACCATTTTATTTAATTAAGTGTTCTCTTGTATTTGTTCAAAACCTTTATCATTATTTAAACAATCTTGCTTTGATCTATTCTAGAGCTCCTTAGTAGATGTCCATGGCTAATACATTTATTCTGCAAGTGCAGTGTGAGGGAATGACAGAATCCCAATGGGACAACACCTAATGACAGAATCCCAATGGGACAACACCTAATGACAGAATCCCAATGGGACAACACCTAATGACCGAATCCCAATGGGACAACACCTAATGACAGAATCCCAATGGGACAACACCTAATGACAGAATCCCAATGGGACAACACCTAATGACCGAATCCCAATGGGACAACACCTAATGACCGAATCCCAATGGGACAACACCTAATGACCGAATCCCAATGGGACAACACCTAATGACAGAATCCCAATGGGACAACACCTAATGACAGAATCCAAATGGGACAACACCTAATGACCGAATCCCAATGGGACAACACCTAATGACCGAATACCAACGGGACAACACCTAATGACAGAATCCCAATGGGACAACACCTAATGACAGAATCCCAACGGGACAACACCTAATGACAGAATCCCAACGGGACAACACCTAATGACAGAATCCCAATGGGACAACACCTAATGACAGAATCCCAATGGGACAACACCTAATGACAGAATCCCAACGGGACAACACCTAATGACAGAATCCCAATGGGACAACACCTAATGACAGAATCCCAATGGGACAACACCTAATGACAGAATCCCAACGGGACAACACCTAATGACAGAATCCCAATGGGATCCCAATGGGACAACACCTAATGACAGAATCCCAATGGGATCCCAACGGGACAACACCTAATGACAGAATCCCAATGGGACAACACCTAATGACAGAATCCCAACGGGATCCCAATGGGACAACACCTAATGACAGAATCCCAATGGGACAACACCTAATGACAGAATCCCAATGGGACAACACCTAATGACAGAATCCCAACGGGATCCCAATGGGACAACACCTAATGACAGAATCCCAATGGGACAACACCTAATGACAGAATCCCAATGGGACAACACCTAATGACAGAATCCCAATGGGACAACACCTAATGACAGAATCCCAATGGGACAACACCTAATGACACTTATCTTCTCTCTTCCTTTCCAGTTAGGACCTCTGAGTCTGTTTGCCATGGGGATAATAGCAGTCCACTGTATGAACCTGCTTGTAATCTGTTCCCACCACCTCAGTGTAAAGTAAGTGGCGCCTTTCTCACATCTTTTGCATGCAGTGCACCTCAGTAGTTCCATAAACGGATCCTATTGTTGTGGATACTGTTGTGCAACTAGTTTGAGTCAAGCATCAAGAAGAGAAGTACAGTACTTTCACATTGTGCCACTTCCTTTTTTTGAGTTTGACGTCTATGAGGAAATCTCTCACGTTGTCCTGGAAACTAGAATGGTGAAATGTGTTCAGTTCATAGATTAGCGTAAGTCAAAGTCACCTAAATGCAGCTATGCCATCAAGCCTAGTATTGGATAAAGCAGGATTTTTACTGAAGTGAACCAAGCCAGTCACTGTGTTCATAGGTCCACTGTGTTCATAGGTCCACTGTGTTCATAGGTCCACTGTGTTCATAGGTCCACTGTGTTCATAGGTCCACTGTGTTCATAGGTCCACTGTGTTCATAGGTCCACTGTGTTCATAGGTCCACTGTGTTCATAGGTCCACTGTGTTCATAGGTCCACTGTGTTCACACTCTTATGGGTGTGTTCAGACTTCAAGGTATGTTGTTGATCTGGTGCGGTTAGTTTCCTTTATAGGAGAAGTGAAAACCATTTGTATTTTGTAATACAAAAACAAACCAAACCTTAATGAGCACGGTGTGTGAATGCACCGTACATCTCATTTCTGTAGAATATTCTACATCCATTGTTCACACCCCTGTTCTCTATTAGACGATTAAGCACATTATTAACCTATGTTGTGTACTCTACAGAAATGAGAAGTACGGTGCATTCACACCGTGCTCATTAAGGTTTGGTTTGTTTGTATTACAAAATACAAATGGATTCCTCACGCTAGTGACCAGGTACCAGGCCCCCAGCTGAACACTGTCATGTTTAGTCAACATGGGGTCAACACTGTGTGGTCATTTTTGTTTTGTGTTTAGATGGTCATTGAATTCTGGGCTCATTATTCAGTTGAGCCTTTTAGACCATAATGATTAAGGTTCCATGGACAGGTTAGACCTGATCCTAGGTCAGGTTCCATGGACAGGTTAGACCTGATCCTAGGTCAGGTTCCATGGACAGGGTAGACCTGATCCTAGGTCGGGTTCCATGGACAGGTTAGACCTGATCCTAGGTCGGGTTCCATGGACAGGTTAGACCTGATCCTAGGTCGGGTTCCATGGACAGGGTAGACCTGATCCAGGTCGGGTTCCATGGACAGGGTAGACCTGATCCTAGGTCGGGTTCCATGGACAGGGTAGACCTGATCCTAGGTCGGGTTCCATGGACAGGGTAGACCTGATCCTAGGTCGGGTTCCATGGACAGGGTAGACCTGATCCTAGGTCGGGTTCCATGGACAGGGTAGACCTGATCCTAGGTCGGGTTCCATGGACAGGGTAGACCTGATCCTAGGTCGGGTTTGGACAGGGTAGACCATCGGGTTCCATGGACAGGGTAGACCTGATCCTAGGTCGGGTTCCATGGACAGGGTAGACCTGATCCTAGGTCGGGTTCCATGGACAGGGTAGACCTGATCCTAGGTCGGGTTCCATGGACAGGGTAGACCTGATCCTAGGTCGGGTTCCATGGACAGGGTAGACCTGATCCTAGATCAGCACTCTTACCCTGAGTGATGGTCCCTCTGTTCTAGGTTGAACAAGCCCTTTCTGGACTATGGCGATGCTGTGCAGTATGGTATGGAGAATGTCTCGTGGCTGAGAAGGCACTCGATATGGGGGAGGTAAATATAGAACGTGTCTACAGGAAGGTGATAAATCATGAAATGTATTCTTAAATAACAAGTCCCTTTATTCTTATATATTATGACTTGTGATTTGACCTTTATTCAATAAGAGTTCTCAACTCCTCAGTGTTTGGGGGGGGGTCCCTTCTAATGTGTAGAACAGAGGTTGATTTGGGTCCTTGTTCCTCTTTTCCGTCAGGCGGATAGTGAACGTGTTTTTGATCATCACCCAGCTGGGTTTCTGCTGTGTCTACTTCGTCTTCCTCAGTGACAATATCAAACAGGTAGGGGACATGGTGTCATGTTCATATTTGGTCAGTACTGTTTCTCATCACAAGGTGGTGGTGTTTACTTCTTCCTGAGCAGTAACAGCAGTTTAGATGTTATCATCACTGGAGTGGACAAGATACCAGCAGTTTGGATGTTATCATCACTGGAGTGGACAAGATACCAGCAGTGTGGATGTTATCATCACTGGAGTGGACAAGATACCAGCAGTTTAGATGTTATCATCACTGGAGTGGACAAGATACCAGCAGTTTGGATGTTATTATCACTCCTATATGGGTACCAGCAATGTGGATGTTATCATCACTGCCTGGAGTGATCTTCTCATGCTGTTACTCAGCTATACTGTTCGGCCCTCTGTTCGGCCCTCTGTTCAGCCCTGTCATCACAGTTGCTTGAACTTTGCTGGGAAGGGTAATGTGAAGAAAATGCTAGACAACAATTTAGGTTGCCACGATAGTGTGAAATGGATACCCTGACGTGTGTTCATTGTTTTGTGGCTTTCTTTAAGGTGGTGGAAGCTTCTAACGGGACAACCATGAACTGCCACAACAACCAGACGGCTGTGACCGTCCCCAGCTTTGACTCCCGTCTCTACATGTTGTGTTTCCTGCCAGCTGTTATACTCCTGGTGTTCACCCGCAACCTGAAGTACCTGGCCCCCCTCTCTCTGGTAGCCAACCTGGCCATGTGTACTAGCCTGGTCCTCATCTACTTCTTCTGCTTCACGGTACGTAGTTCAGGACTGTTCTGCTTCACGGTACGTAGTTCAGGACTGTTCTGCTTCACGGTACGTAGTTCAGGACTGTTCTGCTTCACGGTACGTAGTTCAGGACTGTCTTCTGCTTCACGGTAAGAACTGCAGGACTGTCTTCTGCTTCACGGTACGTACTGCAGGACTGTCTTCTGCTTCACGGCACGTAGTTCAGGACTGTTCTGCTTCACGGTACGTAGTTCAGGGCTGTCTTCTGCTTCAGGGCTGTCTTCTGCTTCAAGAACTGCAGGGCTGTCTTCTGCTTCACGGCACGTACTGCAGGGCTGTCTTCTGCTTCACGTACGTACTGCAGGGCTGTCTTTCACGGTACGACTGCAGGGCTCTTCTGCTTCACGGTACGTACTGCAGGGCTGTCTTCTGCTTCACGGTACGTACTGCAGGGCTGTCTTCTGCTTCACGGTAAGTACTGCAGGGCTGTCTTCTGCTTCACGGTAAGTACTGCAGGGCTGTCTTCTGCTTCACGGTAAGTACTGCAGGGCTGTCTTCTGCTTCACGGTAAGTACTGCAGGGCTGTCTTCTGCTTCACGGTAAGTACTGCAGGGCTGTCTTCTGCTTCACGGTACGTACTGCAGGGCTGTCTTCTGCTTCACGGTAAGTACTGCAGGACTGTTCTGCTTCACGGTACGTACTGCAGGACTGTTCTGCTTCACGGTACGTACTGCAGGACTGTTCTGCTTCACGGTACGTACTGCAGGACTGTCTTCTGCTTCACGGTACGTACTGCAGGACTGTCTTCTTGGGGAGGGACTAACATGATGCTTAAGTGTTACATTTCTAACTCAAAACAGCAGTACAGAATTTCTTCATCAACATCTTTGTTTTCGTTAATAAAATAAAAACACTCTTTCAAAATGTTGATGCTTATTTAGTTATGAATCCATAATGAATTACTATTGGAATAAATATCAGTGAATTACAGAAATATTGGAACAAAGTAGTCTAATGAAGGTAAAACAAATAGTTGCTAACTGGAAAATACTCTTTTAAACACACATGGTCACGTTGTACAGCGTCATTATGGCTATTAGCAGGGCTATATATTGGCCTTTATGGGCGGTGCACAATTGGCCCAGAGCTTCTCTCCCTCTAAAAATATAAATTCATGTTTTGGCCTTTATTCAGATTTCAATCGCTCTTACGTTTTTTTTATTTTTTAAACAAAATAACCACCATAATATCGTTATATATTATCAAGTTGATGACACCGTCATATAGCGGCACCTACATAAAGCTGAGTGACTCACTCATTCATGACTTTGGATCAAAAAAATAAATACTAACATTCTTTCTGATAAGTCTTTAATAAATAAATGTTTTGGTTATCCTGACCTGGACACCATGTACAGTATTATAATAGCCCATTATGGGCTATTAGCAGGACAATAAACCTTTACCAACACCTCTCTGTATGTTGATACTTTGTTGATGGGACTCCGGAGTGGATGGGGGCTCCGGAGTGGATGGGGGCTCCCACAGTGCAAAATGTGTTGCTACAGATGCAGGTTTCGATACCCGTGTTGGCCGCCACCGGGAAACCCATGAGGAGGCTTTTGGTTTTAATTTAGAATCCTTCAATCCTCTATATGTAATTATTGGCGAAGTGTCGTCATATTTTTTGATGTAGTGTAGGCCTATCGTAGGCGACATGAGTCTCACTCATGTTGAGTAATGTGGTATTAAAAGTGGTGTAGGTGTTATTTATTTAAAGAGCATATTATAGTTCGAAGCAATAGAATTTGAAGCAAAAGCCTACAACTTTTAGCATCGTTTTGCGCTGCTCTGAGACAAGAATGGGGACTGGTCTTGATAAATCAATTTTCACTTAATCTGGGTTTGGGTATTGGTTAGACTAGAATCAAAAAATTAAGTTGCAAAAATGTTATGCTCTTAATGTAATCTTTATTCAAGTAGGCAAGTCAGTTCAGAACAAATTCTTATTTACAAGGACGGTCTACTCTGTCCTACCCATCCGGGTATTGAATCCCGGTCTCCCGCATGCCCTGCACGCACAAGGGGATTCTTTAGCTAAATAGCCCAGTACGGTACTGCCGACCGTCAGGTTGTACAGCGCCATATTTTCCGTTCTATCCTAACGGAAACCCAGAGTTTTTTTTATGGAATAGAAATACGATAATATTAATCATATGAATTATGCAAGTACCAATCAAAAGTTTTGACACACCTATTCATTCCAGGATCTTTCTTTATGTTTACTATTTCCCTACATTGTAGAATAATAGTGAAGACATCACAACTATGAAATAACAAATATGGAATCAATCACAAATTCTTATTGACGAGGACCGCCTACTCCGTCCTCCCCGTCGGTGAATTGAAACCCCGGTCTCCCGCGTTCCCGCATTTTCTAGTACAGCCATTGAAGGTACTCGAGGTCAAGGAGAAAGTCTGGAGATGGCCTGCTCTCTCTTATGTAAGAAATTAGGCACTTTCCCATGTTTACTACAGTATGTATTGTAGGCTATGTTTACTTGCCAGACTGCACAGTAGCCTAATAAACACATGCTAGCCCTAACACTTTGTAGTTAGTCTAGCAGCCAGCTATCTAAACTTATAGTAATCAAGGTCTACCGACCGGGGGCCCTCCATTGATCATCAGATATATTAAAAGCTGCAAAAAATGTGTCTCCACCCTACGGCAAAATGTGTAGAATTGCAAGAAATTAGCTGTAAAATTGCAAATTTTTCTCTCCGTCAATGGCAAAATGAGTAGAATTGCCCCAACAAAATGTTGGTTCGGGCCCCTAAAAGGCTAGGGTTGTCTCTGACCACATGTGGGAGGTATGGATGTAGGTGCAGACCTGTGAGCTACTTCATGATAAGTTCCCATTCTTTTAACGCAATAGACCTTCAGAATGGTGAGAAAGAGAAATGCATGCTGAGGGCAAATGGAGAGTAAACGACAAAATAAAGGAAATACTTGAGTAAATGAGGGATACAAAGTATATTGAAAGCAGACGCTTCCACACGGGTGCGTTTCCGGCTGAAAGACACTGTTGCAGTTTTATAGCTAATTTCCTATAATAAAAATAAATAAATATACATTGATGGCTCATGACGTGTTCACATACTATCACGGCAGCAGTAGGGGGTCCTCTGCCGTGGGGCTGTGTGCTTTGCCAGGGTTACCACCGCATCAACAAAACATCAAATGATGGAATTTTGTGTGCAATAATGGTGTCACATCCCTCCAACAGAGTTCTAGACACTTGTAGAATCTACGCCATGGCACATTGAAGCTCTTCTGGTGGCTCGTGTTGGACGAGAGCCCTATTATGTTAACTGTTATGGATTTTTATTTGATTGCCTGACTGTAGCCTTTTTTCTCCTGTGATTTCCAGAACATACCAAATCGTATCAGCCTGCCGAAGGTGGGTCATGCCAAAGACTATCCTCTCTTCTTTGGAACGGCCATCTTTGCTTTCGAGGGGATAGGAGTGGTAACGTATTACTGTTCATGTTCAACATATGCCGCAAAAATATTACTGTGTACATTACATGTTATTACAACATACTACTACAGTTAGAACTGTGTAGTTTCATAGGTATAATGGCAACTTAAGGTGAAGTGTGTTAATTAACGTAACTGACGTTGTTCCTCTCCATGTCTCAGGTCCTGCCCCTGGAGAACAAGATGCAGAAGCCTCAGAGTTTCAATATGGTTCTATATCTGGGAATGGGCATCGTTACCTTCCTCTATATCAGCTTGGGGACCATAGGGTACATCACCTTTGGAGAGGCCATAGGGGGAAGTATCACCCTTAACTTACCCAACTGCTGGTGAGTTCTTCTTACAATGTCCTGAAGAGATGGTGCTGTATAGAATCACATAGATACTGAAGAGATGGTGCTGTATAGAATCATCACATAGATACTGAAGAGATGGTGCTGTATAGAATCATCACATAGATACTGATGAGATGGTGCTCTATAGAATCATCACATAGATACTGAAGAGATGGTGCTGTATAGAATCATCACATAGATACTGAAGAGATGGTGCTGTATAGAATCATCACATAGATACTGAAGAGATGGTGCTGTATAGAATCATCACATAGATACTGAAGAGATGGTGCTGTATAGAATCACAGATACTGAAGAGATGGTGCTGTATAGAAATCACATAGATACTGAAGAGATGGTGCATAGATACTGAAGAGATGGTGCTGTATAGAATCACATAGATACTGAAGAGATGGTGCTCTATAGAATCACATAGATACTGAAGAGAGAATCACATAGATACTGAAGAGATGGTGCTGTATAGAATCATCACATAGATACTGAAGAGATGGTGCTCTATAGAATCACATAGATACTGAAGAGATGGTGCTGTATAGAATCACATAGATACTGAAGAGATGGTGCTGTATAGAATCACATGGTGCTGTATAGAATCACAAAGCACCATTATGTACCACTAGTAATAATTGTATTCATCGATTAGGTTTTGGTCATTTTTAGATTGCCTGAAGAATGTGTGTTATCTCGCAGATTTAGAAATGGTGTCTTATTTAGGAGAGAAAATAACACGTATTTCACCGATAGGATCCTCTCTCTGCTGTGGCCCTAGATAGGATCCCTTCTCTCTCTCTGCTGTGGCCCTAGATAGGATCCCCTCTCTCTCTCTCTGCTGTGGCCCTAAATAGGATCCTATCTCTCTCTCTCTGCTGTGGCCCTAGATAGGATCCTCTCTCTCTCTCTCTTTCTTTCTCTGCTGTGGCCCTAGATAGGATCCTATCTCTCTCTCTCTGCTGTGGCCCTAGATAGGATCTCCTCTCTCTCTCTCTGCTGTGGCCCTAAATAGGATCTCCTCTCTCTCTCTCTCTGCTGTGGCCCTAAATAGGATCTCCTCTCTCTCTCTCTCTGCTGTGGCCCTAAATAGGATCCCCTCTCTCTCTCTCTCTGCTGTGGCCCTAAATAGGATCTCCTCTCTCTCTCTCTCTGCTGTGGCCCTAAATAGGATCTCCTCTCTCTCTCTCTCTGCTGTGGCCCTAAATTGGATCTCCTCTCTCTCTCTCTCTCTGCTGTGGCCCTAGATTGGATCCTCTCTCTCTCAGCTGTGGCCCTAAATAGGATCCCCCCTCTCTCTGCTGTGGCCCTAAATAGGATCTCTCTCTCTCTCTCTCTCTGCTGTGGCCCTAAATTGATCTCTCTCTCTCTCTCTCTCTCTCTCTCTCTCTGCTGTGGCCCTAAATTGGATCTCCTCTCTCTCTCTCTCTCTCTCTCTGCTGTGGCCCTAAATTGGATCTCTCCTCTCTCTCTCTCTCTGCTGTGGCCCTAAATTGGATCTCCTCTCTCTCTCTCTCTCTGCTGTGGCCCTAGATTGGATCTCCTCTCTCTCTCTCTGCTGTGGCCCTAGATTGGATCCTCTCTCTCTCTCTGCTGTGGCCCTAAATAGGATCCCCCCTCTCTCTGCTGTGGCCCTAAATAGAATCCTCTCTCTCTCTGCTGTGGCCCTAGATTGGATCCTCTCTCTCTCTCTGCTGTGGCCCTAAATAGGATCCCCCCTCTCTCTGCTGTGGCCCTAAATAGAATCATCTCTCTCTCTGCTGTGGCCCTAAGTCCAAGTTTAGAATGTTCGTGTGGTTGTTTGCTTGTTTTGTCATCATAAGCTGCTCATTTCGATGCACAGTCGGGTAGAGGCAGAAGGAACCGGTCACAGTCGGGTGGAGGCAGAAGGAACCGGTCACAGTCGGGTAGAGGCAGAGGGAACCGGGTAGAGGCAGAGGGAACCGGGTAGAGGCAGAGGGAACCGGGTAGAGGCAGAGGGAACCGGGTGGAGGCAGAGGGAACCGGGTAGAGGCAGAGGGAACCGATTTGAATAAGTCAGAGGGAGGCAGCATGATAGAGACCAGTGAGGAGGCGTGGCTCACAACCAAGTCCACTGTGCTGCTCTCTAGACCAATCTATAGACCGATAGACCTGGATACCTTCTGTTCTGACCATCTATAGACTGATAGACCTGGACACCTTCTGTTCTGACCATCTATAGACCTGGATACCTTCTGTTCTGACCATCTATAGACCGATAGACCTGGATACCTTCTGTTCTGACCATCTATAGACCTGGACACCTTCTGTTCTGACCATCTATAGACCTGGACACCTTCTGTTTTGACCATCTATAGACCAATAGACCTGGATACCTTCTGTTCTGACCATCTATAGACTGATAGACCTGGACACCTTCTGTTCTGACCATCTATAGACCTGGACACCTTCTGTTCTGACCATCTATAGACCTGGATACCTTCTGTTCTGACCATCTATAGACCTGGATACCTTCTGTTCTGACCATCTATAGACCGATAGACCTGGATACCTTCTGTTCTGACCATCTATAGACCTGGATACCTTCTGTTCTGACCATCTATAGACCTGGATACCTTCTGTTCTGACCATCTATAGACCTGGACACCTTCTGTTTTGACCATCTATAGACTGATAGACCTGGATACCTTCTGTTCTGACCATCTATAGACTGATAGACCTGGACACCTTCTGTTTTGACCATCTATAGACCTGGACACCTTCTGTTTTGACCATCTATAGACCTGGACACCTTCTGTTTTGACCATCTATAGACCTGGACACCTTCTGTTTTGACCATCTATAGACCTGGACACCTTCTGTTCTGACCATCTATAGACCTGGACACCTTCTGTTCTGACCATCTATAGACCTGGACACCTTCTGTTTTGACCATCTTTAGACCTGGACACCTTCTGTTTTGACCATCTTTAGACCTGGACACCTTCTGTTTTGACCATCTATAGACTGATAGACCTGGATACCTTCTGTTCTGACCATCTATAGACTGATAGACCTGGACACCTTCTGTTCTGACCATTTATAGACTGATGTTGATGGATACCTTCTGTTCTGACTATAGACTGATAGGAGACTCTCTTTACCTTGTCATGATGTAAAGCAAGACTCAATGTTCTGGGAAAACAATGCGAGAGAGAAACAATGAGAGTTTCGGTACCTTTTTCTGACCCCTGTTTTTCAGTGAGCTGACTGATCAGTGGAATTGATTGGATGTTACATGGATCTAGCCAGGTCAGCAGGTTATGAGCCTGTAGGAAAGTGGCAGTTTGTTTAGCCTCATGCAAACCACACTTGAATGGAAAATAGCTGCAGCATTAGTTTCCTCAATCACTGACTTGTGGCCATTCATATCAGACTACATTAGTGTTAATCAGGGGTTCACTCATATCAGACTACAGTAGTGTTATTCAGGGGTTCATGACTACATTAGTGTTATTCAGGGGTTCATTCATATCAGACTACATTAGTGTTTATTCAGGGGTTCATTCATATCAGACTACATTAGTGTTTATTCAGGGGTTCATTCATATCAGACTACATTAGTGTTAATCAGGGGTTCATGACTACATTAGTGTTAATCAGGGGTTCACTCATATCAGACTACATTAGTGTTAATTAGGGGTTCACTCATATCAGACTACATTCGTGTTATTCAGGGGTTCACTCATATCAGACTACATTAGTGTTAATTAGGGGTTCACTCATATCAGACTACATTAGTGTTAATCAGGGGTTCACTCATATCAGACTACATTAGTGTTATTCAGGGGTTCATTCATATCAGACTACATCAGTGCTAATCAGGGGTTCATGACTACATTAGTGTTATTCAGGGGTTCATGAGTACATTAGTGTTATTCAGGGGTTCATGACTACATTCGTGTTAATCAGGGGTTCACTCATATCAGACTACATTAGTGTTAATCAGGGGTTCACTCATATCAGACTACATCAGTGTTAATCAGGGGTTCATGACTACATTAGTGTTATTCAGGGGTTCATGACTACATTAGTGTTATTCAGGGGTTCATTCATATCAGACTACATCAGTGTTAATCAGGGGTTCATGACTACATTAGTGTTATTCAGGGGTTCACTCATATCAGACTACATTAGTGTTATTCAGGGGTTCATTCATATCAGACTACATTAGTGTTATTCAGGGGTTCACTCATATCATTTACATTTACATTTAAGTCATTTAGCAGACGCTCTTATCCAGAGCGACTAACAAATTGGTGCGTTCACCTTATGACATCCAGTGGAACAGCCACTTTACAATAGTGTATCTAAATCTTTTAAGGGGGGTGAGAAGGATTACTTTATCCTATCCTAGGTATTCCTTAAAGAGGTGGGGTTTCAGGTGTCTCCGGAAGGTGGTGATTGACTCCGCTGTCCTGGCGTCGTGAGGGAGTTTGTTCCACCATTGGGGGGCCAGAGCAGCGAACAGTTTTGACTGGGCTGAGCGGGAACTGTACTTCCTCAGTGGTAGGGAGGCGAGCAGGCCAGAGGTGGATGAACGCAGTGCCCTTGTTTGGGTGTAGGGCCTGATCAGAGCCTGGAGGTACTGAGGTGCCGTTCCCCTCACAGCTCCGTAGGCAAGCACCATGGTCTTGTAGCGGATGCGAGCATCAACTGGAAGCCAGTGGAGGGAGCGGAGGAGCGGGGTGACGTGAGAGAACTTGGGAAGGTTGAACACCAGACGGGCTGCGGCGTTCTGGATGAGTTGTAGGGGTTTAATGGCACAGGCAGGGAGCCCAGCCAACAGCGAGTTGCAGTAATCCAGACGGGAGATGACAAGTGCCTGGATTAGGACCTGCGCCGCTTCCTGTGTGAGGCAGGGTCGTACTCTGCGGATGTTGTAGAGCATGAACCTACAGGAACGGGCCACCGCCTTGATGTTAGTTGAGAACGACAGGGTGTTGTCCAGGATCACGCCAAGGTTCTTAGCGCTCTGGGAGGAGGACACAGTGGAGTTGTCAACCGTGATGGCGAGATCATGGAACGGGCAGTCCTTCCCCGGGAGGAAGAGCAGCTCCGTCTTGCCGAGGTTCAGCTTGAGGTGGTGATCCGTCATCCACACTGATATGTCTGCCAGACATGCAGAGATGCGATTCGCCACCTGGTCATCAGAAGGGGGAAAGGAGAAGATTAATTGTGTGTCGTCTGCATAGCAATGATAGGAGAGACCATGTGAGGTTATGACGGAGCCAAGTGACTTGGTGTATAGCGAGAATAGGAGAGGGCCTAGAACAGAGCCCTGGGGGACACCAGTGGTGAGAGCACGTGGTGTGGAGACGGATTCTCGCCATGCCACCTGGTAGGAGCGACCTGTCAGGTAGGACGCAATCCAAGCGTGCCGCGCCGGAGATGCCCAACTCGGAGAGGGTGGAGAGGAGGATCTGATGGTTCACAGTATCGAAGGCAGCCGATAGGTCTAGAAGGATGAGAGCAGAGGAGAGAGAGTTAGCTTTAGCAGTGCGGAGCGCCTCCGTGATACAGAGAAGAGCAGTCTCAGTTGAATGACTAGTCTTGAAACCTGACTGATATGGATCAAGAAGGTCATTCTGAGCGAGATAGCGGGAGAGCTGGCCAAGGACGGCACGTTCAAGAGTTTTGGAGAGAAAAGAAAGAAGGGATACTGGTCTGTAGTTGTTGACATCGGAGGGATCGAGTGTAGGTTTTTTCAGAAGGGGTGCAACTCTCGCTCTCTTGAAGACGGAAGGGACGTAGCCAGCGGTCAGGGATGAGTTGATGAACGAGGTGAGGTAAGGGAGAAGGTCTCCGGAAATGGTCTGGAGAAGAGAGGAGGGGATAGGGTCAAGCGGGCAGGTTGTTGGGCGGCCGGCCGTCACAAGACGCGAGATTTCATCTGGAGAGAGAGGGGAGAAAAAGGTCAGAGCACAGGGTAGGGCAGTGTGAGCAGAACCAGCGGTGTCGTTTGACTTAGCAAACGAGGATCGGATGTCGTCGACCTTCTTTTCAAAATGGTTGACGAAGTCATCTGCAGAGAGGAGGAGGAGGGGGGGAGGGGGAGGAGGATTCAGAAGGGATGAGAAGGTGGCAAAGAGCTTCCTAGGGTTAGAGGCAGATGCTTGGAATTTAGAGTGGTAGAAAGTGGCTTTAGCAGCAGAGAGAGAAGAGGAAAATGTAGAGAGGAGGGAGTGAAAGGATGCCAGGTCCGCAGGGAGAGGCGGAGTTTTCCTCCATTTCCGCTCGGCTGCCCGGAGCCCTGTTCTGTGAGCTCGCAATGAGTCGTCGAACCACGGAGCGGGAGGGAGGACCGAGCCGGCCTGGAGGATAGGGGACATAGAGAGTCAAAGGATGCAGAAAGGGAGGAGAGGAGGGTTGAGGAGGCAGAATCAGGAGATAGGTTGGAGAAGGTTTGAGCAGAGGGAAGAGATGATAGGATGGAAGAGGAGAGAGTAGCGGGGAGAGAGAGCGAAGGTTGGGACGGCGCGATACCATCCGAGTAGGGGCAGTGTGGGAAGTGTTGGATGAGAGCGAGAGGGAAAAGGATACAAGGTAGTGGTCGGAGACTTGGAGGGGAGTTGCAATGAGGTTAGTGGAAGAACAGCATCTAGTAAAGATGAGGTCGAGCGTATTTCCTGCCTTGTGAGTAGGGGGGAAGGTGAGAGGGTGAGGTCAAAAGAGGAGAGGAGTGGAAAGAAGGAGGCAGAGAGGAATGAGTCAAAGGTAGACGTGGGGGGAGGTTAAAGTCGCCCAGAACTGTGAGAGGTGAGCCGTCCTCAGGAAAGGAGCTTATCAAGGCATCAAGCTCATTGATGAACTCTCCGAGGGAACCTGGAGGGCGATAAATGATAAGGATGTTAAGCTTGAAAGGGCTGGTAACTGTGACAGCATGGAATTCAAAGGAGGCGATAGACAGATGGGTAAGGGGAGAAAGAGAATGACCACTTGGGAGAGATGAGGATCCCGGTGCCACCACCCCGCTGACCAGAAGCTCTCGGGGTGTGCGAGAACACGTGGGCAGACGAAGAGAGAGCAGTAGGAGTAGCAGTGTTATCTGTGGTGATCCATGTTTCCGTCAGTGGCAAGAAGTCGAGGGACTGGAGGGAGGCATAGGCTGAGATGAACTCTGCCTTGTTGGCCGCAGATCGGCAGTTCCAGATGTGGTAGACATTACACTGAATCATACAGTATTATGTGGTCATACAGTATTATGTGGTAGACATTGCACTGAATCATACAGTATTATGTGGTCATACAGTATTATGTGGTAGACATTACACTGAATCATACAGTATTATGTGGTAGACATTACACTGAATCATACAGTATTATGTGGTCATACAGTATTATGTGGTCATACAGTATTATGTGGTAGACATTACACTGAATCATACAGTATTATGTGGTAGACATTGCACTGAATCATACAGTATTATGTGGTCATACAGTATTATGTGGTAGACATTACACTGAATCATACAGTATTATGTGGTAGACATTGCACTGAATCATACAGTATTATGTGGTAGACATTGCACTGAATCATACAGTATTATGTGGTAGACATTACACTGAATCATACAGTATTATGTGGTCATACAGTATTATGTGGTAGACATTACACTGAATCATACAGTATTATGTGGTAGACATTACACTGAATCATACAGTATTATGTGGTAGACATTACACTGAATCATACAGTATTATGTGGTAGACATTACACTGAATCATACAGTATTATGTGGTAGACATTACACTGAATCATACAGTATTATGTGGTAGACGTTACACTGAATCATACAGTATTATGTGGTAGACGTTACACTGAATCATACAGTATTATGTGGTAGACATTACACTGAATCATACAGTATTATGTGGTAGACATTGCACTGAATCATACAGTATTATGTGGTCATACAGTATTATGTGGTAGACATTACACTGAATCATACAGTATTATGTGGTAGACATTGCACTGAATCATACAGTATTATGTGGTAGACATTGCACTGAATCATACAGTATTATGTGGTAGACATTACACTGAATCATACAGTATTATGTGGTCATACAGTATTATGTGGTAGACATTACACTGAATCATACAGTATTATGTGGTAGACATTACACTGAATCATACAGTATTATGTGGTAGACATTACACTGAATGAATCATACAGTATTATGTGGTAGACATTACACTGAATCATACAGTATTATGTGGTAGACATTACACTGAATCATACAGTATTATGGTAGACATTACACTGAATCATACAGTATTATGTGGTAGACATTGCACTGAATTATGTGGTCATACAGTATTATGTGGTAGACATTACACTGAATCATACAGTATTATGTGGTCATACAGTATTATGTGGTAGACATTACACTGAATCATACAGTATTATGTGGTAGACATTGCACTGAATCATACAGTATTATGTGGTAGACATTACACTGAATCATACAGTATTATGTGGTAGACATTACATTGAATCATACAGTATTATGTGGTAGACATTACACTGAATCATACAGTATTATGTGGTCATACAGTATTATGTGGTAGACATTACACTGAATCATACAGTATTATGTGGTAGACATTACACTGAATCATACAGTATTATGTGGTAGACATTACACTGAATCATACAGTATTATGTGGTCATACAGTATTATGTGGTAGACATTACACTGAATCATACAGTATTATGTGGTAGACATTACACTGAATCATACAGTATTATGTGGTAGACATTACACTGAATCATACAGTATTATGTGGTAGACATTGCACTGAATCATACAGTATTATGTGGTCATACAGTATTATGTGGTAGACATTACACTGAATCATACAGTATTATGTGGTAGACATTACACTGAATCATACAGTATTATGTGGTAGACATTACACTGAATCATACAGTATTATGTGGTAGACATTACACTGAATCATACAGTATTATGTGGTAGACATTGCACTGAATCATACAGTATTACATTTACATTTACATTTAAGTCATTTAGCAGACGCTCTTATCCAGAGCGACTTACAAATTGGTGCATTCACCTTATGACCTCCAGTGGAACAGTAGTGCATCTAAATCTTTTCAGGGGGAGGGGGGGTGAGAGGGATTACTTTATCCTATCCTAGGTATTCCTTAAAGAGGTGGGGTTTCAGGTGTCTCCGGAAGGTGGTGATTGACTCCGCTGTCCTGGCGTCGTGAGGGAGTTTGTTCCACCATTGGGGGGCCAGAGCAGCGAACAGTTTTGACTGGGCTGAGCGGGAACTGTACTTCCTCAGTGGTAGGGAGGCGAGCAGGCCAGAGGTGGATGAACGCAGTGCCCTTGTTTGGGTGTAGGGCCTGATCAGAGCCTGGAGGTACTGAGGTGCCGTTCCCCTCACAGCTCCGTAGGCAAGCACCATGGTCTTGTAGCGGATGCGAGCTTCAACTGGAAGCCAGTGGAGGGAGCGGAGGAGCGGGGTGACGGAGAGAACTTGGGAAGGTTGAACACCAGACGGGCTGCGGCGTTCTGGATGAGTTGTAGGGGTTTAATGGCACAGGCAGGGAGCCCAGCCAACAGCGAGTTGCAGTAATCCAGACGGGAGATGACAAGTGCCTGGATTAGGACCTGCGCCGCTTCCTGTGTGAGGCAGGGTCGTACTCTGCGGATGTTGTAGAGCATGAACCTACAGGAACGGGCCACCGCCTTGATGTTAGTTGAGAACGACAGGGTGTTGTCCAGGATCACGCCAAGATTCTTAGCGCTCTGGGAGGAGGACACAATGGAGTTGTCAACCGTGATGGCGAGATCATGGAACGGGCAGTCCTTCCCCGGGAGGAAGAGCAGCTCCGTCTTGCCGAGGTTCAGCTTGAGGTGGTGATCCGTCATCCACACGGATATGTCTGCCAGACATGCAGAGATGCGATTCGCCACCTGGTCATCAGAAGGGGGAAAGGAGAAGATTAATTGTGTGTCGTCTGCATAGCAATGATAGGAGAGACCATGTGAGGTTATGACAGAGCCAAGTGACTTGGTGTATAGCGAGAATAGGAGAGGGCCTAGAACAGAGCCCTGGGGACACCAGTGGTGAGAGCACGTGGTGTGGAGACGGATTCTCGCCACGCCACCTGGTAGGAGCGACCTGTCAGGTAGGACGCAATCCAAGCGTGGGCCGCGCCGGGAGATGCCCAACTCGGAGAGGGTGGAGAGGAGGATCTGATGGTTCACAGTATCGAAGGCAGCCGATAGGTCTAGAAGGATGAGAGCAGAGGAGAGAGAGTTAGCTTTAGCAGTGCGGAGCGCCTCCGTGATACAGAGAAGAGCAGTCTCAGTTGAATGACTAGTCTTGAAACCTGACTGATTTGGATCAAGAAGGTCATTCTGAGAGAGATAGCGGGAGAGCTGGCCAAGGACGGCACGTTCAAGAGTTTTGGAGAGAAAAGAAAGAAGGGATACTGGTCTGTAGTTGTTGACATCGGAGGGATCGAGTGTAGGTTTTTTCAGAAGGGGTGCAACTCTCGCTCTCTTGAAGACGGAAGGGACGTAGCCAGCGGTCAGGGATGAGTTGATGAGCGAGGTGAGGTAAGGGAGGAGGTCTCCGGAAATGGTCTGGAGAAGAGAGGAGGGGATAGGGTCAAGCGGGCAGGTTGTAGGGCGGCCGGCCGTCACAAGACGCGAGATTTCATCTGGAGAGAGAGGGGAGAAAGAGGTCAGAGCACAGGGTAGGGCAGTGTGAGCAGAACCAGCGGTGTCGTTTGACTTAGCAAACGAGGATCGGATGTCGTCGACCTTCTTTTCAAAATGGTTGACGAAGTCATCTGCAGAGAGGGGAGGAGGGGGAGGGGGAGGAGGATTCAGGAGGGAGGAGAAGGTTGCAAAGAGCTTCCTAGGGTTAGAGGCAGATGCTTGGAATTTAGAGTCGTAGAAAGTGGCTTTAGCAGCAGAGAGAGAAGAGGAAAATGTAGAGAGAGGGAGTGAAAGGATGTCAGGTCCGCAGGGAGGCGAGTTTTCCTCCATTTCCGCTCGGCTGCCCGGAGCCCTGTTCTGTGAGCTCGCAATGAGTCGTCGAGCCACGGAGCGGGAGGGGAGGACCGAGCCGGCCTGGAGGATAGGGGACATAGAGAGTCAAAGGATGCAGAAAGGGAGGAGAGGAGGGTTGAGGAGGCAGAATCAGGAGATAGGTTGGAGAAGGTTTGAGCAGAGGGAAGAGATGATAGGATGGAAGAGGAGAGAGTAGCGGGGGAGAGAGAGCGAAGGTTGGGACGGCGCGATACCATCCGAGTAGGGGCAGTGTGGGAAGTGTTGGATGAGAGCGAGAGGGAAAAGGATACAAGGTAGTGGTCGGAGACTTGGAGGGAGTTGCAACGAGGTTAGTGGAAGAACAGCATCTAGTAAAGATGAGGTCGAGCGTATTTCCTGCCGTGAGTAGGGGAAGAGGGTGAGGTCAAAAGAGGAGAGGAGTGGAAAGAAGGAGGCAGAGAGGAATGAGTCAAAGGTAGGCGTGGGGAGGTTAAAGTCGCCCAGAACTGTGAGAGGTGAGCCGTCCTCAGGAAAGGAGCTTATCAAGGCATCAAGCTCATTGATGAACTCTCCGAGGGAACCTGGAGGGCGATAAATGATAAGGATGTTAAGCTTGAAAGGGCTGGTAACTGTGACAGCATGGAATTCAAAGGAGGCGATAGACAGATGGGTAAGGGGAGAAAGAGAGAATGACCACTTGGGAGAGATGAGGATCCCGGTGCCACCACCCCGCTGACCAGAAGCTCTCGGGGTGTGCGAGAACACGTGGGCAGACGAAGAGAGAGCAGTAGGAGTAGTATTATGTGGTAGACATTACACTGAATCATACAGTATTATGTGGTAGACATTACACTGAATCATACAGTATTATGTGGTAGACATTACACTGAATCATACAGTATTATGTGGTAGACATTACACTGAATCATACAGTATTATGTGGTAGACATTGCACTGAATCATACAATATGTGGTCATACAGTATTATGTGGTAGACATTGCACTGAATCATACAGTATTATGCTGGTTGAAAGAGGAGTTTTGATTTAATATTACCCTTATAGCAACGTTCTCGTTCAACAACTCTAAATTGCATGCCCTTCAAATGGGTAACTTGAAATAACATGATATAGGTTAGTTAAATGATCAAAAGGAACATGTGATTTATTTATTAGCCTAGTGGATGGAAGTATGTTAGGTATATCGTGTGAATTAGGCCTCATGTAAATTCATTGTCAAAAACTGTTGGTCTAGATTATTCATCACATCCTGTTGGTCTAGATTATTCATCACATCCTGTTGGTCTAGATTATTCATCACATCCTGTTGGTCTAGATTATTTCTCACATCCTGTTGGTCTAGATTATTTCTCACATCCTGTTGGTCTAGATTATTCATCACATCCTGTTGGTCTAGATTATTCATCACATCCTGTTGGTCTAGATTATTCATCACATCCTGTTGGTCTAGATTATTCATCACATCCTGTTGGTCTAGATTATTCATCACATCCTGTTGGTCTAGATTATTCATCACATCCTGTTGGTCTAGATTATTCATCACATCCTGTTGGTCTAGATTATTCATCACATCCTGTTGGTCTAGATTATTCATCACATCCTGTTGGTCTAGATTATTCATCACATCCTGTTGGTCTAGATTATTCATCACATCCTGTTGGTCTAGATTATTCATCACATCCTGTTGGTCTAGATTATTCATCACATCCTGTTCGTCTAGATTTTTTTAAGACAGGGCTGCCCAACCCTCTTCCTGTAGATCTACCGTCCTGTAGGTTCTCAGCCCAACCCTCTTCCTGGAGATCTACCGTCCTGTAGGTTCTCAGCCCAACCCTCTTCCTGGAGATCTACCGTCCTGTAGGTTCTCAGCCCAACCCTCTTCCTGGAGATCTACCGTCCTGTAGGTTCTCAGCCCAACCCTCTTGCTGTAGATCTACCGTCCTGTGGGTTTTCAGTCCAACCCTCTTCCTGTAGATCTACCGTCCTGTGGGTTTTCAGTCCAACCCTCTTCCTGGAGATCTACCGTCCTGTGTGTTCAGTCCAACCCTCTTCCTGGAGATCTACCGTCCTGTGGGTTCAGTCCAACCCTCTTCCTGGAGATCTACCGTCCTGTGGGTTTTCAGTCCAACCCTCTTCCTGGAGATCTACCGTCCTGTAGGTTTTCAGTCCAACCCTCTTCCTGGAGATCTACCGTCCTGTAGGTTTTCAGTCCAACCCTCTTCCTGGAGATCTACCGTCCTGTAGGTTTTCAGTCCAACCCTAATTTTGCATATCTGATTCAGCTAGTTAAGGTCTTGTTGAGCAGCTAATTAGTAGAATCAGATGGGTTAACTTAGGGTTGGGCTGAGAACCTACAGGACGGTAGATCTCCAGGAAGAGGGTTGGGCTGAGAACCTACAGGACTGTAGATCTCCAGGAAGAGGGTTGGGCTGAGAACCTACAGGACAGTAGATCTCCAGGAAGAGGGTTGGGCAGCCCTGATTTATGAGATCCTGTTGGTCTAGGTTATTTATAGGTTGATCATGTAGAAATATAAAAACATTCTTCTTAGGCCCGTAGAAAATTTAAATTACCATTTTTCATTTGTTTGTAGTAACCCATAGCCTTCTGGGAATGTTATGAAGTCCAACGTTTTATGGGCGGAGTTAGGAAGTTGGCTGTCAGAAGTATTACAACGGAAAGGTCATTTTAATCTGTCTGCATATTTCAAGATGTGGCAAATGAGGGTGCAATCGATGGATTGGATGATGCTTTTCCTGTCAGTCATCTTGAAAAACATATTCTTGAACTGGATATCAACCAATTCTCCATCTTTAACACAATGGAAAGGTCAAATACTTTATTATGTAAATGTTGAAAGTGTGTGGGGCGACGGAGAGAAACAAAATGGTGCAGTTTGAGGCCATGTGGCGGAGAGAGATGGAGGTGTAAGCAGGTGGGTCTGAGAAGGTGTGATGTGAGCAGGTGGGTCTGAGAAGGTGTGATGTAGTTGATAGGGTTGTGAGCAGGTGGGTCTGAGGTGTGATGTAGTTGATAGGGTTGTGAGCAGGTGGGTCTGAGAAGGTGTGATGTAGTTGATAGGGTTGTGAGCAGGTGGGTCTGAGAAGGTGTGATGTAGTTGATAGGGTTGCGAGCAGGTGGGTCTGAGAAGGTGTGATGTAGTTGATAGGGTTGTGAGCAGGTGGGTCTGAGAAGGTGTGATGTAGTTGATAGGGTTGTGAGCAGGTGGGTCTGAGAAGGTGTGATGGTTGATAGGGTTGTGAGCAGGTGGGTCTGAGAAGGTGTGATGTAGTTGATAGGGTTGTGAGCAGGTGGGTCTGAGAAGGTGTGATGTAGTTGATAGGGTTGTGAGCAGGTGGGTCTGAGGTGTGGTGTAGTTGATAGGGTTGTGAGCAGGTGGGTCTGAGGTGTGGTGTAGTTGATCGGGTTGTGAGCAGGTGGGTCTGAGGTGTGTAGTTGATAGGGTTGTGAGCAGGTGGGTCTGAGGTGTGTAGTTGATAGGGTTGTGAGCAGGTGGGTCTGAGGTGTGTAGTTGATAGGGTTGTGAGCAGGTGGGTCTGAGGTGTGGTGTAGTTGATAGGGTTGTGAGCAGGTGGGTCTGAGGTGTGGTGTAGTTGATAGGGTTGTGAGCAGGTGGGTCTGAGGTGTGATGTAGTTGATAGGGTTGTGAGCAGGTGGGTCTGAGGTGTGTAGTTGATAGGGTTGTGAGCAGGTGGGTCTGAGGGTGTAGTTGATAGGGTTGTGAGCAGGTGGGTCTGAGGTGTGGTGTAGTTGATAGGGTTGTGAGCAGGTGGGTCTGAGGTGTGGTGTAGTTGATAGGGTTGTGAGCAGGTGGGTCTGAGGTGTGGTGTAGTTGATAGGGTTGTGAGCAGGTGGGTCTGAGGTGTGATGTAGTTGATAGGGTTGTGAGCAGGTGGGTCTGAGGTGTGATGTAGTTGATAGGGTTGTGAGCAGGTGGGTCTGAGGTGTGGTGTAGTTGATAGGGTTGTGAGCAGGTGGGTCTGAGGTGTGATGTAGTTGATAGGGTTGTGAGCAGGTGGGTCTGAGGTGTGGTGTAGTTGATAGGGTTGTGAGCAGGTGGGTCTGAGGTGTGGTGTAGTTGATAGGGTTGTGAGCAGGTGGGTCTGAGGTGTGATGTAGTTGATAGGGTTGTGAGCAGGTGGGTCTGAGAAGGTGTGATGTTGTCATTTGTATGTGTATGTTTTGTATTGTAAAAAAAAATAACAATTGGAAAAATTACGGCTCACAACCATGGTGGCTGTGTCTGCCTTTGACATTAACCTCCGTCTTTCTCTGTCTCTCTCTCTCTGTCGCTCTCTCTGTTGCTCTCTCTCTTTCTTTCTCTCTCTCTCTCTCTGTCTCTTTCTGTCTCTCTCTCTCTCTCTCTCTCTCTTTTCTCTCTCTCTCTCTTTCTGTCTCTCTCTCTCTCTCTCGCTGTCTCTCTCTCGCTGTCTCTCTCTCGCTCTCTCTCTCTCGCTGTCTCTCTCTCGCTGTCTCTCTGTCTCTCTCTCTCTGTTGCCTCTCTCTCTCTCTGTTGCTCTCTCTTTCTTTCTTTCTCTCTGTCTCCTCTCTCCCTGTCTCTCGCTTTCTCTCTCCCTGTGTCTCTTGGACTCTCTCTCTCTCTCTCTCTCCCTGTGTCTCTGTCTCTATCTAGGATGTATCAGATTGTAAAGCTGCTCTACTGTTTCGGTATCTACATCACCTTTGCCCTTCAGTTCTACGTGCCAGCTGAGATCCTGATTCCTCCGGTGGTGTCCCGTGTCTCCGAGAGATGGAAACTGCCGGTAGATCTTCTGATCCGCGCTGCGCTCGTTGTTTTGACCTGTGAGTATGACGTCTTTCTGTCTGACGCCCCCAGGGCAGTCTACCATCCCCAACACCTCAGTGTGTACAGTCGTGGCCAAAAGTTTTGAGAATGACACAAATATTAATTTCCACAACGTTTGCTGCTTCAGTGTCTTTAGATATTTTTGTCAGATGTTAATATGGAATACTGAAGTATAATTACAAGCATTTCATAAGTGTCAAAGGCCTATATTGACAATTACATGAAGTTGATGCAAAGAGTCAATATTTGCAGTGTTGACCCTTCGTTTTCAAGACCTCTGCAATCCGCTCTGGCATGATGTCAATTCACTTCTGGGCCACATCCTGACTGATGGCAGCCCATTCTTGCATAATCAATGCTTGGAGTTTGTCAGAATTTGTAGGTTTTTGTTTGTCCACCCGCCTCTTGAGGATTGACCACAAATTCCCAATGGGATTAAGGTCTGGGGAGTTTCCTGGCCATGGACCCAAAATACCGATGTTTTGTTCCCCGAGCCACTTAGTCACTTTTACCTTATGGCAAGGTGCTCCATCATGTTGGAAAAGGCATTGTTCTTCACCAAACTGTTCATGGATGGGAGAAGTTGCTCTCGGAGGATGTGTTGGTACCATTCTTTATTCATGGCTGTGTTCTTAGGCAAAATTGTGAGTGAGCCCACTCCCTTTGCTGAGAAGCAACCCAACACATGAATGATCTCCGGATGCTTTACTGTTGGCATGACACAGGACTGATGGTAGCGCTCACCTTGTCTTCTCCGGACAAGCTTTTTTCTGGAATCCCCAAACAATCGGAAAGGGGTTGTTAGCGCGCACTGCGCCCGGCCCGCCACAGGACTCGCTGGTGCGCGATGAGACAAGGATATCCCTACCGGCCAAACCCTCCCTAACCCGGACGATGCTAGGCCAATTGTGCGTCACCCCACGGTCGCGGCCGGTTACGACAGAGCCTGGGCGTGAACCCAGAGTCTCTGGTGGCACAGCTTGCGCTGCAGTACAGCGCTACTGCACCACCCGGGAGACCCTCAAGTCCCTTCTTATACAACAGACTTTAAAGGTCCATTGCAGCAGTTTTATCTCAACATCAAATCATTTGTGGGTAATAATTAAGTACCTTACTGTGATTTGTTTAAATTAAAATGGTCGAAAATAAACAAAAATAGCTTATTAGCAAAGAGCAATTTCTCAAGCAAGAATCTTGCTAGGACTGTCTGGGAGTGGTTTAAAGAGGGAGGGGAAAACAAAAAATGAGCTGTTATTGGCAGAGAGATTTGGAACTCTTTCTCATTCGTCTAACTAATTCACTGAATGGTGATGTCACCATGGAAGCCCAAAACTCCGTCCAACCAAAACGGACTGAAATTCCAGGTGGTCTTTTTCAAACAGCTTTTACACTAAAAGGGGTATTATCATTTTCACAATTTCACATACTATTATTCCAACCTCTCTCCCCAGGTGTCCTGGCCATATTGATCCCCCAGCTGGACCTGGTCATCTCTTTAGTGGGGTCCATCAGCAGCAGTTTCCTGGCTCTCATCTTCCCTCCACTCCTCCAGATCCTCACCTACCACAACGAAGGTCTGTCTCCCTGGGTCATCGTCAAGAACACCCTCATCTCTGTCATCGGCTTCATCGGCTTCATCACCGGCACCTATATATCCATCACAGAGATCATCAAACGCAACGGCAGACATGACAATCTGGATGTGACCTTCTTCCAGGTCCAGTGAGAGATCTAGTGAGGAAGAGGAGGATATCTTGACAGTGGTTGGTCTGGCAAACAGTGGAGGCTGGTGGGTGGAGAAATCTGAGGACAGGTTCGTTCTAGAATGGATGCTACCTTCCTCCGATTTAAGGTGACACCAGCCTCCACTGCTGTCAAACAATCAAACCCAGAAGTCCTCACCCTGGCATCAGCCATGTTTTGTTTTTCTCACTTGCTCCATTGTCCATTGATTACACATTTATTGATATTGTGAGTCTGCTTACTGTTGTGGTTATTGGTCGCTGTGGAACAATTATTTCATGGAATATAAAAGTGTTAAATCAACTATTTTCTACAGTAGCTGTATAGCCAAGTAGAGAACTTGTTCTTCTGACACGAGCGTCATTCTCTCTGTGCCTCATGAGCTTCGTTGTTTTTAACTTCTTCATTTTATGACATACTTTTTATATTTTAAACTCTGCTCTGCCGCAAGCGCACCTTCTATCTTACATGTTTTATTATTTTATGTTGAATAATTTAACCAAATCATTGAATATTGAGCAATCGCATTCTCGTAACATTGTATTACTACTGTTAAAACATCCTGGGAGTGGTTAAAGTAGTTTTAAGTGATCAAATGAATGATTATAAATTGGTTACTAATGTAATTAGAGCAGTAAAAATACATGTTTTGTCATAGCCGTGGTATACAGTCTGATATACCACGGCTTTCAACCAATCAGCATTCGGAGCTCGAACCACCCGAGTTAATAATATTATTTAAATAACAGTTAAGTGCCATTTTGAATGATATCTTCATTCAACAGACCTTACAAAGAGGAAGATGTATGTTTTTCACCACAGCGTGACTAGACTATTTCCAATAGAAATGGTAAATGACTGACCGTGTTTTAATAAGACGATCAGAACACAACAACCTGTAGTCTGTTGATCACCATCGTCATTACTGCTGTACATGTAGCTATGACGATGACCGCTGAATACCGTTTACCGATTGACTACATTTAGAGACAAGATGTAATAGTTGAAAGTTCACTTTTTTGTTGTTTTTAAAAGGTAAAGCTTCATTTACATTATTAAGGCAAGCTGACTAGATCACCTACTGTAATACTGATGAAGGGACTGTAAAGAGAAAATACAAAACAATGTGTGTTATTGTAGAGCTAATACCATTTTGTTATTTCTCAATTGATGTTATTTATGTTGTCATTTTAATTTCTTATATTTGTCTCAGGTTGGGCACTGGATTTATTCATGTTACTAATCTTCCAGTTATTACAACGGCTATTTCATTTGTTTTATCACTTGTCTCAACGGTTTGTGTTTTTAGACTGAGTGGGCCCAGATTAGACTGGGTTGGACTGAGGTGGGCCCAGATTAGACTGGGTTGGACTGAGGTGGGCCCAGATTAGACTGGGTTGGACTGAGGTGGGCCCAGATTAGACTGGGTTGGACTGAGGTGGGCCCAGATTAGACTGGCCCAGTTGGACTGAGGTGGGCCCAGATTAGACTGGGTTGGACTGAGGTGGGCCCAGATTAGACTGGGTTGGACTGAGGTGGGCCCAGATTAGACTGGGTTGGACTGAGGTGGGCCCAGATTAGACTGGGTTGGACTGAGGTGGGCCCAGATTAGACTGGGTTGGACTGAGGTGGGCCCAGATTAGACTGGGTTGGACTGAGGTGGGCCCAGATTAGACTGGGTTGGACTGAGGTGGGCCCAGATTAGACTGGGTTGGACTGAGGTGGGCCCAGATTAGACTGGGTTGGATATCATGGTGATGTCACATGGCATTGGGAGAACTTAACTGATAGTCGGTCTCTTCGACTAGCCTTGAATAATGGCAGGTTTGAATTATTGTTGAGTTTGCACTTTATTGTTGCTGAAATATAGTATTCTGAATTTCCCGTGAGAGAATACTGCTGAACATTTTATACGGGGTATTTGTTCGTGATCTTGAACATGTAAAAATAAAATGTTTTTATTTCATTACAGTCTAAATGGGGAAAAAGTTCACAATTCTGGAAATTATACTAGCTTTGAATAATGGCAGGTTTGAACTATTGTTGAGTTTGCACTTTATTTTAAATCAAATATAGTATTCATGAACATGTCATTTTTATTTTTTAATCATTTTTTATTTTATTTCATTACAACCTAAATGGAAATTATACGTAGGCATTTTTGTTGCTTGTTGTGGTGTTGACGGGAATTCTGATGTTTACATCCCCTTAAATTGTACTCATCATATAGGTTACATCCCAAATTGCAGCCTATTCCCTTCATAGTGCACTACTGTTGAGCAGAGTCCTATTGGCCCTTGTCAAATGTAGCGCACTCTAATAGGGAATTGGGTGGCATTTGGGATGTAGGCAGTCTCGTTCACTAGTCTGATGTCTCTGTGGACATTAGCTACAAGGGGATGACTTGGAGGTTACCCATCATAGAACTGAAAGATCCTCTCCGGTACTTGTTAGCCAGTAGTTCTGGACAAAAGTAGGCCCCTGAAAGTGGTGTACTATGTCCCACCACATCATAGCTCTCGCTCCCTCACTCTACTGTGTGTGTCTTGATAGTTGTCACTCAAATGGCGAGGTCCTGAAACTCTTAATTGCTACGGGGGCTGGCCCACGTGGGGGTAAATGTAGGGAAAACGGCGCTGCATAGGTTCCAGAAAGCAGCCGCTTTCAAGCTAGGGATTTTATTTTGAATAGAGATAAAAACCGTAATTCTGCTCATAGATGATGCATGTATGAACTACACATTGACACATCCAGCCCAAAGCAGGAGTAAAAAAAAAAAAGACTACTATTTGCCAAAGTATGTCAGTAGTTGGGGCGGCAGGTAGCCTAGTGGTTAGAGTGTAGGGGCGGCAGGTAGCCTAGTGGTTAGAGTGTAGGGGCGGCAGGTAGCCTAGTGGTTAGAGTGTAGGGGCGGCAGGTAGCATAGTGGTTAGAGTGTAGGGGCGGCAGGTAGCCTAGTGGTTAGAGTGTAGGGGCGGCAGGTAGCCTAGTGGTTAGAGTGTAGGGGCGGCAGGTAGCCTAGTGGTTAGAGTGTAGGGGCGGCAGGTAGCCTAGTGGTTAGAGTGTAGGGGCGGCAGGTAGCCTAGTGGTTAGAGTGTAGGGGCGGCAGGTAGCCTAGTGGTTAGAGTGTAGGGGCGGCAGGTAGCCTAGTGGTTAGAGTGTAGGGGCGGCAGGTAGCCTAGTGGTTAGAGTGTAGGGGCGGCAGGTAGCCTAGTGGTTAGAGTGTAGGGGCGGCAGGTAGCCTAGTGGTTAGAGTGTAGGGGCGGCAGGTAGCCTAGTGGTTAGAGTGTAGGGGGCGGCAGGTAGCCTAGTGGTTAGAGTGTAGGGGCGGCAGGTAGCCTAGTGGTTAGAGTGTAGGGGCGGCAGGTAGCCTAGTGGTTAGAGTGTAGCAGGTAGCCTAGTGGTTAGAGTGTAGGGCGGCAGGTAGCCTGGTGGTTAGAGTGTAGGGGCGGCAGGTAGCCTAGTGGTTAGAGTGTAGGGGCGGCAGGTAGCCTAGTGGTTAGAGTGTAGGGGCGGCAGGTAGCCTAGTGGTTAGAGTGTAGGGGCGGCAGGTAGCCTAGTGGTTAGAGTGTAGGGGCGGCAGGTAGCCTAGTGGTTAGAGTGTAGGGGCGGCAGGTAGCCTAGTGGTTAGAGTGTAGGGGCGGCAGGTAGCCTAGTGGTTAGAGTGTAGGGCGGCAGGTAGCATAGTGGTTAGAGTGTAGGGGCGGCAGGTAGCCTAGTGGTTAGAGTGTAGGGGCGGCAGGTAGCCTAGTGGTTAGAGTGTAGGGGCGGCAGGTAGCCTAGTGGTTAGAGTGTAGGGCGGCAGGTAGCCTAGTGGTTAGAGTGTAGGGCGGCAGGTAGCCTAGTGGTTAGAGTGTAGGGCGGCAGGTAGCCTAGTGGTTAGAGTGTAGGGGCGGCAGGTAGCCTAGTGGTTAGAGTGTAGGGGCGGCAGGTAGCCTAGTGGTTAGAGTGTAGGGGCGGCAGGTAGCCTAGTGGTTAGAGTGTAGGGCCAGTAACCGAAAGGTTGCTGGATTGAATCCCAGAGCTGACAAGGTAAAAATCTGTCATTCTGCCCCTGAACAGGCAGTTAACAAACTGTTCCCCGGTGGCCGTCATTGTAAGTAAGAATTTGTTCTTAACTGTCTTGCCTAGTTAAATAAAGGTACATGTTTATTATCTTTAAAAAAAAAAGTATTTTAATGGAAATAAATATTTGCATATCATGAATACCTCAACTATCATCACAGCTTGTCTTGGGGTTTTTACAGATGTATGTTAAGCCAGAGTAATATTGTACATTTTGAGTCACTGAATGTACTGTAATTTCAGCAAAAATAAAAACGAATGCGTATATAATAAAAGATGAGCATATTTCCTCACTATCTGAAATGCTCTCCGCTATCTGAAATGCTCTCCGCTATCTGAAATGCTCTCCGCTATCTGAAATGCTCTCCGCTATCTGAAATGCTCTCCGCTATCTGAAATGCTCTCCGCTATCTGAAATGCTCTCCGCTATCTGAAATGCTCTCCGCTATCTGAAATGCTCTCCGCTATCTGAAATGCTCTCCACTATCTGAAATGCTCTCGCTATCTGAAATGCTCTCCGCTATCTGAAATGCTCTCACTATCTGAAATGCTCTCCGCTATCTGAAATGCTCTCCGCTATCTGAAATGCTCTCCGCTATCTGAAATGCTCTCCGCTTAAGTTGTTTGGACTTCCTTGTATGCTTTCTCTTTAATTGTCCTGTTTTTACTGAGCTGTTGAGTGCCATGGAGAGAGTGGTTTGGGGTGACGTCTTCTTTAACTTCTCTATAGGAGCTACACCAGGGTTCCCCAACTGGTGGCCCGCAGGTGGTTTTATTTGGACAGTAGGGATACCTCTCGCTGTTATCACTATGGACAGACTGGACAGTAGAGATACCTCTCACTGTTATCACTATGGACAGACGAGATACCTCTCACTGTTATCACTATGGACAGACGAGATACCTCTCACTGTTATCACTATGGACAGACTGGACAGTAGAGATACCTCTCGCTGTAATCACTATGGACAGACTGGACAGTAGAGATACCTCTCGCTGTTATCACTATGGACAGACTGGGCAGTATGATACCTCTCACTGTAATCACTATGGACAGACTGGACAGTAGAGATACCTCTCGCTGTAATCACTATGGACAGACTGGACAGTAGAGATACCTCTCGCTGTAATCACTATGGACAGACTGGACAGTAGAGATACCTCTCGCTGTTATCACTATGCACAGACTGGGCAGTATGATACCTCTCGCTGTTATCACTATGGACAGACTGGACAGTAAAGATACCTCTCGCTGTAATCACTATGGACAGACTGGACAGTAGAGATACCTCTCGCTGTTATCACTATGGACAGACTGGACAGTAGAGATACCTCTCGCTGTAATCACTATGGACAGACTGGACAGTAGAGATACCTCTCGCTGTTATCACTATGGACAGACTAGACAGTATGATACCTCTCGCTGTAATCACTATGGACAGACTGGACAGTAGAGATACCTCTCGCTGTTATCACTATGGACAGACTGGACAGTAGAGATACCTCTCGCTGTAATCACTATGGACAGACTGGACAGTAGAGATACCTCTCGCTGTTATCACTATGCACAGACTGGGCAGTATGATACCTCTCGCTGTTATCACTATGGACAGACTGGACAGTAAAGATACCTCTCGCTGTAATCACTATGGACAGACTGGACAGTAGAGATACCTCTCGCTGTTATCACTATGGACAGACTGGACAGTAGAGATACCTCTCGCTGTAATCACTATGGACAGACTGGACAGTAGAGATACCTCTCGCTGTAATCACTATGGACAGACTGGACAGTAGAGATACCTCTCGCTGTAATCACTATGGACAGACTGGACAGTAGAGATACCTCTCGCTGTAATCACTATGGACAGACTGGACAGTATGATACCTCTCACTGTAATCACTATGGACAGACTGGACAGTATGATACCTCTCGCTGTAATCACTATGGACAGACTGGACAGTATGATACCTCTCGCTGTAATCACTATGGACAGACTGGACAGTATGATACCTCTCGCTGTAATCACTATGGACAGACTGGACAGTATGATACCTCTCGCTGTTATCACTATGGACAGACTGGACAGTATGATACCTCTCGCTGTTATCACTATGGACAGACTGGACAGTATGATACCTCTCGCTGTAATCACTATGGACAGACTGGACAGTATGATACCTCTCGCTGTTATCACTATGGACAGACTGGACAGTATGATACCTCTCGCTGTTATCACTATGGACAGACTGGACAGTAGAGATACCTCTCGCTGTAATCACTATGGACAGACTGGACAGTATGATACCTCTCGCTGTTATCACTATGGACAGACTGGACAGTAGGTAATTGGGATTTATCACACGTGTGTGTGTGAGATAAAGAGGGCCATTGGTTATTTAGTTCTGTATGTACAACCTAGACTCAGGGGTAGACGTAACATAGTAAATGTCAATCCTGGACACTCCTTTTTTTTTTATTTAACTAGGCAAGTCAGTTAAGAACAAATTCTTATTTACAATGACGGCCTCGGAACAGTGGGTTAACTGCCTTGTTCAGGGTCAGAACGACAGATTTGTACCATTTTAGCTCAGGTATTCGCTCTAGCAACCTTTCTGTTACTGGCCCAATGCTCTAACCACTGGGCTACCTGCCGCCCTGATTTAGTATGATATGTTATGTTTCATATGGTATGTATTCCTTTGTGGATGCCCATCTATTTCGTATGATATGTTACTAATTACAATTTGTACGATATGTTATGAATTTGCGTAACATATATGTTATGAATTCCAATTTGTTGTAGCCAACATTAGCTAGGTGGCTAACGTTAGCTAGGCTAAGGGTTAGGAGTTAGGTTAAAGGGTTAAGGGAATGGTTAGCTAGCATGCTAAGTAGTAATTAGTTGCAAAGTGGATAATTAGCTACCATGCTCAAGTTGTCCGTGATAAGATTCAAACACGAAACCTTTGGGTTGCCTGACGTTTACGTTATATACGCCCACCCCTTTCCAACCACCATACTTTCATTTTTATACCTTAAGTAACTGTCTGTTTTAATGTAACCATACCAAATGTAACATATCATACTAATTTGGTTGTTACTTTACTATGTTATGTCTCGTTCTTGAGACCAGGCTGGTATGTGTTGTTTGATTCTGTAATGCGTAATGAACATACCATCTGTAACACAGGCTACGCAGCGTGTTTCAGTCTGCAGTAGAGAGAAGGTGAAGTGGAGTGATGTCTTGATTCTGAATGACCTAGCCTTAATCATGGGGACACCCTTGTCTATGCATGCTCACTAAGGAAATCCTACAGCCCTTAGATAGGAAATGAATACTCCTCATCAGAATGTCATAAGAGCATTCATCTGACTGGTTGGTGCAACTGACAAGGCTGGTGATGAGATGGATCTTCTACTGCTTCAGTTGTAGCTGACTCACAACTCATTCACTCCCCGGGTAGTGCACATCTCTCTCTCTCTTAATAATCTTTGTTCATCTTTCTCTCTCTGACCCTTTTCTCATGATGTACATCCATTAGTTTAGTAGCCAGGATCCACAGACATGTCTGCTGAGAAGTATCATCAGTCAACTATCTAAACGATGTCATGCATTTTCCTAGAGAGTGACATTACCATGGAGCTGTTACTCTGAGTAGGCTTAATGTTGGAAAAATATCTGCTCTTCACAAAAGGGAAATTGTTTTATAAAATGAGACATGTGTAAATGGCAAGGGAGTTTAATTCTACCAATGTGATCAAATTGTCTCCTTGTGGTCAACGCTGGTATTGCATTTATATGTTAAAGCCGTTTATAGACGTCAATCCAGCAGCCTCAGTGCATTACACATACAAGTATTACAATAAATACTGACAACATATATTTTGTTAATAATATAAGATCATATTTTATTCATGGCATCTTTCCAGTGCTGAAAACAAATTGGCAATACGACTTAAAATCTCTCACAGAGAAACAACTTCAAAACATGGGGTTCATACACCTCACATTGATACAAAAATAATACACACAAAAACAAAACATTGTGAACTCATTGGACTAGCACACGCATACACAGCACATATAAAAATATTGGGGCATCACGAGAACTTTGAATACAGTAATTTTCCCATAATTCCCTGGTTTTCCAGATTAGATACCACATTGCCGTGTTCGGACTCAAAATACTTATTACAAAAGAATGCCACCAACCTGGTGGGGGGGCATCAAAGTACTTATTACAAAAGAATACCACCAGCCTGGTGGTGGGGGGGGGCGCGTCAAAGTACTTCCACACTATGCACTATTTACACAATTGGCCATATCAGTGATAAAAGTTATATTGAATAGACAATCTGTTTCATGACCAACACACGTCATATTTATGTATATTTAGGATCCATTTATTCATTTAAATATGGATTTCTTCTTACTGTTAGGATCCAGTCCCCTTCATTATTTTGTCACTTGTGTCTACGTCTCAAATCGTACCCTATTCCCTATGTTAGTGCCCTCCTTTTGACCAGGGCCTATAGGGAACAGGGTGCTATTTCAGACGCAATCCATATGACTACATACATACGTACTGAATGGTGAGGTCATACATATTACTGTATGCAACATCTTTTTGGTTATATGGTTATTATTGTACAAAATGTAGCTATTTTCTGCACGACATGTAGACATATTCATTCTTGATAGGAATTGGGTTTTATACAAAGCCAGTCTCTCTCCCTCATCTTTGTTTGCGAGACCTTGTTGTGATAGTTTCAGATAAACATCCCGTAATACTGTTTAACCCTGAGGAAGAACATGTGAGGGACTCTTTCATTTACTCTACCAATGTCAAGTCCACTTAGAATCACATTCTATGGAGACATTCTAATTCACGTCATAGAATGTTCAAGAATCAAATCTTTCATAGAACGTTGCAGTTTCTCCCTTACAGTGCTCTCTAACAGAGGCCTCTTTATCTGCAACTCTCACTTAGTTCCACTGGGTTCTAGACTAGAACACTCTAAAACATTCTAGAACATGACCTCCTCACAGCTTCCGTAGTCGCTCCCCACCATGTCAGACCCGTTGTAGCAGCGAGAGTTCCGTCCTGCATGCCCAGCCTGTTGTGTTGCAGGGGGAGGAGGAGGAGAGTTACACTCAGCGTAGGACGGCATGGCAACGCTGAGGCGCATGCTGAGGCGCCGGTAGCCTGACGACACATTGTTCACGCTTTGTGCATGTTGCGTCGGATAGTAACTCATGGCAGTGTACTCGTTGGGGCACTGAGAGCTGGGTAAGGGAAGACCGTCAGGCCCCAGGAAGTCATCCAGGTTCTGGTTACTATAACAGGGGGGTAAGGGAGCGCGGCGGTCAGAGCGCTCCAGGGGAAACGGGAATCCGCTGTAGCGAGAGTTTCTACGTGAGTCTATTGATGCGGTCACAGAGCCGTAGGTGTCCTCCACAATGTCGAACTGGGGAAACTCCTGGACCTGGGGGTACTCTTGGACCGCAGGGTTGGGTCGACCGTAGTAGTCAGGATCAGCAGGGTAGACTGAACGGCAGGGAGAAGAGAATAATACATTATCATTACCCATAGTCCTTCAGTAAAAACACCTTTGTTTTCAGATGATTTTCACACCAATGTTAAAAGTGTCCTTTTCGTTATAAAAGTCCTTAAACTCGTTATTCAGTAGGTAAGGTATTCTAACCGCTGAGTGATGGAAAAACCTATTCAAATTCAACACCTTAGTAACTTATCCTCTGCAGGAAATGCCTGCCTGACCAAACTATTGCTCAACGCCACATGTTCTGTATGTATCAACACTGATAGTGGATTACATTCATGTATGGATGAGTAACCGCCATTGTTTTGATCTCAAGGACAAAGTGAGAAGAAGTATAATATGAATAATGCTTTGTTATGTCCTCATCTCCAGATCATTCACCTTCAGACACTTGTCCTTTTGGGTGTCTCATCTGTCAAGTCAATTAAATGCTGTCCCTTATTTATTTGGATAAAGTGAAGACCGGCACGGCATGTCGGGTAAGCTACTACCACAGTCATCAATAAATTATAAAACTCAGACAGCTATCATCTACTCTAATTATTCATTGAACTCACCTTCATAGTCCTGATCCCAGTGGTGTTTCCTGATGGACTCATTGTCAGAGATGGATGAAGGTGTAGGAGGGAGGTTGGGGGCCACACTACACACCACGGGCCCCTGTGGCTTCTGCTTCCCGGCCCTTAGGCTTACCTGAGACCCCAGGCCCAGGTCCATCTGGCTGCGAGGCTTCAGAGATCTGAAGGGACTGTTATCCAGGTCGTTACCAGAACCTATCAGCATGCTCATCTCTATTGGGCTGACCTCTGGAGTGTTGGCCATCATGGATTTGGCCAGACTGGGTTGGAAGTAACCGTTGGAGTCCTGAACACAGAGAGGCTTCTTCTTCTTCTGTTGGACATAGCGATTTGCGGACACAGATAAAAACACCGACCAGGAAGAAAACCCCTGTCAGGCTGGCGCAGATCTCCACGATCTCGATGTAGCCCAGCCCGGCAGACAGCTGTATTGATGAGAAGATGGGACACCTTTTGGTTAGATTTAGTCAGGGCCGGACCACTGGTCGAGGGCAACTTCACCCTGCTTCACCTACTAAAATCAGATATGTTACACAGAGCATTATGGGTACTGTAGTTTAGCGTGGTACAATACCTGGGGCAGGGCGTTGCAGTGGATGGAGCCCCCAGAGAAGGTACAGTCATACCCTCCTTGACACGGGTTGGGAGAGCATCTGTCGATTAGGCTCTGACACCTAAAGAAGAAGAAGAATACTTTATTGTCCATTATCTTGCAGAGAACAAAAATGAGGCATTTTGCTTTTAGTTCCTTTTCCAAGGAAGGAAAGAGGACAAACAACAGAATTAGGCTTAATCCACCCCCGAGCCAATAAAACTAGGGGAGCATACCATGGGTAACATTTTCCATGACTAACCAAAAAGAATCAGAACAACTGTACTACTTGGTAGGTAGAAAGGTCTTAAAGATGAGAGAAATGTGAACACTATTTGTCATTTAATAAGATATGGTATTAGAAGCATAATAGTGTATGGGCCTTTTTGTCCTAGACATGTGAACACTAATACCATTGTAAATGAAGTGGATTTCTTGACGTCATCATCAGAGCAAAGTGTGGGGGGGAAACTAACATTGTGTTTATACCAAGGCTGCAGGGATGGGAGGGATAGCTATGTGAGAGATAGATATACCTGTTTCCAGCCATATTGAGTTGGCAGTTGCAGATGTAACCTTGACTCTTTGGCACACACACCCCACCGTGGGCACAGGGCTGGGAGGCACAGGGGTTGCTGTCCAGCTCACAGCGAGGGCCATGGAAGGACTCTGGACAGCTGCAGTGGAAGCCTGGAGGTTAAACCAACATAGAAACAGGAAGAGAGATCAGCCTATTGAAGATGGCCAAAGTTCTAGAACACCATGAGAGTTCTCTTACTCCCTCAAGAACATCAGAGGGATTCTAAGGAAGAATAGGATACAAACTATTTCAAAAAGTGGAATGCAGGGTAGACAGTTTGGTTCCATCCAGTTGTCGTGAGGTCTGGTTATTCAGTTTGCACCTCACTACTCTGGTTTCAACTTCCTTGTAGAACAATTATGATTCTATTTTATAAACTAGATGACTCCTCCAATCTGTTCAAACACTAGTTTGTTCAACAATCTATTTTCATAGTGGTGATTGTATGTCCACCCTCACAGATTGACTAATCAGATGTTGTTGAAGGGATACTAGACAATATGTAAGTATAGTTCAATCTCAGAACTAATATCCATAAACAACAGGGATGTTTTCTCTAAACCTGTAGGCTTTGTTGTGGGTAGAGGCGTACAGTATGCTATTTGTGTTGTTTGTAGAGTTTGACACTATTGGGGAGTGATACAGTATGCCAAGGTTAAGAAACTGACCTCCACTTGATTCCTCCTCACAGATTCCTCCATTCAGACAGGGGTTACTGTCACAGCTGTTCATCCTGACCTGGTTGACACAGCACTGGTAGACCCCAAACACCCTCCTCCTCCCAGGCCCATTCCACTCCTTATCCTCCTCTGTCCTGATAGGCTCTCCATTCAGCTCCATACCCTCCAGGCAGCCCACCAAGCCATGTGCCTGTGTCTGGGCCCTGGCCTGGGTCTCTGTAGAGGTGGTGGTGGGAGAAGAACCAGGACCAGGGGAGCCAGCGAGGATCAGAGTCCCATGGGGCTGCATCAGATGGCAGGGTTCAGAGAGGACAACCTGGGCTGAGTAAACGTGGTCCAGGGTGAGTCTGAGGATAGTGCTGTTGACCTCCAGAAGGACGTGGTGCCACCGCCCGTCTGACACCACTGGGGCTGCGTGGACACGCAGGGAACCGGGGAGCATGTTGCCACAGAGGTACATGAACCTCAACTCTCCACCTATCAGCTGCGGAAGACAACAGAAGAGAACACATTAGCACAAATGTACAGAACACTGCTCATCCTAACACTGTAGACACACCTAAGACACTATATACTTTACATGAACATCAACTTTACTATACATGAATCTTTAAAAAAGGTTGTTCTTGATCTGTTCTTGTCTATTCATGTTCTGTATTATGTAATGTTTCATGTTCTGTGTGGAACCCCAGGAAGAGTAGCTACTGCTTTTTCAACAGCTAATGAAGATCCTTATGAAATGGAAAATACCAAACTTCCTGTCCATCAGCTGTGGAAGATTGTCGAACTCTGCTTATATACACACTGATACAACTGTCCATCAGCTGTGGAACTCTGCTTATATACACACTGATACAACTGTCCATCAGCTGTGGAACTCTGCTTATATACACACTGATACAACTGTCCATCAGCTGTGGAACTCTGCTTATATACACACTGATACAACTGTCCATCAGCTGTGGAAGATTGTCGAACTCTGCTTATATACACACTGATACAACTGTCCATCAGCTGTGGAAGATTATATAACAGTGTTCACTGTTGGTAAACATTTATTCATCAGAGTCACCACCAGTCTGAAGTAGAAACAGTGGAAGAGAACAACACATCAATCAAATCAAATACATTTTTATTGGTCACATACACCTGGTTAGCAGATGTTATTGGTCACATACACATGGTTAGCTGGTGTTATTGGTCACATACACATGGTTAGCTGGTGTTATTGGTCACATACACATGGTTAGCAGATGTTAATGCGAGTGTAGCAAAATGCTTGTGCTTCTAGTTCCTACCGTGCAGTAATATCTAACAAGTAAGCTAACAATTTCACAACAACTACCTTATACACACAAATGTAAAGGAATGAATAAGAATATGTATATATAAATATATGAATGAGCGAAGGCCGAACGGCATAGGCAGTAGATGGTATAGAGTACAGTTAATACATATGAGATGAGTAATGTAGGGTATGAAAACATTATATGAAGTGGCGTTGTTTAACGTGGCTAGTGATACATTACATCAAGATGGCAAGATGCAGTAGGTGGTATAGAGTACAGTATATTTTTAGTTTAATTTTAACTTTATTTAACCAGGCAAGTCAGTTAAGAACACATTATTATTTTCAATGACGGCCTGGGAACAGTGGGTTAACTGCCTGTTCAGGGGCAGAACGACAGATTTGTACCTTGTCAGCTCGGGGGTTTGAACTTGCAACCTTCCGGTTACTAGTCTAACCACTAGGCTACACTGCCGAGTAATGTAGGGTATGTAAACATTATATAAAGTGGCATTGCTTAAAGTGACTAGTGATACATTTATTACATCCTATTTTTAAATTGTAGTTTGATACATTTGTCAGATCATTAGTATAAACTGGAAATAATAGAGGTCCAAGACTCTATCCCTGTTGAACACCACATTTGATTTGAGCGGTTGCTTTATTTATTGGCCTGTAGTTTATGAAGACAGGCAGCTTGTTAGTTCATTTCAAACATCAAGACCATCCACGGCATCATCCAACCCAACATTACCACCATCTCAGCTGTTCCAACCCAACATTACCACCATCTCAGCTGTTCCAACCCAACATTACCACCATCTCAGCCGTTCCAACATGACATTATCACCATCGCAGCTGTTCCAACACAACATTATCACCATCTCAGCTGTTCCAACCCAACATTATCACCATCGCAGCTGTTCCAACACAACATTATCACCATCTCAGCTGTTCCAACCCAACATTACCACCATCTCAGCTGTTCCAACCCAACATTATCACCATCTCAGCTGTTCCAACTCAACATTATCACCATCTCAGCTGTTCCAACCCAACATTATCACCATCTCAGCTGTTCCAACCCAACATTATCACCATCTCAGCTGTTCCAACTCAACATTATCACCATCTCAGCTGTTCCAACCCAACATTATCACCATGTCAGCTGTTCCAACCCAACATTATCACCATCTCAGCTGTTCCAACTCAACATTATCACCACCTCAGCTGTTCCAACCCAACATTACCACCATCTCAGCTGTTCCAACACAACATTATCACCATCTCTGCTGTTCCAACTCAACATTATCACCATCTCAGCTGTTCCAACCCAACATTATCACCATCTCAGCTGTTCCAACATGACATTATCACCATCTCATCTGTTCCAACATGACATTATCACCATCTCAGCTGTTCCAACACAACATTATCACCATCTCAGCTGTTCCAACATGACATTATCACCATCTCAGCTGTTCCAACATGACATTATCACCATCTCAGCTTATGCAACACAACATTATCACCATCTCAGCTGTTCCAACATGACATTATCACCATCTCATCTGTTCCAACATGACATTATCACCATCTCATCTGTTCCAACATGACATTATCACCATCTCAGCTGTTCCAACACAACATTATCACCATCTCAGCTGTTCCAACATGACATTATCACCATCTCAGCTGTTCCAACCCAACATTACCAACATCTCAGCTGTTCCAACCCAACATTATCACCATCTCAGCTGTTCCAACATGACATTATCACCATCTCAGCTTATGCAACACAACATTACCACCATCTCAGCTGTTCCAACATGACATTATCACCATCTCAGCCGTTCCAACATGACATTATCACCATCTCAGCTGTTCCAACCCAACATTACCATCATCTCAGCTGTTCCAACATGACATTATCACCATCTCAGCTGTTCCAACCCGACATTATCACCATCTCAGCTTATGCAACACAACATTATCACCATCTCAACTGTTCCAACATGACATTATCACCATCTCAGCTGTTCCAACATGACATTATCACCATCTCAGCTTATGCAACACAACATTATCACCATCTCAACTGTTCCAACATGACATTATCACCATCTCAGCTGTTCCAACCCAACATGATCACCATCTCAGCTTATGCAACACAACATTATCACCAGCTCAACTGTTCCAACCTGACATTATCACCAGCTCAACTGTTCCAACCTGACATTATCACCATCTCATCTGTTCCAACCTGACATTATTACCATCTTAGCTCTTACAACCCGACATTATCTCCAACAGTTCCGGTTGCATGCATTGTCAAAATGTTTTGGTCATTATATAACATTATCTCCAACAGTTCCGGTGGCATGCATTGTCAAAAAGCATTGTCAATATATAACATCACATTAAGGTGTGGGAAGATCAATGTCAAGGAACAATAGCAAGTCTATTTTGCTCCAGAGAAGTAGCTCATTGTTCCCTCGTTGGCACAGATGCTAGCCTAGCTTCTAACTAACTTTAGCTGGCTATCGAGCTAGCCAGGTTTCCTTAGCCACTTGTACAAAGCCCACAGCCCTTGAGGCTAGTACCACAGATTGTCTCTGGAGTGTGACTGTTTGAATCCCTGCTGTTTGTTGCTGTTTGCATCTGGCCTGTGACCTGCCCTGCCTGGAACTGCGAGGAGCAACAGCAAAGCCTACGTTGCTACCATAACAAAGACCAAAGCCGGTGGGAGTACCGTTGAGGACAGTGGTGTCTCTTTAACACAGATGAAGGATCTTTCAAACTAACAATTTTTCAGTTTTTGATTTGTTAAAAAAGTTTGAAATATCCAATAAATGTCGTTCCACTTCATGATTGTGTCCCACTTGTTGTTGATTCTTCACAAAAAAATAGTTTTATATCTTTATGTTTGAAGCCTGAAATGTGGCAACAGGTCGCAAAGTTCAAGGGGGCCGAATACTTTCGCAAGGCACTGTATTTATGTTGTAATTTTGTATTTCTGTTGACTCCAACATAGCGGAGAAATATTGCTTACGTCTGAGCGCCGCCTCAGGTTATTGCATAGTCAACTAATTCTGTAACGTTAAAAACAAATCTGACACAGGGGTTGCATTCAGAACCAGTGTATCTTTCTAACTATATGTAAAACATGTATCTTTAGTCAAAGTTTATGATGAGTATTTCTGTCTGGCGTAGCTTTCCATAATTTCTCTGGACATTTTTGATAATTTTATGAACATGGCGTCAATGTAAACCGTGATTTATGGATATAAAATGCATATTATTGAACAAAACATAAATGTACTGTGTAACATGTCATATGACTGTCATCTGATGAAGATTTTCAAAAGGTTAGTGAATTATTTATTTTTTAATCCTGCTTTTATAATTTTATATTTTCTGGGACAAAATGGCTGCCTCTTGTCTTTGTTTCGGTGGTGGTCTAATATAAATATGTGCTGTGTTTTCGCCGTAAAACATTCTGACATGCTGGGTAGATGAACAAGGTGTTTATCTTTCATTTGAGGTATTGGACTTGTTAATGTGTGGAGGTGTGAAGAATATTTTTGCATTGCCTGCGCCACGGTTTCAGCTGAACGGGGGGGGGTGGCTCTGAGAGGGACGCCTCGCTTTAACTGGTGGCAACCGCTGTGTCAGATTTTGAAAAAGCTTTACGGAAAAACAAACCATACAATAATCTGAGTACGGCGCTCAGACAAACAAATACATATATCCGCCATGTTGGAGTCAACAGAAGTCAGAAATAACATTATAAATATTCACTTACCTTTGATGATCTTCATCAGAATGCATTCCCAGGAATCCCAGTTTCAAAATAAATGTTTGATTTGTTCGATAATGTCCATCATTTATGTCCAAATACCTACTTTTGTTAGCGCGTTTGGTAAACAAATCAAAATTCAAAAGTGTGTTCACTAGTTGCAGACGAAATGTCAAAAAGTTCTGTTGCAGTCCGTAGAAACATATCAAACGATGTATGGAATCAATCTTTAGGATGTTTTTAACACAAGTCTTCAATAATATTCCAACTTGAGAATTCCTTTGTCTTCAGAAAAGCAAAGGAACGGGAGATACCTCTCATATGAAATGCACGTCACCAGTGCGTGACTGCTGGCAGACCTCTGACTCATTCCCCTCTCATTCAGCCCCCCTTCATAGTAGAAGCCTCAAACAAGTTTCTAAAGACGGTTGACATCTCGTGGAAGCCTTAGGAAGTGCAACATGACTAATATCCCACTGTAACTTCAATAGGGGCTGAGTTGAAAATCGACCAACCTCAGATTTCTCACTTCCTGGTTGGATTTTTTCTCAGGTTTTTGCCTGCCATATGAGTTCTGTTATACTCACAGACACCATTCAAACAGTTTTAGAAACTTCAGAGTGTTTTCTATCCACATATACTAATAATATGCATATATTAGCAACTGGGACTGAGGAGCAGGCAGTTTACTCTGGGTACCTTATTCATCCAAGCTACTCCATACTGCCCCCCAGCCATAAGAAGTGTTAAAGGCTACAGTGGTTTTAACCAACAAGTCATCTTTTCCTCTTTCTCCACAGGCTTATCACGGGCGCTATTGTTCAAATGGGCTAAAAATGTGAGGAATACATGAAAAACCTTTAGCCGGTGATCGGTGAGTAGGTCCTAAACTGAATTTCCATTCCAGAAGTTTCTAAAGGATGGATGTGACTGCTTCTCCCGTTTTTCTTTTGGGTGAAAATATTGATAAGATTTGGGAATTGATAAGAATTTGTTGCGGTGAAGCCTAACTCTCAAGGGAAACACATCAATTGTGTAATATTTTCTGACGAAGCCGCTGTGAAGTTAAGGGGGGAGGATAGAAACTCTTGGACAACTATGTTTTCAATTCCATTTGAAGCAATTTTCTTACAACAAAAGGAACTAACCCAGAGGTAAGGCCTAAGAATGGAAAAAGTGAATACTACTTTTGATGTTTCAAATCTGAACAAATTGAATATTCAATCTATTACGTGTATTCAATGTCACACAAATGGAGAGAAATCCACTGGGAGATGTGTTGCATGCGTGCATTTCCAGTTCAGGTCAAGAAGTTTCATCTGAGCACTGAGGACTCTTTATCCATTTCATCAAAATATACAATAATTGAATATTCCCTTTAAACATTATGCGGTAAACCTACGTCAGCACTAAGCCCACTCTAATTCAACATTCCAAACCCCAGCAACAATTATCCTACGTACCAGATCTGTTTTTAGGATGTCTTGCCAACTCTTAAACCAAGGATCCGCCCCTTCAAAAAATGTTTTGCCTAAAATGACATACCTAAATCTGACTGCCTGCAGCTCAGGCCCTGAAGCAAGGATATGCATATTCTTGATATCATTTTAAAGGAAACACTTGATGTAAATGTGAAATGAATGTAGGAGAATATAACACATTAGATCTGGTAAAAGATAATACAAAGAAAAAATCATGTGTTTTTTTGTATTTTTTTTGCACCATAATTTTGAAATGTAAGAGATTGGCCATAGTGTATTAGTCCAGCCCAGGCGCAATTTAGATTTTGGCCACTAGATGGCAGCAGTGTATGTGCAAAGTTTTAGACTGATCCAATGAACCATTATGGTTCAAAATTTTGTATCGAGGCAGCCCAAATGTGCCTAATTGCTTTATTAATACATACAAGTTCATAACTGTGTGCTCTCCTCAAACAATAGCATAGTATTCTTTCACTGTAATAGCTACTGTAAATTGCAGTTAGATTAACAAGAATTTAAGCTTTCTGCCAATATCAGATATGTCTATGTCCTGGGAAATGCTCTTGATACTTACAACCTCAGGCAGCACACAGATCTGGGACTAGGCTATGAAAGAACTGATGGAAATGGGGACATGAAGATAGAGACAGTCCTCACCACAACGTGGTTGGATCAGTTCAAAGTCCCATTGATCAACTGACACAGACAAAGCCAACAGAGAGGGAATAATATGATAAGAGATCAGTATGATTGAGCCAGGAATCCACACTGAAGTGTTCACTTCCGTATTAACACAGCCCTCTGATATGCAATCAGGTATTTATAATGTCTGCTACAGTACAGGAGGGACTGCCAAGGAAAAGGAATATGTTGCTTTTATGATATCTGATAATAATGTAGTGCAATACATGATACCGTAAAACACTGATGTAAAATGGGCTGTAAATCAAATTTAACTGATTGAATGAGCTACGAGATACTGCAAAAGCAAATAACGACATGTGTTTTTTCATCTCTGATAATAATGAATGCATGTGAGCTTTACAATACCTTCAAGCTCCCCCAGTTGGTTGCATTGGTACTCATGACAACGCCTTGTTGCTGGAAGGTCTTGATGCGCAGAGAGAGATGGAGGTTCTGACTCTCCTCCTCCTCCTCCTCAGTCTGATACAGGTATTTCAGGTAGCCCGTCCCGTCAAAACTCACAGCAGACTCTGAAGTTGGAAAAACGGTGCAAATGTTAAATGCAATTTGTATGATTTCATTAAAAACATGTCTAATTAACATGTGGTGACTAATATTTAAAAACACTAATTTTGGATGACTATCTGTCCGTCAAATTAGGAATAGTCACTCAAATGTGTTCTCGTAATGAAATCTGCTTGATCAAACAGACTTTCATGTGAGAATCTTTCAAAGTTCATACAAATAAAAAATCCCCTCACGTATTTTGTTTCAGGCTCAGATCTTCCACATCGCTTTCCTAGAGATATTTGTTTTTTTTTAGGCTTTGGGTTTAGCCAAAACAGTCTAACTAAAGAGGTGATAACCTCAATGGAATACCTCCACTAAATATGTCTGCCAGGGGGACAACAGTAACTAAGAAGACCCACAACAAGCAGATAATCACTAGCACTATCCTGGAGGCCCCTAGCTCCCAGCTGCACCCAGCTAATCCCCATTTGAATGTGAAGTGAGTTAGATCATGAAGGGGGTGACTTCAGGCTCCTACTGTGATCAAGGAGAAGGTAGGAGACTATTTGACTGATAGGGTTCAATCCCAGGTCTACTGTGTGCTCAAAGTAAGTGTTAGCCAAGTAATCCAAAGCCTAGGTATTGACTTAGTGAGCTAATTCTGCAATTCTTCACGTCTCAGGCACATCTCATACAAGCTTGATAAATAACCTTGTCTAGCTACCAAACCACCTCAGTTACACCTACCGTTGCAGGGGCAGACACTCTCCCAGGTGTGTTGTGGGGTGATGAAGCCGGCCCTGGCTGTGGCGTAGTGGCTCAGCCTCTCCCCTCTCATCTGGACTGAGTTCCTGCATCCTCTAGGAGGGCATTCTGTCCCTAGACACCCATTATGATGCACCTTGAGAACACTCAGTCCCAACGAGTCTTCTATGTCAGCGATGATCCCTGCCAGCCGGTTGGTTGGTAACGGTTCTACATTTCCACCATGCGGCCTCCATAGCAGCAGAACCTCCAGGACCAGGGAGTTGGGTTGCTGCTGTAGGCTCACCAGGTGGAGGTCTTGCCTGGTTATACCCAGGGCCGTGCTGAGGCTCCTCTGGAGGCCTCTCCAGTGGTCCCCCAGGAACTCCTCCGGGGAAAGCCCAGCCAGCTGCAGAGTGAGCCCAGCGTCCAGGGCCTGTTGTGTGGGTTTCCATACATGGACCTTCACCCCGGCCCACACGCTGAACTTCCCATCGGAGACGCTAACATTGAGGGAGTAGAGACCAGGTTTCAGGTCTTCATCGGCCCAGATCTTCCCATCCACCAAATCCACAGAGAACCTGGAGAGGCCTCCAGAGGTGCCTGAGCTCGGCCCTGGGTCTCCCCCACCTGGAGACTCCGAAATCAGCTTGTAGTTTAGGATGTCGTGCAGGTCCTGGTCGGAGGCATGGAGCTTGCCTATGACTCGGTTGGAGAACGTGTCTCCTGTGGTGGTAATGAAGACTTCCAGGGGCATCACAGAAGGAGGGTACTTGCTCTGCTCAGTGACGTTGATCTTCACCACGCAGATGGAGGAGAGAGGAGGGTGTCCGCTGTCTGTCACCTGAGGTAAGGGCATGAATAGAAACACACATGATCAAATGTCAGTATCTGCTAGTACTATGTAGGTATAAATCTATACTCCATTTCGACATCCCAAATAACCAGTGGACATGTATAGACGTCAGATAAGCAGATTACAACCAGGTAAATATGTCCCTGCAGGGATCCGTTTTATTACAGGAAGATTCGTCACCTGTATTTTCAGTAGGTGCTGTGGCTTGATCTTCTTCTTCAGAGGGGCAGTGATGGACAACAGACCTCCCTGGTCTACGTGGAAGCGGCGGTCCTCGTTCCCAGACGCGATGTGGAATGTGAAGGGAGGTCCATTCTGAGGGGTGTCTCTGTCTGTGACCACCAGCTGGAGGATGCTGCTACCGATGGCCTCGCCCTCCTGACAAGGAACATACGGTACCATCGTTAGTTATGTCGTCATGCTATCGTACAAACTAGGTCAAGCCTTCCATGTCACCTCGTTCCACAAGGGCCTAAAACAAGACGGACCCTAATGATTTTACTACATTGCAAAAGCGTGCTGATCGTGATCTTATCTTGAAAAATGTCAAAAGTTTCCAATGAGTGCCGGAAGTTTCCAATGAGTGCCGGAAGTTTCCAATGACTGCCAGAAGTTTCCAATGAGTGCCGGAAGTTTCCAATGAGTGCCGGAAGTTTCCAATGAGTGCCGGAAGTTTCCAATGAGTGCCGGAAGTTTCCAATGAGTGCCGGAAGTTTCCAATGAGTGCCGGAAGTTTCCACCTGGAATGAATGCTACAGTGCTTGACTGAGTGCTGGTATGAGCTCGTCTACACCTGTTTTCTTCGGCACATGAAAGCGGATGAGCTCACATCAATGTGTTACAATTTGGCAGAACAAGCACAGGTTTCAGATAGCCTAGCCTTCTAGGTAGCCTAGGGGTTAGAACGTTGGGCTAGTAACCAAAAGTATTGCTGGATCGAATCCCCGAGCTGACAAGGTAAAAAATCAGTCGTTCTGCCCCTGAGCAAGGCAGTTAACCCACTGTGCGCTGAAGACGTGGATGTTGATTGTGGCAGCCCCCCGCACCTCTCTGATTCAGAGGGGATGGGTTAAATGCAGAAGACACATTTCAGTGGAATGCATTCAGTTAATGCAACTGACTAGGTATCCCCCTTTCTCCTCAGGTCATTCCATTTCAGCTTGGGACTGCTAGAACAGGTCACTGAAACAGAGTGCCTGTTGGCAGAGATAGGTGGCTTGTTAATTCAATATGGCATTGTCCAGATGGATGGATGTACATTTGCATCTCACACTGTTGCAGTCTCTGGGATGAGATGTTCCCACAGAAGTCCTGGGGTCACTGACGACAGTAAATGTGAATTCAATTGTCGTATTTGAATTGTTTCAAGAGTTTATAAACAGCTATGAATCTGGATGTGTTTCATTGTACTGTAAGTGCTATGGATTTATTATTACAGAGAAATGGTGTTATTCTGTTGGTCGGACGGCAGGCGGTTCAAAGAGGAGAAACAGGGAAGGGCTTCTATTATTTAAATGGACTTGATTAGATTAGAATCTGGATGTGTTGTTCCTGCCTATTGTTTTTACTGGCAAAGTGCTACGAAATGTTCATTCAGGTTGGGGGTGACTTCCTGCTTGAATTTGGTTAAAAAGGACAGTGATTTTGCTCATATTTTGAGAACGTGTTAGCAGGGTCCTGTGTGTATCAGACACGTGTAACCACGTTGAGTCTTATTTAGTGGAGAGTTATTTACTCAGTGTATTCTGTAATTCTGTAATCATTGTTTGAGTGTTTCATCCTTTCATAATGAATAAATCCTATTGGGGTAAATTGGGTAAATTGCATTCCTCGTTTCACAGAGTAAGTCTTTGAATGACTATAGGCTCATAATTTAGCAGGTCTATTGGTAGTTGTTATATACACTATACACACACCATATGTCTTGGTTCCACCTTGACATCCCTGATATACTTGCCTCAATACCTTAATGCTAGAACCTTGGTCACCAGGGTTAGCTATTTGTATCTCAATTCAAATGTTATCTGTCACATGTGCCGAATACAACAGGTGTTCTCAGCCCATCTCAGGGTGGGGACAGACAGCCCATCTCTGGGTGGGGACAGACAGCCCATCTCTGGGTGGGGACAGACAGCCCATCTCAGGGTGGGGACAGACAGCCCATCTCAGGGTGGAGACAGACAGCCCATCCCAGGGTGGAGACAGACAGCCCATCCCAGGGTGGGGATAGACAGCCCATCTCAGGGTGGGGACAGACAGCCCATCTCAGGGTGGGGACAGACAGCCCATCTCTGGGTGGGGACAGACAGCCCATCTCTGGGTGGGGACAGACAGCCCATCTCTGGGTGGGGACAGACAGCCCATCTCTGGGTGGGGACAGACAGCCCATCCCAGGGTAGGGACAGGCAGCCCATCTCAGGGTAGGGACAGACAGCCCATCTCAGGGTGGGGACAGACAGCCCATCAAATAGTTTATTGGTATAAGAAATTCTACAAAAAAAAAAAGGTCCAGCAAGCTTTTCTAGTCTAGCTTTTCCTGCACAGCTCCAAGAGCTAAGGAGCGTATTTTTTAAAGAGAGGCCAGCGGATCTAGAACAGGATTATCTTTTTTGGATGCAATTTGAATGGAGTTGGAGAGAGAAAGACAGAGAGAGAAAGACAGAGAACTGTATTGTATCTGCTCATTATTTAGTCTAGTAAATAAAACCTTGAATTCATTATTTGTGGCATTGAGTTCATTGGGTTCTTGAGGTTCCAGAACTTGACGAGGTTCCAGAACTTGACGACGTTCCAGAACTTGACGACGTTCCAGAATGAGAACATAGTAAATTGACTGTTGATTAAGACTGTTGTTGATATAGAATTAATGGTACAACAGTTCACGTTAACTCCCGATAGAGTTCATTCAAGGGTCTGTCTATGTTAAAACCTTTAGTGGTGCCCCTATTAGATTCATTTGGATAGGATAATTAATTATTCAATGAATAAATTATCTTGAATATGATGAAATTAGCCAAAAGTCACAGCACACGCCTGATTGGTTCTTCAGCTCTCGATCATTCCACTCCTGGAGTGTAGAGGCAGCTGAGGATAGCCAGCTGTCAGGATGCTGATCGTGTAGAGGGAGAGAAAGTGTGTGTGTGTGTGTGTGTGTGTGTGTGTGTGTGTGTGTGTGTGTGTGTGTGTGTGTGCGTGTGTGTGTGCGTGTGCGTGCGTGCGTGCGTGCGTGCGTGCGTGCGTGCATGTGTTTGTTAGTGTGTAAGGGCCTGTGTTGGTACCTGAAGGACCAGGTTGTGTTTCATCTGGGAGAAGACAGGTGGGTTGTCGTTGACATCGGACACGGTCAAGGTCACTTGGACCGCGGTAGACAGAGGAGGGTCTCCCTCATCAGCTGCTTGGACCGTCAGAGAGTAGTGAGTGATCTGGGACAGGCAGAGAGACCAGTTAGATACAGGATATCACGGTTCTACTATTTTCTTGACTTTCTCTTAGCTCCTTAGCAAGGGGCTTCAACACTGCATCTCAAGGGAACCCTGTTCTGAGCAGTTTTTTCAACTTTATTCCAGGTGATTCCTTCCCCATATAAAAGCCCAAACTAAACCCCCCTCACCTCCTCTCTGTCCAGCGTAGCCCTGACTATGACCTCTCCACTGCGAGGGTCGATGCTGAACTGTCCATGAGGGTCTCCACTGGAGATGGAATAGTGGATAAGGTTGTTCAACGGCCCATCCAGGTCGATGGCTGTCACCTTGGAGTGGGGGAAGGAGGGGGAAGGAAGGGAGGGGGGGGGGGGGGGGAAGGAGTGGGGGAGGAGGGGGAAGGAGGGGGGGAAGGAGGGGAAGGGGGGAAGGAGGAGTGGGGGAAGGAGGGGGAAGGAGGAGTGGGGGAAGGAGGGGGAAGGGGGGGAAGGGGGAGGAGGGGGAAGGAGGGGGAGGGGGAAGGAGGGGGAAGGGGGGGGGAGGGGGAAGGGGGAGAAGCAGGAGAAGCGGGAGAGAGAAGAGAGAAGAGAGAAGGGGGTGAGAAGAGGAAAGAGATAAGAGGAAAGAGATAAGAGGGAAGAGATAAGAGGAAAGAGATAAGAGTGAGTTGAGAGGAGAAAGAGAAGAGGAAACAGTAAGCCTCATTGAACTGAGCTGCTTGGAAGAATATCAGTCTGATCATTATTAGCTCAACCAAACTGCCATGTTCTCTAAGTACTTAGATGTGTGTCTGTCCAAATGCCAAATTCAAAACAACTTGATTAGTCCCCTCAGGGAAATGACTTGTCATTGAACACATTGAATGGTGTATTACAGTAACTGGTTTCTAAAGTGACAGTTGACAGTTGACAGTTGAGAGTGATAGCTACCTGCATCACCACATCGCCAGGCGACAGGTCCTCTGAGACGTCAGCACTGTAGTCTCCCTGTCCGAACACGGGCGTGTTGTCATTGACATCTGTGATGTTGATAATCACCATGGTGATGTCGCTCAGAGTCGACTTGCCTCTCGTCCCCTCCAATGACAGGTAGTATTCACGACACCGCTCAAAGTCTAAAGAGCCATTCACAACCAGAACACCTGAAAAACACACAACACAAACTCTATTCATTTAACTGACAGCTGTGTTTTAACTTGGTCTTGTTCACACTAACACAGTCCTGGGTTGACAGATGTGGGATTTGAGTATATGTTCTCAGCCTTCATTAAAAAATAGGAAAAATTACAGAATTTTCCAAAGATGACCACAGTAACAACATATTAAATTCCATCTTGCGGTGCTCTTTTATTAAAAACAAAACACAGATATGTTTTTGTCAGCGCTATCTGATTGTCTTTGTTCTGTTTCCCCAAAAACATAAATGCAGTCAAACAGGTGTTGGGTTCTACCTGTTAATAGTACCAGGATGTAGAGAAATGGGGATTGTAAAATATACATCTGTTCCAGCCCAATTGAACTACAGTACCAGGAAGTAGAGATAAGGACATGTCTTGAGTAGATTGGAGGTGTCCCTTCTATCCTGTTCCAAGGAAAGCTTTGCCTCAACATCAGACATGTATGTTATTGGTTAAGTTTAGGTAAAAGGATGTCCATAGCAGGAAGGTGTTTGCCGTAATATTGGGTATGGATTGTGATTTTAGAAATATTCTACATTTGGCTTGTCTCACTTATCTGAACATCCCTTACTGTAGCTATGGTTAGAAAAGCCACAGAGTGCAGCAGCACAGTACATTGGATTTACGCAAATAAGAATTTGTTCTTAACTGACTTGCCTAGTTAAATAAAAAGTCAAATAAATCTATTGGTGTTCTGTACCCTGGTGGAAACCTCTCACAGCTCTCGTATTCAGCCGACAGGCAGATGTGAAAACGACCGATACCAAACAGACTTGAAAACAAACACCAGAGAATTTTCTGCCGTTAATAATTGTCATTTCATTGTTGTCTCTGTCAAACTCCCTCCTACCCCCCCCCCCCTCTCTCTCTCTCTTCTTCTCTCACTCTTTCTCTCTCTCTTTCTCTCACCCCCTCTCTCTCTGTCTCTCTTCTTCTTCTCTCACTATTTCTCTCTCTCTTTCTCTCACCCCTCTCTCTCTGTCTCCCCCTCTCCTTCTCGTCCCCCTCTCTTTCTCTTTCACTCTCTGTGTCTCTGTCTCCCCCTCTCCTTCTCATCCCCCTCTCTTTCTCTTTCACTCTCTGTGTCTGTCTCCCCCTCTCCTTCTCATCCCCTCTCTTTCTCTCACCCCCTCTCTCTGTCTCCCCCTCTCCTTCTCATCCCCCTCTTTCTCTTTCACTCTCTGTGTGTCTGTCTCCCCCTCTCCGTCTCATCCCCCTCTCTTTCTCACCCCCCTCTCTCTGTCTCCCCCTCTCCTTCTCATCCCCTCTCTTTCTCTCACCCCCTCTCTCTGTCTCCCCCTCTCCTTCTCATCCCCCTCTTTCTCTTTCACTCTCTGTGTGTCTGTCTCCCCCTCTCCTTCTCATCCCCCTCTCTTTCTCTTTCACTCTGCGTGTCTGTCTCCCCCTCTCCTTCTCATCCCCCTCTCTTTCTCTCTCACTTCTTCCATCTCTCTAAACAGACACCTGTAAATGGAGGAAAGAGAGCGTTCCTAGATTCCTGGGGCATCTGCCAGTCTGGTTTACACACTTCCTTAACATAAGACAAGATAACAACATAACAACAGTCATAACTGCCACCTGCATTCCTTTAAAATACCCACCAGGTTTCAACATGTGCAATAATATCACACAGGTACAATTCTCTGTTCGTTGAGGTAGTTGACTTCTAGACCCTCACCTTGTCTGTTTGTTGAGGTAGTTGACTTCTAGACCCTCACCTTGTCTGTTTGTTGAGGTAGTTGACTTCTAGACCCTCACCTTGTCTGTTTGTTGAGGTAGTTAAGGTTAGGAAAAGGGTTAGGGATAAACTAACACCCAACAAAAAATGTGCTTTTGACACCAATTTGACAGAAGCTGTAACCCATCTAGACCGTATTCAAGGGTTTGGGTCAATTCGAATCAAAGTCAGTTATTTCAGCAAGTGATTTGAATTTAATATCCAAAAATAGCTTCTCCTTTATCAGTTTATTGAGAGGTCATTGAAAATAATTGAATTGGAATTTCAGTTTACTTCCTGAATTGTTTGATTTCAACCCTGAACTCATGTTGGAACTGAGTTGGTAAATATGCAATTGGAAGTGCCACCTGATTTTCACTGACATTCCAATGAGAAAAGAGAAAAATAACTGAAGTTAGACTAACTAAAGAAAATTACCCAATGTACTGTGTTATACTGCAGGGCTCTGCTCTGAAGAAAGAGAATCACAAATTTAAACTCATTCAGTCCTCTAAACTCTCTCTTTCATGTGACTAGCTGAGACCAAAGAAAATAACATTGAGCTTCCACGTCTGTCTCCATTGATACAACATGTAATACATAACATTAAGCTTCCACGTCTGTCTCCATTGATACAACATGTAATACATAACATTAAGCTTCCACGTCTGTCTCCATTGACACAACATATAATACACAACATTAAGCTTCCACGTCTGTCTCCATTGATACAACATGTAATACATAACATTAAGCTTCCACGTCTGTCTCCATTGATACAACATGTAATACATAACATTAAGCTTCCACGTCTGTCTCCATTGATACAACATATAATACATAACATTAAGCTTCCACGTCTGTCTCCATTGATACAACATGTAATACATAACATTAAGCTTCCACGTCTGTCTCCATTGATACAACATACAATACATAACATTAAGCTTCCACGTCTGTCTCCATTGATACAACATACAATACATAACATTAAGCTTCCACGTCTGTCTCCATTGATACAACATATAATACATAACATTAAGCTTCCACGTCTGTCTCCATTGATACAACATGTAATACATAACATTAAGCTTCCACGTCTGTCTCCATTGATACAACATACAATACATAACATTAAGCTTCCACGTCTGTCTCCATTGATACAACATGTAATACATAACATTAAGCTTCCACGTCTGTCTCCATTGATACAACATGTAATACATAACTAAAAAAACGACTTTGTTGCTTTGACACAATGGTAACAGAACAGCTGTGTGGTGGGATGATTACTCCTGGGATGGAACTACACACGAGTGGATTAAGTCGCCGACAAGCCCGGATATTGAACGGTTTAACAACTAATACAGACATTGGTTTGGCTCAGTCCAACCAACCTCTATGAGACTCCTGCCCTGCTACGGCATATCAAAGCAGGGAGGATTTGTAGTGAAGGGACACCAAGAGAAATCAGGGAGAAAATAAACTCCAGGCGTCTGTGGTGATGTCACGAGGTACACCACCACAGACGTGGCACCACCATAAGACCAGGCAGTATAATATTAATTACTGACTAATGTATACTTATCCAGAGTGGCTGATTGCTGTACAGCTTACACTACCGGTCAAACTTTTTAGAACACCTACTCATTCAAGGGTTTTTCTTTATTTTTAACTATTTTATACATTGTAGAACTATGAAAAAACACATACGGAATCATGTAGTAACCAAAAAAAGTGTTAAACAAATCAAAATATATTGAATTTGATTTTTAATGACAGCTTTGCACACTCTTGGCATTCTCTCAACCAGCTTCACCTGGAATGCTTTTCCAACAGTCTTGAGGGAGTTCCCACATATGCTGAGCACTTATTGGCTGCTTTTCCTTTACTCTGTGGTCCGACTCATTTCAAACCATCTAAATTTGGTTGAGGTCAGGGGATTGTGGAGGCCAAGTAATCTGATGCAGCACTCCATCACTCTCCTTCTTGCTAAAATAGCCCGTACACAGCCTGGAGGTGTGTTGGGTCATTGTCCTGTTGAAAAACAAATGATAGTCCCACTAAGCCCAAATCAGTTGGGATGGAGTTTCGCTGCAGAATGCTGTGGTAGCCATGCTGGTTAAGTGTGCCTTGAATTCTAAATAAATCACACACAGTGTCAATAGCACACCATAATAGCACACCCCACACCATAACACCTCCTCCTCCATGCTTCATGGTGGGAAATACACATGCTGGGATAATCCGTTCACCCACACCGCGTCTCACAAAGACACGGAGATTGGAACCAAAAATCTCCAACTTGGATTCCAGACCAAAGGACAAATTTCCACCGGTCTAACATCCATTGCTCGTGTTTCTTGGCCTAAGCAAGTCTCTTCTTATTATTGGTGTCATTTAGTAGTGGTTTCTTTGAAGCAATTTGACCATGAAGGCCTGATTCACACAGTCTCCTCTGAACAGTTGATGTTGAGATGTGTCTGTTACTTGAACTCTCTGAAGCATTTATTTGGGCTGCAATTTCTGAGGCTGGTAATTCTAATGAACTTATCCTCTGCAGCAGAGGTAAGTCTGGATCTTCCATTCCTGTGGCGGTCCTCATGAGAGCCAGTTTCATCATAGCGCTTGATGGTTTTTGCGACTGCACTTGAAGAAACATTCAAAGTTCTTGAAATGTTCCATATTGACTGACCATGTCATAAAGTAATAATGGACTGTTGGTTCTCTTTGCTTATTTGAGCTGTTCTTGCCATAATATGGACTTGGTCTTTTACCAAATAGGGCTATCTTCTGTATACCACCCCTACCTTGTCACAACACAATTGATTGGCTCAAACGCATTAAGAAGGAAAGAAATTCCACAAGTTAACTTTTAACAAGGCACACCTGCTAATTGAAATGCATTCCAGGTGACCTCATGAAGCTGGTTGAGAGAATGCCAAGAGTGTGCAAGGTTGTCATCAAGGCAAAGGATGGCTACTTTGAAGGATCTCAGTATATAAAATACTTTTTTGGTTACTACATGATTCCATTTGTGTTATTTCATAGTTGTGATGTCTTCACTATTATTCTACAATGGAGGAAATAGTAAAAAATAAAGAAAAACCCTGGAATGAGTAGCCGTTCTAAAACTTTTGACCGGTACTGTATATCAACAGGACCTTTACAAAATCTATCAAAAGTGCACCAGCATTGACAATGTACTTTCAATAATTTCTCTGCCTCGCTGTGCAATACTGCTCCGATGCCTGACTTCTGAGTATGAAATAGAAAGTAGACCTTCTAACTCTGCCAAAACATTAAAGAAATGGCAATATATTGCAGTCAGCAACATAACCAGGTGAATAGGTATTTGCTATACCCTTTAGCTTTCCATCAACCTTATAAGTGGGCTTCTCTGCCTTCTGCCAGGTCTTTCTTGCTGACGTGGGATTCAAAATGATTGTGCTTCATAAATATATTAATTTGCCCAAATAAACTCAAATAAACTTTATGGAAAATTATGGAATGTTTTGGAATCTCACAGAACCTTACTGACCCATGGAACTCCTGGAAGTGACGGAACAGAACCTTACTGACCCATGGAACTCCTGGAAGTGACGGAACAGAACCTTACTAACCCATGGAACTCCTGGAAGTGACGGAACAGAACCTTACTAACCCATGGAACTCCTGGAAGTGACGGAACAGAACCTTACTAACCCATGGAACTCCTAGAAGTGACTGAACAGAACCTTACTAACCCATGGAACTCCTGGAAGTGACGGAACAGAACCTTACTAACCCATGGAACTCCTGGAAGTGACGGAACAGAACCTTACTAACCCATGGAACTCCTGGAAGTGACTGAACAGAACCTTACTAACCCATGGAACTCCTGGAAGTGACGGAACAGAACCTTACTAACCCATGGAACTCCTGGAAGTGACGGAACAGAACCTTACCAGTTGCTGGGTGCAGGTAGAACCTTCCCCCCTCGTTGCCGGAGACGATGGAGTAGACGATGGATTCCGTCTCGGTCCCATCTCTAGTGAGGGCAGAGACGCTGATGACCTCTGACCCTACCAGGGTGGATTCTGGGATCTGGGCGGAGTACTCCTGGCTTAAGAATACCGGCTTGTAGTTGCTCAGGTCGACAACATGCACTGTAACTGTGGCGATGGAGTACAGTTGTCGGGGAAGCCCCCTGTCGGTGGCTTTGACCTTGAGTTCAAAGGTCGACCGGGTGTTTTCGGCCAGCGACCTCTCCAGGCGCATGATACCAGAGAACTCTTCTAATGAGAAGTGTCCGCTGTTGTCCTCGAGTAGAGAATACTTCACCTCAGAGTTTATACCTGCAGAAGGAGAGGAGAGAATAGGAGTCAGTCTGGTTGTTCTGAGCAGAGACTATTTCATATAGAGACAGGGCACTATCTAGCTACTATTATCTCTATGGTATTTCACCTCAGAGTTCATATTGTCAGTCTGGTTGGTTTGGCACCACGAGTTTAGGTTTCTTCCAAAGTATGCTAATCCCAACAGTAGGTAATAACTTAATATACAGCTACGAGTTAATGGCCTTATCAAAACAATATGCAAGGTGCAATTATGAAGAAGACTCAACTAATAAACAGTCGTAAAAAAATGCCAAACAGCCATAATAAAACGCCTCAGGATAATACATGATTAGATATGTGTTTCTGCACCTACAGGAGTGTTTCTCTCTCTCTCTCTCTCTCTCTCTCTCTCTCTCTCTCTCTCTCTCTCTCTCTCTCTCTATCTATCTATCTATCTATCTATCTATCTATCTATCTATCTATCTATCTATCTATCTATCTATCTAAGAAGGTTGGAACCACCAAGACAATTCCCAGAGCAAGAAATTAGTAAAGGCTCTGAATACTTATATACTGTAAATGTGATATTTCCACTTTTTTCTTTGTCATTATGGGGTATTGTGTGTAGATTGATGAGGGGAAAAAAACAATTTAATTAATTTTAGAATAAGGTTGTAACGTAACAAAATGTGGAAAAAGTCAAGAGGTCTGAATACTTTCTGAATGTTCTGTATACACACATCAATTACATGACAAGAAAAACACAATCAAATGAAACCAAAACAATCTTTAGTAAAAATGTACTCTAACATCCTCCTGAATTGCTCAACAGGCACCAACTGAACCAAATTTAAGGACTTTTGGAGATCATTCCACATGATGGCCTACAGGGAGGAGGTGAGGGCCCTCAGAGTGTGGTGTCAGGAAAATAACCTCACACTCAATGTCAACAAAACAAAGGAGATGATCGTGGACTTCAGGAAACAGCAGAGGGAGGACCCCCTATCCCCATCAATGGAACAGTAGTGGAGAGGGTAGTAAGTTTTAAGTTCCTCTGCGTACACATCACGGACAAACTGAAATGATCCACCCACACAGACAGTGTGGAGAAGAAGGCACAGCGCCTCTTCAACCTCAGGAGGCTGAAGAAATTTGGCTTGTCACCAAAAGCACTCACAAACTTCTACAGATGCACAATCGAGAGCATCCTGTCGGGCTGTATCACCGCCTGGTACAGCAACTGCTCCGGCCATAACCGTAAGGCTCTCCAGAGGGTAGTGAGGTCTGCACAACGCATCACCGGGGACAAACTACCGGCCCTCCAGGACACCTACACCACCCGATGTCACAGGAAGGCTAAAAAGATCATCAAGGACAACAACCACCTGAGCCACTGCCTGTTCACCCCGCTATCATCCAGAAGGTGAGGTCAGTACAGGTGCATCAAAGCGGGGACCGAGAGACTGAAAAACAGCTTCTATCTCAAGGCCATCAGACTGTTAAACAGCCATCACTAACATTGAGTGGCTGCTGCCAACATACTGACTCAACTTTAGCCACTTTAATAATGGAAAAATTGATGTAATCAATTTATCACTAGCCACTTTATATAATGCTTACATACCCTACATTACTCCTCTCATATGTATATACTGTACGCTATACCATCTACTGCATCTTGCCATCTAGATGTAATTAAAAGTATCACTAGCCACTTTAAACAATGCCAATCTATATAATGTTTTCATACCCTACATTACTCATCTCATATGTATATACTGTACTCTATACCATCTACTGCATCTTGCCTATGCCGTTCGGGCATCACTCATTCATATATCTTTATGTACATATTCATTCCTTTACACTTGTGTGTATAAGGTAGTTGTTGTGAAATTGTTAGGTTATGTTACTTGTTAGAGATTACTGCATGGACGGAACTAGAAGCACAAGCATTTTGTTACACTCGCATTAACATCTGCTAACCATGTGCATGTGACAAATACATTTGATTTGATTTGATGAGAAGAGAGAAAAAAACAATGAAAATGATGGCCCTAACTCAGTAGATATCGAAGGGTTCTCCAGGATTCCCCATCCCTGATTCCAGGTCTGGTAGATTAAACATCTGAAGGTGAACAATGAGGTAAGGTATGGCAGAAGTTTATGCAAGAGGGCTTTTAAGACAACAAAAAAAGAGCACAATGCATCGCTCCACGAGACTTCAGAGAGGGCCAGTTTCTGATACAGAATGCATGCGATGTGTCCTGAGCTTCATACCCGTAACAAAGCGTAGTGCACTGTGGTAAACTTCATCCAATGACTTCAGAGAGGGCCAGTTTCTGATACAGAATCCATGCGATGTGTCCTGAGCTTCATACCCGTAACAAAGCGTAGTGCACTGTGGTAAACTACATCCAATGACTTCAGTGTATTGCCTGCTGCATTCATATAGACAATATTGCCATAGTCTAAAGCCATCAGAAATGTTGACTGAATTATTTGTTTTCTGCTATTTAACAAAAGACAGGACCTGTTCTTATAGAATAAGACTATTTGAATTCTTAATTTCTTAATCAACTTATCAACATGTTTTTTGAAAGATAGCTTTTCGTCAATCCAGATGCCTAGATCTTTAAATTAAATATGCATAAATTAGTGATGCGCTTGTTGACTCTCCTGCAGTCCCGTTGGTTATATCCACAGAGGGGGCGGGGTTTAGGGCCATGAAATATTATGTGGAGGTGGGTGGCAGTCAGGAAGTATGTAGGAGAATAGTTTCTCTGTTATCACCTGGGGAATAGGAGAACAGTCTCCATGTTATGACCTGGGGATGTATATAGGAGCAGAGCCTCTGATACATAAAGGGGACATTTAGATTCTACCATAGAAATAGAATTACTAGATCAGACAAAGCCCCTCAAACCATGCCTCAGAATGCAAATGTCCATTTAGTCATTCTGATTCTATAGATTTTAGCACATTAAATAAAATAACTAGATCAGCAAAGCCCCTTCAGACTCTCCCTCAGAATGTTTACACTTTTCATTTTATATCAATAACATAACTTACCAGTGTCAGGGTCTTTGGCATAGATGACGGCGATGGGTGTCCTGACGGTGGTGTTGTCGAACACGGTGATTTCATAGTGGTTGTTGGAGAACTTGGGAGGGTTGTCATTCATATCCTGGATCATGAGTAAGATGTCTGCCTGGCAGGAGCGACCTCCGCCGTCCGTGGCTTTAACTACCAGATCATACTCCATCATCTTCTCCCGGTCCAACTGGGCCAGGGTGAACAACTCCCCTGTCACAGAGAAGAAGAACAGATAATTAGATGAACATATTATAGATAACTTATTCTTTCTAAGTCCATCTCCTAGTGGAGCAGAGGGCCTCACATACAATATGTAGATGGATAGATTTAGTCTAAGTATAGATGAAACTGACTGTTGGTGATGGGAAAAACCACTGAGATGTACAGTTTCAGTCAAAAGTTAGGACACACATACTTATTCAAGGGGTTCTTTATTTTTACTATTTTCTACATTGTAGAATAATAGTGAAGACATCAAAACTATGAAATAACACATATGGAATCATGGAGTAACCAAAAAAAGTGTGAAACAAATCAAAATGTATTTGCAACATTTGAAGATTCTTCAAAGTTCATTAGAGTTAGCTGCACCTCCAATTGCACCACAAAAAAATGTTTCACAGAGCTCCAGCAACAGACATATGTCAACATCAACTGTTCAGAGGAGACTCTGTAAATCAGGCCTTCGTGGTCGAATTGCTGCAATGAAACCACTACTAAAGGACACTAATAATAAGAAGAGGCTTGCTCGGGCCAAGAAACACGAGCAATGGACATTAGACTTGTGGAAATTTGTCCTTTAGTCTGATGAGTCCAAATTTGAGATTTTTGGTTCAAACCGCCAATGGCTTTGTGAGATGCAGAGTAGGTGAACGGATAATATCCGCATGTGTGGTTCCCACCGTGAAGCATGGAGGAGGAGGTGTGATGGTGTGGGGGTGCTTTGCTGGTGACACTGTCAGTGATTTATTTGGAATTCAAGGCACACTTAACCTGCATGGCTACCACAGGATTCTGCAGTGATACGCAATCCCATCTAGTTTGCGCTTAGTGGGACTATCATTTGTTTTTCAACAGGACAATGACCCAACACACCTCCAGGCTGTGTAAGGGCTATTTGACCAAGAAGGAGAGTGATGGAGTGCTGCATCAGATGACCTGGCCTCCACAATCACCCAACCTCAACCCAATTGAGATGGTTTGGGATGAGTCGGACCGCAGAGTGAAGAAAAATCAGCTCACAGGTGCTCAGAATATGTGGGAACTCTTTCAAGACTGTTGGAAAAGGATTCCAGGTGAAGCTGGATGAGAGAATGCCAATAGTGTGCAAAGCTGTCATCAAGGCAAAGGGTGGCTACTTTGAAGAAACTAAAAAATAAAATAGATTTTGATTTGTTTAAAGAACTTCTTGCCGCTGAATTGCAGAGCGCCAAATTCAAATTAAATGACTAAAAATATTTAATTTTCATGAAATCACAAGTACAACATAGCAAAACACAACTTAGCTTGTTGTTAATCCACCTGGTGTGCCAGATTTCAAAATAGCTTCACAGCAAAAGCTATCCAAGCGTTTATGTAAGGACATCTCTCTCAGCATACAAAACATTACAAACAGCTAGCAGCAAAGTAGATTGGTCACGAAAGTCAGAAAAGCAATAAAATGAATCGCTTACCTTTGATGATCTTCGGATGTTTGCACTCACGAGACTCCCAGTTACACAATAAATGTTCCTTTTGTTCCATAGAGATTATTTTTATATCCAAAATATCTCCATTTGGTTTGCGCGTTTTGTTCAGAAATCCACAGGCTCGAGCAGTCATGACAGCGCAGATGAAAATTCCAAATAGTATCCGTAAAGTTCGTAGAAACATGTCAAATGTTTTTTATAATCGATCCTCAGGTTGTTTTTACAATAAATAATCAATACTATTTCAAATAGGAGAGAGAGAGAAAATGTCTGCTCCAAGCTGTTGCGCAAAACTCTGCTGGCACCCAGCCATCCACTGATGCGATGTGATCCTTCTCACTAATTTTTCAGAATAAAAGCCTGAAACTATGTATAAAGACTGTTCACACCACGTGGAAGCCATAGAGAAAGGAATCTGGTTGATATCCCTTTAAATGGAGGGAAGGCATGCAATGGAACAGGGAGATTCGTTTCTCTTAGGCACTTCCTTGTTGGATTTTCCTCAGGTTTTCACCTGCAATATCAGTTATGTTATACTCACAGACTATTCTTTGACAGTTTTGGAAACTTTAGTGTTTTCTATCATAATCTGACAATTATATGCATATTCTAGATTCTGGGCCTGAGAAATAGGCAGTTTCAGTTGGGTTCCTTTTTCATCCAAACATCAAAATACTGCCCCCTACACTCAACAGGTTAACACTTTTTTGGTTACTACATGATTCCATATGTGTTTTTTCATAGTTCTGATGTCTTCACTATTATTCTACAATGTAGAACAGTCAAATAAAGAAAAACCCTTGAATGAGTAGGTGTATCCAAACTTTTGACTGGTACTCTATATCACAATGGTGGGAAAAAAAACACTGAGATGTACATGTATATCAAAATGGTGGGGAAACACACTGAGATGTATATCAAAATGGTGGGGAAACACACTGAGATGTATATCAAAATGGTGGAGAAACACACTGAGATGTATATCAAAATGGTGGAGAAACGCACTGAGATGTACAGTATATCAAAATGGTGGGGAAACACACTGAGATGTATATCAAAATGGTGGAGAAACACACTGAGATGTATATCAAAATGGTGGAGAAACGCACTGAGATGTACAGTATATCAAAATGGTGGGGAAAGGGCCAGAGGGTAGGCCTAAACATTCTTTAAAAACATTTGACAAAATATTTACTGAAATCTATCAAGAACAAAACCGTGAGAAGTACATATAAATCACAAAATGTTTACATTTCTGGTCGTCATTCACCGTGCTACCAGTGTCATAACATTACTTTGGATTGAAGGCTCAAAGCTTCTCCTAGCATATATGTAATGTGATAGCACACATTCTTAAGATTATGAGCTCTGTTTGACTTACAATAATGAAGAGAGATTGATGATGGGCTTGTGCTATGACAAATAGGAAGTATGGTTGATGAGAAGCCAAAGCACCAAATATAGAAAAAACACCAAAACTTTGTGTCGGTCTGACGGTAGACACCATCTTGTCTTCTTTGAAGACCTCAGTATTTTGTAAGAATGGAGATGCAATCTCTCAACTCAAACAAAAACAGATTTCAATTAGGGCCTCTTTCTGCTTAGGCCCCAAATAAAAGATGTCTCTAACCTGTCTTTTGATCAAGATGGAACTTGTCTGCGTTGGGACCGTGGAGGGTGTAGGACACTAGTCCGTTGGTGCCGATGTCTGGGTCTGACGCTGAAACCTTCCCGATGAACATGCGTGACGGGGAATTCTCCATGACGACCTCTGTGTACAGCAACTGAAACATTGATAGTTAGCTACATCTTAGGTCAAATTGCAGTTGTTGACACATTCACATTTAATTCATGCTTAGGTAGGCTACCGCTGATGGATGTGTTATGTAGAGTGTCTTCGGAAAGTATTCAGACCCCTTGACTTTTTCCGCATTTAGTTACGTTACAGCCTTATTCTAAAATAGATTACATTGTTTTTTCCCCCTCATCAATCCACACACAATACCCCATAATGTCAAAGCAAAAATAGGTTTTTAGACATTTTTGCAAATGTATTTCTACAAAAGAATAATAAGGAAATATCACATTTACATAAAAGTATTCAGACCCTTTACTCAGTAAAGTGATTACAGCGTTTACAGCCTCGAGTCTTCTTGGGTATGACCTGTATTTGGGGAGTTTCTCCCATTCTTTGGTTTTCATCAAGAATCTCTCTTTACTTTGCTCTGTTCATCTTTGCCTCGATCCTGACTAGTCCTCCCAGTCCCTGCCGCTGGCAAACAACCCCAAGCATGATGCTGCCACCACCATGCTTCACCGTAGGGATGGTCTCAGGTTTCCTCCAGACATGAAGCTTGGCATTCAGTCCAAAGAGTTCAATCTTTTGGCAAACTCCAAGTGGGCTGTCATGTGCCTTTTAATGAGGAGTGGCCATAAAGGCCTGATTGGTGGAGTGCTGCAGAGATGGTTGTCCTTCTGGAAGGTTCTCCCATCTCCACAGATGAACTCTGTCAGAGTGACCATTGGGTTCTTGGTCACCTCCCTGACCAAGGCCCTTCTCCACCGATTGCTCAGTTTGGCCTGGCGGCCAGCTCTAGGAAGAGTCTTGGTGGTTTCAAACTTCTACTATTTAAGAATGATTGAGGCCACCGTGTTTACATTTACATTACATTTAAGTCATTTAGCAGACGCTCTTATCCAGAGCGACTTACAAATTGGTTCTTAGGGACCTTTAATGCTGTAGACATTTTTTGGTACCCTTCCCCAGATCTGTACCTCGACACAATCCTGCCTCGGAGCACTTCATGGCTTGGTTTTCTCTCTGACATGCACTGTCATCTGTTGGACCTTTTATAGACAGTTGTGTGCCTTTCGAAAACATTGCAAACAATTGAATTTACCACAGGTAGACTCCAATCAAGTTGAAGAAACATCTCAAGGATGATCATTGAAAACAGGATGCACCTGAGCTCATTTTCGAGTCTAATACCAAAGGGTGTGAATACTATGTAAATAAGGTCTTTATTTTTTATAAATTTGCAAAAATGTAAAAAAATAAAAAACAATCAGTTAGTCATTATGTTGTATTGTGTGAAGATTGCTGAAGATGTTTATTTATTTAATCCATTTTAGAATAAGGCTGTAACGTAACGTAATTTGGAAAAAGAAAAAGGGTCTGAACTCTCCCGAAGGAACTGTATGTAATGAACTGCTATTAAAGTCCTTATGTCGGTTCAACATGTTTAAGATGTTGCATAAGACGTGTGGTATATTATCTACAGGAATCTAAATATATACTGACGTACCTGCACACACAGAGGACTGTTATCGTTGATGTCTAGGACATGGACCTCTACCGTGGCAGGGGCCTCGAATCTCCCGTCTGTAACGATTATCTTCAGGGAGTACTTATCTTTAGCTTCACGGTCAAGAGACTCTTTGAGGACCAGCCCCCATTCCTCTCCCTCTTGCACAATGGAGAACTGGCCCAATGGGTCTCCGTCTAAGGAAAAACATTTGAATGTAATGCATCAATGCCAATGCTACCTGGAGGCCTACATGAGTTTGGTCATCACCACCACATTTCTTCCTGTCGATGTAGTCACTTTTACACTTAGAATGAACCATTATACGAGACATGTTGCTCTGTTATCATAAGCCATTATTATAGTAGATACATATTGCTCTGCTTTAGTACACCATTAGAGAAGACATATTGCTCTGTTATAATAATCCATTATAGTAGATATATATACACTGCTCAAAAAAATGAAGGGAACAATAAAATAACACATTCTAGATCTCAATGAATGAAATATTCTTATTAAATACTTTTTTCTTTACATAGTTGAATGTGCTGACAACAAAATCACACAAAAATCATCAATGGAAATCAAATTTATCAACCCATGGAGGTCTGGATTTGGAGTCGCACTCCTACAACGCCTGGGCATGCTCCTGATGAGGTGGCGGATGGTCTCCTGAGGGATCTCCTCCCAGACCTGGACTAAAGCATCCGCCAACTCCTGGACAGTCTGTGGTGCAACGTGGCGTTGGTGGATGGAGCGAGACATGATGTCCCAGATGTGCTCAATTGGATTCAGGTCTGGGGAATCGGGCGGGCCAGTCCATAGCATCAATGCCTTCCTCTTGCAGGAACTGCTGACACACTTCAGCCACATGAGGTCTAGCATTGTCTTGCATTATGAGGAACCCAGGGCCAACCTCACTAGCATATGGTTTCACAAGGGGTCTGAAGATCTCATCTCGGTACCTAATGGCAGTCAGGCTACCTCTGGCGAGCACATGGAGGGCTGTGCGGCCCCCCAAAGAAATGCCACCCCACACCATGACTGACCCACCGCCAAACCAGTCATGCTGGAGAATGTTGCAGGCAGCAGAACGTTCTCCACGGCGTCTCCAGACTCTGTCACGTCTGTCACATGTGCTCAGTGTGAACATGCTTTCATCTGTGAAGAGCACAGGGCGCCAGTGGCGAATTTGCCAATCTTGGTGTTTTCTGGCAAATGCCAAACGTCCTGCACGGTGTTGGACTGTAAGCACAACCCCCACCTGTGGATGTCGGGCCCTCATACCACCCTCATGGAGTCTGTTTCTGACCGTTTGAGCAGACACATGCACATTTGTGGCCTGCTGGAGGTCACCTCCAAACGAGCTTCAATGCCATACAGCACTCCTTCCGTGGCCTCCAACTGCTCTTAAACGCGAGTAAAACCAAATGCATGCTTTTCAACCGATCGCTGCCTGCATCCGCATGCCCGACTAGCATCACCACCCTGGATGGTTCCGACCTTGAATATGTGGACATCTATAAGTACCTAGGTGTCTGGTTAGACTGCAAACTCTCCTTCCAGACTCACATCAAACATCTCCAATCGAAAATCAAATCAAGAGTCGGCTTTCTATTCCGCAACAAAGCCTCCTTCACTCACGCCGCCAAGCTTACCCTAGTAAAACTGACTATCCTACCGATCCTCGATTTCGGCGATGTCATCTACAAAATGGCTTCCAACACTCTACTCAGCAAACTGGATGCAGTCTATCATAGTGCCATCCGTTTTGTCACCAAAGCACCTTATACCACCCACCACTGCGACTTGTATGCTCTAGTCGGCTGGCCCTCGCTACATATTCGTCGCCAGACCCACTGGCTCCAGGTCATCTACAAGTCCATGCTAGGTAAAGCTCCGCCTTATCTCAGTTCACTGGTCACGATGGCAACACCCATCCGTAGCACACGCTCCAGCAGGTGTATCTCACTGATCATCCCTAAAGCCAACACCTCATTTGGCCGCCTTTCGTTCCAGTACTCTGCTGCCTGTGACTGGAACGAACTGCAAAAATCGCTGAAGTTGGAGACTTTTATCTCCCTCACCAACTTCAAACATCAGCTATCCGAGCAGCTAACCGATCGCTGCAGCTGTATAGCCCACCCATTTTCACCTACCTCATTCCCATACTGTTTTTATACTGTTTTTTTATTTATTTATTTACTTTTCTGCTCTTTTGCACACCAATATCTCTACCTGTACATGACCATCTGATCATTTATCACCCCAGTGTTAATCTGCAAAATTGTATTATTCGCCTACCTCCTCATGCCTTTTGCACACATTGTATATAGACTGCCCATTTTTTTTTTCTTTTTTTTTCTACTGTGTTATTGACTTGTTAATTGTTTACTCCATGTGTAACTCTGTGTTGTCTGTTCACACTGCTATGCTTTATCTTGGCCAGGTCGCAGTTGCAAATGAGAACTTGTTCTCAACTAGCCTACCTGGTTAAATAAAGGTGAAATAAAAAATAAATAAATAAAAATTTTGCAGGGCTCTGGCAGTGCTCCTCTTGCTCCTCCTTGCACAAAGGCGGAGGTAGCGGTCCTGCTGCTGGGTTGTTGCCCTCCTATGGCCATGTCTCCTGATGTACTGGCCTGTCTCCTGGTAGCGCCTCCATGCTCTGGACACTACGCTGACAGACACAGCAAACCTTCTTGCCACAGCTCAAACCTGAGCCACTTGTGTGGGTTGTAGACTCCGTCTCATGCTACCACTAGAGTGAAAGCACTGGCAGCATTCAAAAGTGACCAAAACATCAGCCAGGAAGCATAGGAACTGAGAAGTGGTCTGTGGTCACCACCTGCAGAACCACTCCTTTATTAGGGGTGTCTTGCTAATTGCCTATAAGTTCCACCTGTTGTCTATTCCATTTGCACAACAGCATGTGAAATTTATTGTCAATCAGTGTTGCTTCCTAAGTGGACAGTTTGATTTCACAGAAGTGTGATTGACTTGGAGTTACATTGTGTTGTTAAAGAGTTCCCTTTATTTTTTTGAGCAGTGTATTACTCTGTTATAATAAGCCATTAAAGTAGATATATTGCTCTGTCATAATAAGCGATTATAGTAGACATATTGCTCTATTATAATAACCCATGACTTTAGTATATACATATTGCTCTGTTATAATAAGCCATTATAGAATATATATTGCTCTGTTAAAATTACCCATGACTATAGTATATATATATATTACTCTGTTATAATAAGCCGATAGCAGACATATAGCTCTGTTATAATAACCCATGACTGTAGTATCTATATATCACTCTGTTATATGAAGCCATTACTATAGTATAAATATATATTGCTCTGTAAAATAAGCCATTATAGTAGATATATAGCTCTGTTATAATACACCATTATAGTAGATATATTGCTTTGGAGAAGTACTGTGCCCATCTTTTTCTTATTTAAATATTGTTCATAATGCTGATAGGCCTGAGAAAACGACTAATCAACTACTTCAAAAAAAGTGTATGTGATCAATCATTCAATCAATCAAATGAATCAATCAACAAGACTCACCTGTGATGTAACACGTGATCTGCCTGTTTTCTTTAGTCACATCCATATCAACAGTCGTTAGGCTCATGATGACCTCCCCAGGCCTAGTGTTCTCCATGACAGACCCATGGTACACGTCCTCCGTGAACCGAGCAGGGTTGTCGTTCTCGTCAGTCACCGTCACCTCCACTAGAACTGAGGACGAGAGCTTAACCTCCCCCCCGTGGTCAGTAGCCACCACTGTGAAGCTGTAGTGCTGAGTCGTCTCACAGTCTGTTTCTCTCAGAGTAGTTATCCAACCGCTCTCACTGTCGATGGAGAAGACATCGGCGACGTCATCGGGTTCGGCTTCCAAGGTGTAGGTCACCTGTCCATTGGTGTCTTGGTCAGGGTCGTTGGCAGTCACCTGGATGGATGAATGGATAAATGAATTAAAACTAAACTGCTCCAAAAAGGGAATTTGATTTGCACATCTTGAACACAGAAATCATAAAGAATTGCATACAACATTCAAGTACAAAAATATTATATCAGTGAGAAAAAGATCTGAAAAAACATACCTGGATGACGGTGGTTCCTGGTGGCATGTTCTCAGCCAGGAAGGCCTTGTAAGGGTTGGCCTCGAACACCGGCACGTTGTCATTCACATCCTGGACCTGGATGCTGACTGACACCAGCGAGGCCACGTCGGTCCCGTTGTGGTTGCCGTGAGCAATAACATCTATCTGATACCACTTGGTCTTCTCGTGATCAATGCTCTTCTGGACGAGTAGAGTACCGCTCTCTTTATCCAGAGCAAACACCCTGTCTCTGTTACTCTCCACTGTGTTGCCATTGACCAGGCTGTAGATGACTGGCATGTCGGAGTCGGCCTTGATCGTCCCGATCTCTGTTCCAATGGAGATGTCCTCGGCTGCGGAGAAGGTGTACAGTGGCTCGGAGAACTTCGGAAGAGAGACCTCAGGTGGTACTACTTTCACCAGTACCGGAACCGTGGAGTTGTAGAATGGTAATCCGCCGTCCCGAGCCTTGACTCTGAAGTTTAATATCTTGTTCTCTTGACCTATCAGGCTCTCTTTGACGCTGACTATGCCAGTGAAGGGGTTGATCTCGATGATGTCCTGGGTCACTTCCTCTGCTTCCTCCACGGTGTAGGTGACGTCAGCATTTTTACCGTCGTCTGCATCGTATGCCATTATCTGAATCACGGGAGAACCTTTGTTTACAGTAGACTGGATTGAGACCTGATACTCTGATGCTTTGAACTGAGGGGCATTATCATTCTCATCTGTCAGGATAATCTTCACAGTGCAGAACGCTACTTTCCCTCCGCCATCTTTAGCCATCACCTTGATGGCGATCACTCTTTGAGATGGGTTCTCTCGATCTAAAGGTTGAGATGTTACGATCTGTCCATTCTTGTCTATGGAGAATTTGTCATCTGCCAGTTTGTTGATGATTGTGTAGTCCACGCTGCCGTAAGGTCCATCGTCAGGGTCTATAGCGGCCAGGCGAATCACACGTGTTCCAGCCTCAGCGTTCTCAGCTAGTTCCGCCTCGTAGATGTTTTTGTTGAAATAGGGACTGTGTTTATTAGTGTTCATCATATCAATGTTCACAGGGGCTGTGTTCTGGAAAACTCCATCTGACACAGCCACAGTGAGGTTGTAGAATGGGTCCACATTTCTCTTGCAAACGTTAGAAAAGGAGATAATCCCAGAGGATTCGTTGATGGCGAAGTATCTTCCCTCATTACCTGAGAGGATCTTATACTGTAGATTGTTCAGGTCTCTGGTGTCGGGGTCCGAAGCTTGAATTCTTATGACGATGTGGCCACATTTGGCCATTTCATCCAGTGTTGCCTGATAGTGGGTCTTGGAGAAGTTTGGAGGGTTATCGTTGACATCGGTTATGTTAACAATGACATAGGCATCGCTGCTCAATGGGTTCGTGCCATTATCTATGGCTTTGATCTTTAACTGGAAGTGTTTTGTCTTCTCATAGTCCAACACCTGTGTCGTAACAATTAGACCACTCTGGGGGTCTATTTTAAAGAAGTCCGTTTCATTTTCCCCCGTCCCCATAATATGGAAGGTTAAGTCTCTATTTCTGCCGGAGTCTCTATCTGTGGCTGATATCTGTAATACAGACGTGCCTATGGGTAATCCTTCAGGTATATCCACTGTGTCCGTCAGCTTGGAGAAGACAGGAGCGTTATCGTTAACATCTTCAACCTCTATTTCGACAGCGGCCTCTGAAAAGGAGCCTGTCACAGAGTCAGTGGCTCGTACTGTCAATAGATGCATTGTCTGGCTCTCATAGTCCAACAAATCAGTGACACTCAACACCCCTGTTTTAAAATCTATGTGAATGTTTTTTGAGGCATTCTTCTCTTCCAGATTGTAAATAAGCCGATATCCCTCAGGGTTTCTTGCTTGTACATGCAAGATGGTGGTGAAGGGAGATATGTTTTCAGGGACTTTTAGAGGATAGAGCAAAGTCTGAAAAATGGGGTTGGTGCGATTTCTCACCGTGATACTCAGCTCTGCTGAAGTGGTCCAACTGGGCGAGCCCTCGTCTGTGGCCAGGACAGTCAAGGTATATTTATTAGTAGCTTCAAAGTCTATAGGCCACTGAAGGGACACATCACCAACATAAGGGTCTATCCTAAAGAGATCAAAATCCTCTTCCAACAAGTACATAATAGAGCCATTTTCTCCAAGATCACTGTCAGACGCCATGACTTGAAATATTACATCTTCTGGGTCTGTGTCTTCCGAGATCATCATGGAGTGAGGCAGGTTCAAGAACCTTGGTGGATTGTCATTGATGTCAGATATGTAAACGCTGATGTGGGTTATTGCCCTGCGAGGGGGACTCCTCATGTCTCTCACCTCCACCACTATGTCATAGACATCCTGCTCCTCTCTGTCGAAGGGGACGCCGGTGGTCTCAAGCACCCCTGATGTCGGGACTATAGCAAACCGTCCCATTGGGTTCAATACCGAGTAAATCAGAGGCTCGTTCAAGTAACTACCTGAAGCTCTCAACACAGCTAACATTTTGACCGTCATCGAGTTCTCCTCAATGGTGGCTGCATACAATCCCTGCTCAAATTTAAGATGGCCGCCTGCTGTTATGTTGGTGACGTTTATCTTAACTGTGGCAAGGTCTTTGTACAGGCTGTCAGAGGCTTTGACCAGCAGCTGGTAAAAGGATTTAAACTCGGAAACATTGTTTACAGAGATAGCACCAGTGGAAGGATGAATGAGAAAAGCATCTTGAAAGTTGCCCTCTGTGATGCTGTACGAGACAGCTGAATCTGCATCTTGTGCCATGACTCGTACAACCTCCATCTCTCTGACGGGAGGGAAGATGATGGACGACTCGTACACCGGCCTAGAGAATTTGGGGGAACAGTCATTGATATCCAGGACACGGATTGTGACTCTGGCTGGCTCTGCTGCGCACAGCGACGGTTCCCCTGAATCCCGTACCTGAATGCTGAAGCTAAACTCAGGTGTTTCTTCAAAGTCCACCTCAGATATCACAGAGAGTGTACCCATGCTGGGATCTATCTTGAAGACTTTCATTGCTTCCGGCTCCAGGATTTGGAAGACTAGGAGAGAGTTAGAGTCCCTGTCAGCATCAGAGGCTCGTATCACCAGAGGTGTGTTGGTCTCCCCCATCACCATGCTGTTTATGTGAGCAGACTCACTAATCTGGCCATGGAATTTCTCCTGGAGGAACACCGGCGGGTTATCATTCTCATCTATCACATAGACGTAAACAACCGTATCTGACGAGGCTCCTGCCGAAGTGCTGGCACGCACTTTGAGTCTGTAAGAGAAACACCTCTCGAAGTTGAGCCTTGCTTGGACAGAGAGAACTCCGGACTCTGCATTGATGTGGAAGGTTCCGTTAGGGTCTCCATCTTTGATGCTGTAGTGGACTGCGGATGGGCTGGCTGCTGAGACAGTGATCACGGGAGTTCCCAGAGGACTGGCTTCACTGATTTCTGAGAAGAACTCATCAGAGGGGAACCTGGGAGAGAGAAGAGAGAATGTTTTTTATTAGCAATTAGGAAAGCAGTACACAATATCAGTAGTAGCTGACGTTGAATGATTTGATACAATTTACAAATTAAAACATTTAAGAATGATCAAACTACATAATACTTGTTTATATACATATTAACCTGGGAGGGGTTCTGTCTGAGAGCAGGACGGTGATGGAGACAGAACAGAGATTGCTGTGCTGGGGAAAACCCTGGTCTGTGGCCTTCACTGTCAGATCAAACTGCTCCTGGGGTAGGCTGTCCAGAGGTTTGGCGATAGTGATACTCCCCAGCTCGCCATCAATGTCAAAGGTGTTGTCCACATTCCCTGGAAAGATGAACAATGACCAAATAAAAATGAACAAATTATTTTACAAACATATTTTTGGTGTATATAATGTTTTAAATTGTCAACACATTTGCCTATATGTGAGGGTAAAGTACAAATCTATCTCAAATAATGATTTTATAATAGAATATACTTCTATACTCTTTTAAAGAATGCTAAAAACAGATTATCATGCTTGAAGAACATTCACAATTCAAATCCATCATAATCTACCCCCCATCATCTCTGATCTGTGTTGTACCTGAGTGAAGGGAGTAAATAATCTGAGCGTTGCTCCCCGTGTCCTTATCCACAGCCTTGACACGCAGCACCTCTGTCCCAGCCGCAGCCAGATCGGTGATAGTGCCCTCATAGCCGGCCGCCAGGAAGGCAGGAGAGTGGTCGTTGCAGTCCTCCACATAAACCACTGCCTTCACAAAGTTTCTTTTCACTGGGATCTCCTGATCTCGAACCTACGGAGTAAAATGAGATGGTGAGAGCGGGACAGTGGGGGATGTTAACTTAATCCAAATTCAAACTCCTAGATAACCAGAAAAAAATGATTGCTGTAATCTGACAGAGATTACTTTGTAGAACTGTTATGATAGATACGCTGTACTTTAGATCCTCCATGTTTTCAAATGGTAAGGGAAAAAACATCAACAACATTACCATCACAATGAGGGTGTGCACAGAAAGCTTCTCACGGTCCAGCTGCTCAGTCATGACCAGAACACCACTCTTAGGGTCCAGATGGAAGCTCTTCAGGCTGTCTGGATGGACGCTGCTGTGGAGCGAGTAGATGAGTTTGCTGTTTCTGTCTTGGTCCTGAGCAGAGATGTGGAGGATGTCCTTCCGTGGAGAGGTGTCTTCCGGTACTCTGACTTCGTAGATGGACGTCATGAACTTGGGTCGATGCTCGTTCATGTCCAGCACCTGGATATATGCCTAGGAGACAGACAGACAGACAGACAGACAGACAGACAGACAGACAGAGCAACTTAATCTAAAGTTTTACCATAATACCTACTAATTTACGACGTATTTCATGTGTGTATCACCTGTGTGGTTGCGACCTGATGCCCGTCTGTAACCTGTACAGTCAGATTATAGTTGGACTTCTTCCCTGCATCCAGAGGCCTGGCGATCACGATGCTGCCTGTGTTCCTCTCAATGTCAAAGTCCTGCTCCTCATCGCCGCCTGGGAACAACCCAACAGATAGGAGACGGTGTAAATAAATCAATATCATTCAATCACCCCATACAACGACAGTTTGAAGTTTGACAGTTCGAAATTTTGACCGTTGAAAGGCCTCAATGGAAGCCTGCCCAGAGCCCCTCAGGATGTTTGGCTTCATATGTGTCTGTCACTGAGACTGACCCCAATAGCCTTATGGGAGGAGTGAGTGAAAGCCCATATGGCAGTTGTGACACACAGGTGTGTCATCCAGAACCATAATGACTTGGCTGTGATTGGAGGATCATTCTTTCTACAGATGGACGTGTGGGCAGCTGTTTGGAGCGTCCACTGGAAACGGAGTTTGCCCAGTCGGGACAGTTGGAAAGACAAGAACACCAACAAAACATTCAAAAAAAACGACTATTTCACCGCTTTGAATGATGGCCATCGCCCCGAATGAGTGCGTGTGAATATGGAATATGAGCTAAGAGGCCCTCCTCTCACTGAACATGGCCACAAACACACGTACTGTGTTGCACCCTCAACAGTTAAGAAGTACTACTTCCTGTGCATACTACTTCCTGTGCATACTACTTCCTATGCATACTACTTCCTGTGCATACTACTTCCTGTGCATACTACTTCTTGTGCATACTACTTCCTGTGCATACTACTTCCTGTGCATACTACGCCTCATTTTACTGAGAGCAAAAAGCCAACAATCTGCCAGTATGGGGCCAACGAACCACTGTCATCCACACATGTTCAGCCATGTATGTATTAATGACAGAAAACAAGGTTGCAGAAAAGGGTCCCCCCCCTCCCCGTGTCCAAGTGTACCAGAATAAGTGTAACACAATAGTTTTAAGGGGAAACATTTGGCAGCGACACACTTTCAACAGACGCCGTGAACAGTAGGGGTAAAGCTCATGCTTGTTCAGCCAGATGGTGTTTATTAAGAAATAGATGCACCTTTTCAAGGCTCACATGACTCCATTTTAAACAAGCATTGCCTTTTAAAATGACCAGTGAGACTACATGAAAATAGGGAATTTTGAAAATGTCACTTCTCCCACAAAATGTTGAGCATTATTGAACAATTAATCATATGTTTAGATTTCTAGTTGGTGCTTTTGCAACATTTGAAAAAAACTCAGGTTGATGTTTATTGGCATGAATCTTCCCACTGGGCACAGATGTCAATTCAACGTCCATTCCAAATTGCCAGCAGCATACCACCCTGCATACCACCCTGTATACCACCCTGCATACCACCCTGTATACCACCCAGCATACCACCCTGCATACCACTGCTGACTTGCTTCTGAAGCTAAGCAGGGTTGGTCCTGGTCAGTTCCTGCATGGGAGACCAGATGATGCTGGAAGTGGTGTTGGCGGGCCAGTAGGAGGCACTCTTTCCTCTGGTCTAAAAAATATCCCAATGCCCCAGGGCAGTGAATTGGGGACATTGCCCTGTGTAGGGTGCCGTCTTTTGGATGGGACGTTAAACGGGTGTCCTGACTCTCTGGAGTCATTAAAGATCCCATGGCACTTATTGTAAGAGTAGGGGTGTTAACCCCGGCGTCCTGGCTAAATTCCCAATCTGGGCACCTAATAATCCCCAGTTTACAATGGGCTCATTCATCCCCCTCCTCTCCCCTGTAACTATTCCCAAGGTCGTTGCTGCAAATGAGAACGTGTTCTCAGTCATCTTACCTGGTAAAATAATGGATAAAAAAAATGGTTAAACGTAATTTCAGTGAAATGACGTGGAAACAACGTGTGCCCAGTGGGTTGTTTACTTTTTGTCTTAATTTGAGGTTAGGGTTAGGCATTAGCAGTGTGGTTAAGGTTAGGTTTAAAATCAGATTTGATGACTTTGTGGCTGTGCCAGCTAGTGACCACTCTGCAAAGCTGCCTGTAGAACAAGATTCATGATGAAAAACGCTAACCTGCGGAAAAATCAAACATCCAAAGTATTCAATGCCCAGATAAACAAATATTGCCAGACGATTTGAAAGAAAAATCATAGATTGCTTAAATATATAATGGGATGAAAAGCAGCTGTCACAGTCAAAGATCAAGTCATATGAAAAGCTGGAAAGCTGAGGTCAACACATTAGAATTGGCTGCCACATTTAGCCAGCAAGTTCTCTTCAAGACACTATCTAAAGTGCCATGCTTCGGTTAATGTACAGAACCAGTCAAAAGTTTGGACACACGAATTCATTCAAGAGGTTTTTCTTTATTTTTTAAAACTATTTTCTACATTGTAGAAAAAAAGTGAAGACATCAAAACTATGAAATAACACATATGGAATTATGTAGTAACCAAAAAAGTGTTAAACAAAATATATTTTCTATTTGATATTCTTCAAAGTTCATTAGAGTTAATTGCACCTCCGATTGTAGCACAAATAAAGCTCCAGCAACAGACATATGTCAACATCAACTGTTCAGAGGAGACTCTGTAAATCAGGCCTTCTGGGTCTAATTGCTGCAATGAAACCACTACTAAAGGACACCAATAATAATAAGAGAAACACAAGCAATGGACAGTAGACTTGTGTAAATCTGTCCAAAATTGAAATTTTTGGTTCCAACCACCGTGTCTTTGTGAGATGCAGAGTGGTTGAACGGATGATCTCCGCATGTGTGAATCCCACCGTGAAGCATGGAGGAGGAGGTGTGATGGTGTGGGGGTGCTTTGCTGGTGACACTGTCAGTGACTTATATATTTTAGATTCTTAAAAGTAGCCACCCTTTGCCTTGATGACAGCTTTGCACACTCTTGGCATTCTCTCAACCAGCTTCACCTGGAATGCTTTTCCAACAGTCTTGAAGGAATTCCCAAATACTGTATGCTGACCACTTGTTGGCTGCTTTTCCTTCACTCTGCGGTCCAACTCATCCCAAACCATCACAATTGGGTTGATGTTGGGTGAATGTGGAGGCCAGGTCATCTGATGCAGCACCCCATCACTCTCCTTATTGGTCAAATAGCCCTTACATAGCCTGGAGGTGTGTTGGGTCATTGTCCTGTTGAAAAACAAATGATTTTTGCACTAAGCTCAAACCAGATGGGATTGCTTATCGCTGCAGAATGTTGTGGTAGCCATGTTGGTTAAGCGTGCCTTGAATTCTAAATAAATCACTGACAGTGTCACCAGCAAAGCACCTCCTCCTCCATGCTTCACTGTGGGAACTACACAGGCGGAGATCATCCGTTCACCTACTCTGCATCTCACAAAGACACAGCGGTTGGAAACAAAAATCTCAAATTTTAACTGATCTAATGTCCATTGCTTCCAACGTTTCTTGGCCCAAGCAAGTATTTTCTTCTGATCGGTGTCCATTAGTAGTTGTTTCTTTGCAGCAATTTGACCATGGATTCCTGATTCACGCAGTTTCCTCTGAACAGCTGATGTTGAGATGTGTCTGGTACATGAACTCTGTGAAGAATTTATTTGGGCTGCAGTTAACTCTAATGAACTTATCCTCTGCAGCAGAGGTAACTCTGGGTCTTCCTTTCCTGTGGCGGTCCTCATGAGAGCCAGTTTCATCATAGCGCTTGATGGTTTTTGCGACTGCACTTGAAGAAACTTCCGGATGTACAGACCTTCATGTCTTAAAGTAATGATGGACTGTCATTTCTCTTGGCTTATTTGAGCTGTTCTTGTCATAATATGGACTTGGTCTTTTACCAAATAAGGATATATTCTGTATACCACCCTTACCTTGTCACAACACAACTGATTGGCTCAAATGCATTAAGAAGTAAAGAAATTCCACAAATGACCTTTCAACAAGGCAGACCTGTTAATTGAAATGCATTCCAGGTGACTACCTCATGAAGCTGGTTGAGAGAATGCCAAGAGTGTGCAAAGCTGTCATCAAGGCAAAGGGTGGCTACTTTGAAGAATCTAAACAATAAAATATATTTTATTTGTTTAACACTTCTTTGGTTACTACATGATTCCATATGTGATATTTCATAGTTTTGATGTCTTCACTATTATTCTACAATGTGGAAAATAGCAAAAATAAAGAAAAAATCTTATTTTTAGTTAATCCAAGTTCATTTCATTGTCAAAGAGCTAGATGAATACTTTAGCAAAGGGTCAACAACGTGTTCTGCCACTTGGCCACGTGAGGCAGATCATCCATCAGAGTTAGGCTCTACCTATCCTGTCGTGTCCTGGCCCTTCATCTGAGGAAATCTGGCTTTGTTCCCCTCGTGCTGGCGTGTAGGGCACACACACACACACACACACACACACACACACACACTGGGCCCCTGCCCCTCGCTGAGGTCTTTTCTGCCACATCGAGACCAGGCTGCACAGTTCAACAGCAGAGTGACATGAACTCAATCTACCATTATAGTTTACATAGTGCACAGCAAAACTCACAGCGCACAGAAAAACACACAGCGCACAGCAAAACACACAGCGCACAGCAAAACACAGCGCACAGCAAAACACACAGCGCACAGCAAAACACACAGCGCACAGAAAAAAACACACAGCGCACAGAAAAACACACAGCGCACAGAAAAACACCGCGCACAGAAAAACACACAGCGCACAGAAAAACACACAGCGCACAGAAAAACACACAGCGCACAGCAAAACACACAGCGCACAGAAAAACACACAGCGCACAGCAAAACACACAGCGCACAGCAAAACACACAGCGCACAGAAAAACACCGCGCACAGAAAAAATCACAGCGCACAGAAAAACTCACAGCGCACAGCAAAACTCACAGCGCACAGAAAAACACACAGCGCACAGCAAAACACACAGCGCACATGCCAGATTCTCATGATCATTAATAATCTCTTTTCCTTCACAGTCCATTTGCAATCTTTGATTGGTCACGTTTTGACTTGCCTTTATGTACATTCCGAAAATGTGTGAAATGTTGACAGATCATTTTGACTCATTCCGTTTGGTCAGTTTAATAAAACAACTACTTTTTACGGTAACTTTACTCTAAGTCTTTATTGCGTCAACTAATATAACTTTTGCTAGAAAAACATTAAATTACACACATCTGATCATATTTTCCAGGATGTTAGTTTGTATAAAATAGGCTGTAATTCTACACACTAAAGAAACACTGTACTTATGCATGGTCCATGTCATCAACATACTGCACATCTCCACACATCACTTTAAACACATCTAGTCACTTTAAACAATGCCACTTTATATAATGTTTACATAGCCGACATTACTCATCTCATACGTACAGTATATACTGTACTCTATACCATCTACTGCATCTTGCCATCTTTATGTAATACATGTATCACTAGCCACTTTAAACAATGCCACTTTATATAATGTTTTCATGCCCGACATTACTCATCTCATATGTATATACTGTACTCTATACCATCTACTGCATCTTGCCTATGCCGCTCGACCAACACTCATCCATGTATTTATATGTACATATTCTTATTCATTCCTTTACACTTGTGTGTATAAGATAGGTGTTGTGAAATTGTTAGATTACTTGTTAGATATTACTGATCTGTGAACTAGAAGCACAAGCATTTCGCTACACTCGCATTAACATCTGCTAACCAAGTGTATGTGACCAATAAAAATTTGCTTTGCTTTGATTTGATTTGACGTCAGAGTTACCGATGTTAGTCCTCACCTGTGATGTCATACCACAGTAGCCTCTGTGTCTCCGTGAGGATGATCCCCACCATGTGAGTGACAGGATCCGTCTCCATGACAGTGAAGGTGAAGTGTGGCTCGTCAAACGTCAGCGGATCGGAGGTGGGCTTCGGCTTGGGGATCCACTCTACGTCGAGGCGGACTGTCGACGATCTCACCGGACTCCCATGATCCTCTGCTTTGATCTTACAGAGGGAATGGATGGGATGGAGAGACAATGCTAATGTTATTGCGCTGGGGTGTGGATCTTTGTGTTACTCATCACACTACATGAGAACATGACAGGGTTGGTGTTCATCACAATGGTGTTCACATGCAACTTCACATGCACGTTTACACTCTACATGTGAACGAGAGTCATGAAAGAAGATGCGGTTGTTTTCGTTTTGGAATAGCAGGTGTCCTAAAGAGTGCTCCACCATTGCGTGTGGTTGTGAAAAGCAGAAGAATCTGTGGAACATGTTAACTATGTGGTTGTCCACGTACCGTGAGGATGCTGTAGTTGCCTTCTGTAAAGTCCCCGTGTGCCGTCACCACCCCAGTGTCTGGATGGATCTCAAACCTCTCGTCCTGGTTGTCCTGGAGACTGAAGGTGACCTCAGCATTGGGCCCTTCATCGTCGTCCTGGGCAACCATCCGATACACCTCCGCCTGTGGTTCCGCCCCCTGACCTCTGTGTTGCTCAGGTAGTTTGACCTGGAACCAATCAATGAATTAATCAGTCACATGTATTTATAAAAGCCCATTATTACATCAGCAGCTGACACAAAGAGCTTTAATAGTAAGTAGGGCTGAATGGCATCCTATTCCCTAATTAGTGCACTAATTTTAACCAGATATGGTCCAAGTCAAAAGTAGTGCACATTGGCTGCGTTTAAACAGCCAGCCAAATTCAGATATACAGTGCCTTGCAAAAGTATTCATTCCCCTTGGAGTTGTTCCTGCTTTGTTGCATTACAACCTGTAATGTAAATATATTTTTATTTGGATTTCATGTAATGGACATACACAAAATAGTCCAAATTGATGAAGTGAAATGAAGAAAAAAAAAAAGTTCAAAAATAAAAAATAAAAAATAAATAATGGAAAAGTGGTTTGTGTATATGTATTCACCCCCTTTACTATGAAGCCCCTACATAAGATCTGGTGCAACCAATTACCTTCAGAAGTCATAGAATTAGTTAAATAAAGTCCACCTGTGTGAAATCTAAGTGTCACATGATCTGTCACAGGATCTCAGTATATATACACCTGTTCTGAAAGGCTCCAGAGTCTGCAACACCACTAAGCAAGTGACACCATGAAGACCAAGTTCTCCAAACAGGTCAGGGACAAAGTTGTGGAGAAGTACAGATCAGGGTTGGGTTATAAAAAAATATCTGAAACTTTGAACATCCCACAGAGCACCATTCAATCCATTATTTAAAAATGGAAAGAATATGGCACCACAACAAACCTCCCAAGAGAGGGCTGCCCACCAAAACTCATGGACCAGGCAAGGAGGGCATTAATCAGAAAGGCAACAAAGATACCAAATATAACCCTGAAGGAGCTGCAAAGCTCCACAGCGGAGATTGGAGTATCTGTCCATAAGACCACCTTAAGCCGTACACTCCACTGAGTTGGGCTTTACGGAAGAGTGGACAGAAATATAGCCATTGCTTAAAGAAAAAAATAAGAAAACACGTTTGGTGTTCGCCAAAAGGTATGTGGGAGACTCCCCAAATATATGGAAGAAGGTACTCTGGTCAGATGAGACTAAAATGGAGGTTTTGGCTATCAAGGAAAAAGCTATGTCTGGCACAAACCCAACACCTCTCATCACCTCGAGAACACCATCCCATGTTTTTCATTGGCAGGGACTGGGAAACTGGTCAGAATTGAAAGAATGATGGATGGTGCTAAATACAGGGAAATTCTTGAGGGGAAACCTGTTTCAGTCTTCCAGAGATTTGAGACTGGGACAGAGGTTCACCTTCCAGCAAAATAATGGCCCTACACTTACACAAAATAAGAAAAAGCAACATTCAAATGTTTTAATGTTTTAACATTGAAATGTCTTGGAATGGCCTAGTCAAAGCCCAGACCTCAATCCAATTAAGAATCTGTGGTATGACTTAAAAATTGCCGTACCCCAGCGAAACCCATCCAACTTGAAGAATGGGCAAAAATCCCAGTGGCTAGATGTGCCAAGCTTATAGAGACATGCCCCAAGAGACTTGCAGCTGTAATTGCTGCAAAAGGTGGCTCTACAAAGTATTGACTTTGGGGGGAGTGAATAGTTATGCTATAAAAAAAGGCATCTTCAAAGTGGTAGGCATGTTGTGTAAATCAAATGATATAACACCCCCCCAAAAAACTATTTTAATTCCAAGTTGTAAGGCAACAAAATAGGAAAAATACCAAGGGGGGTGAATACTTTCGCAAGCCACCAGTCAAAGCACCGGTCAAAGCACCGGTCAAAGCTTCGGCACACCTACTCATTCAAGGGTTTTTCTTTATTTTTACTATTTTCCACATTGTAGAATAATAGTGAATACATCAAAATGATGAAATAGCACATATGGAATCATGTAGTAACCAAAAAAGTGTTAAATCTAAATATATTTTTTATTTTAGATTCTTCAAAGTAGCCATCCTTTTGGGCTCCCGAGTGGCGCTGTGGTCTGAGGCACTGCATCTCAGTGCAAGAGGTGTCACTGCAGTCCCTGGTTTGAATCCAGGCTGCATCACATCCGGCCGCGATTGGGAGTCCCATAGGGCGGCGTACAATTGGCCCAGCGTCGTCTGGGTTTGGCCGGGGTAGGCCGTCATTGTAAATAAGAATTTGTTCTTAACTGACTTGCCTAGTTAAATAAAGGTTAAATAAAAATTGATATTAAAAAGTTTGCCTTGATGACAGCTTTGCACACTCTTGGAGTTCTCTTAACCAGCGCCGTGCGTAGTCACCTGGAATGCAATTAAATGAACAAGTGTGCCTTGTTAATTTGTAGAATTTCTTTCCTTCTTAATGCGTTTAAGCCAATCAGTTGAATTGTGACAAGGTAGGGTTGGTATACAGAAGATAGCCCTGGGGGGCTGAAGGGGGGGGTTCACCCAGGAAGCCATACAAGCTTGAACCGCCACTGCTTTCACTAATTGGTATTTTGACTAATTAGATCAGCTCTGAAAAAAATATCTGATGTTATCGCAGTGCTAGCTGTGCCACCAGAGATTCTGGGTTCGAGCCCAGGGTCTGTCGCAGCCGGCCAAGACTGGGAGGTTCATGGGGCGACGCAAAATTGGCCTAGCACCGTCCGGGTTAGGGAGTGTTTAGCCGGTAGGGATATCCTTGTCTCATCGCGCACTGGCGGGTCGGGCACAGTGCGCGCTTACCAGGTCGCTAGGTGCACGGTGTTTCCTCCAACACATTGGTGTGGCTGGCTTCCGGGTTGGATGCGAGCTGTGTTCCGGGTTGGATGCGAGCTAAGTTAAGAACCTTTAAGTCTTTACTGAAGCCTTATCTCTTCAGTGGGTCATATGATTGAGTGTAGTCTGGCCCAGGAGTGGGAAGGTGAACGGAAAGGCTCTGGAGCAACGAACCGCCCTTGCTGTCTCTGCCTGGCCGGTTCCCCTCTTTCCACTGGGATTCTCTGCCTCTAACCCTATTACAGGGGCTGAGTCACTGGCTTACTGGGGCTCTCTCATGCCGTCCCTGGAAGGGGTGCGTCACCTGAGTGGATTGATTCACTGATGTGGTCATCCTGTCTGGGTTGGCGCCCCCCCTTTGGTTGTGCCATGGCGGAGATCTTTGTGGACTATACTCAGCCTTGTCTCAGGATGGTAAGTTGGTGGTTGAAGATATCCCTCTAGTGGTGTGGGGGCTGTGCTTTGGCAAAGTGGGTGGGGTTTATCCTTCCTGTTTGGCCCTGTCCGGGGGTGTCCTCGGATGGGGCCACAGTGTCTCCTGACCCCTCCTGTCTCAGCCTCCAGTATTTATGCTGCAGTAGTTTATGTGTCGGGGGGCTAGGGTCAGTTTGTTATATCTGGAGTACTTCTTCTGTCTTATTCGGTGTCCTGTGTGAATTTAAGTGTGCTTTCTCTAATTCTCTCTTTCTTTCTTTCTCTCTCTCGGAGGACCTGAGCCCTAGGACCATGCCCCAAGACTACCTGACATGATGACTCCTTGCTGTCCCCAGTCCACCTGGCCGTGCTGCTGCTCCAGTTTCAACTGTTCTGCCTTATTATTATTCGACCATGCTGGTCATTTATGAACATTTGAACATCTTGGCCATGTTCTGTTATAATCTCCACCCGGCACAGCCAGAAGAGGACTGGCCACCCCACATAGCCTGCTTCCTCTCTAGGTTTCTTCCTAGGTTTTGGCCTTTCTAGTGAGTTTTTCCTAGCCACCGTGCTTCTACACCTGCATTGCTTGCTGTTTGGGGTTTTAGGCTGGGTTTCTGCACAGCACTTTGAGATATCAGCTGATGTACGAAGGGCTATATAAATACATTTGATTTGATTTGATTTGATTTAAGAAGCAGTGCGGCTTGGTTGGGTTGTGTTTCGGAGGACGCATGGCTCTCGACCTTCGTCTCTCCCGAACCCGTACGGGAGTTGTAGCGATGAGACAAGATAGTAACTACTAACAATTGGATACCTCGAAATTAGGGGGGAAAAAAATAAGAAAAAGATCTGATGTTATTGGACAAAAGACAAATGAGTGGAAAAAAAGATCAAATTTGGGCTGCCTGTGTAAACACAGCCTATGCAGGAAATAGGGTGCCCTTTCGGACGCTGACCCGAAACCCCAAAGAGCCAATAGAAGCAGACCTGGAAGAGCTTGTGGTTGAACTGGGGTCTGTTGTCGTTCTCATCCAGCACCTGGATGATCACTGTAGAGGTGGAGCGGAGAGGAGGGGCTCCGTTGTCTGACACTATCACCTGAGAGGAGGAAGAGGGGGAAGACGGGTTTGTCTAACAGTAGGATATGGAGGATTGATTGAGACTTAAATGACATTTTAAAAAGTTGTATGTATCATAAATCACATATATTTGGTGAGAAATGTTATTTATCAAGACCACACATTACGGATCATTTATAGAGTAGTTTAAGCTCTCATTTCAGGCCTTTTAACGATCTCGTAAAAAAATGCACATGTTGTTTAATGACAAGCAGGTGTCTCAGTCTCCTACCTCGATACTGTGCTCAGACTGCTGTTCCCGGTCCAGAGAGGTCAGAGTGTTGATGACGCCTAAGAAAACAGAGAGAGAGAGAGAAGGAAACACAGAGAGTGAAGGAAACACAGAGAGTGAAGGAAACAGAGAGAGAGAAGGAAACAGAGAGAGAGAATGAATCAGAGAGAGAATGAAACAGAGAGAGAGAATGAATCAGAGAGAGAGAAGGAAACAGAGAAAGAGGAGGAAACAGAGAGAGAAGAAAACACAGGGAGAAATGAAAACACGGGGAGAGAAGGAAACACAGGGAGAGAAGGAAACACAGGGAGAGAAGGAAACACATAGAGTGAAGGAAACACAGAGAGAAGGAAACAGAGCGAGAAGGAAACCGAGAGAGAAGGAATATGGGAGAGAGAAGGAAACAGAGGGAGAAACAGAAAGAGAGAAGAAATCAGAGAGAGAGACGGAAACAGAGAGAGAGAAGGAAACAGAAGGAGAGACGGAAACAGAGAGAGAGAAGGAAACAGAGAGAGAGAAGGAATCAGAGAGAGAGAAGGAAACAGAGGAGGAGGAGGAAACAGAGAGAGAAGAAAACACAGGGAGAAATGAAAACACGGGGAGAGAAGGAAACACCGGGAGAGAAGGAAACAGAGAGAGAAACAGAGAGAGAGAAGGAAACAGAGAGAGAATGAAACAGATAGAGAAGGAAACAGATAGAAGGAAACAGAATGATAAGGTAACAGAGTGAGAAGAAAACATAGAGAGAAGGAAAGAGAGAGAGATAAGGAAACAGAGAGAGAGAAGGAAACAGAGAGAGAGAAGGAAACACAGAGAGAGAAGGAAACAGAGTGTGTTTTTTTATGCATCTCAAAAGGCACCAAGTTAGAGGAATGACCCAGCACACCTGTCACTGTCTGAGCCCCATGCAACTGGTTAACTCTCCTGTCTTCCCACAACCCTGTCTGTTTGTTAACAGTGTTTATTTGGCTTTATGGTCTAAACAAAGAAACCTCTGAGAACTTTCTAGATCCTGTTATTGTTTATAAAATACTCAACGTTTTAGGACTGTGGATACTTTAATAGTATAACATGTGTTGCAGGAGTTGGCCAATACAAGAGTGGTCACGAGCTGGCACAGCCAGAAAGTCATCAAATCAGATTTTAACCCTAATGCCTAACCATAACCTTAACCACAACGCTAACCCTAATGCCTAACCATAACCTTAACCACAACGCTAACCCCAATGTCTAATGATGACCTTAAATTAAGACCAAAAAGTAACTGTTTGTTTTCATGAATGTTGACTTTACAGCTGGCCTGCCTATGGGAAAATTGCTCAGTTCTGCCTCCAGGACAAGTCTTATGACAATAAACGTCAACCTGCTACAATCTGACTAGGTATCCCCTTTTCTTCCTTTCCCCTTTTCCCCTTCCCCTTTCCCCCTTCCCCTTTTCCCCTTCCCCTTTTCCCCTTCCCCTTTCCCCTTTCCCCTTTCCCCCTTCACCTTTCCCCTTTCCCCTTTCCCCCTTTCCCCTTTCCCCTTTCCCCTTTCCCCCTTTCCCCCTTTCCCCTTTCCCCTTTCCCCCTTTCCCCTTTCCCCCTTTCCCCCTTTCCCCTTTCCCCTTTCCCCTTTCCCTTTCCCCTTTTCCCCCTTTCCCCTTTCCCCTTTCCCCTTTCCCCTTTCCCCCTTCACCTTTCCCCTTTTCCCCCTTTCCCCTTTCCCTTTCCCCTTTTCCCCCTTTCCCCTTTCCCTTTCCCCTTTCCCCTTCCCCTTTTCCCTTTTCCCTTTCCCCCTTCCCCTTTCCCCTTACCCAATCTGTCCACTGATACACTATCCACTACTGTATTGTCATTTAGTAAAGATTTCCCATTCTGCTTCTGTTCGTTTAACAGGCCAATTCTCCTGCCAAATTAAAGGGTCTATGAGATGAGAAAACCTGACAAAACAGGTTACATGACTGGTTTGGCACTTTTCAACCGTGTTGAAATCTGGGTGAGGTTGTCTGTTTCACAGCCTGAGTTGATATCAGAGTAGTGGCCTACAGACTAAACATGCCTGAGTTAATATCAGAGTAGTGGCCTGCAGACTAAACATTCCTGAGTTGATATCAGAGTAGTGGCCTACAGACTAAACATGCCTGAGTTGATATCAGAGTAGTGGCCTGCAGACTAAACATTCCTGAGTTGATATCAGAGTAGTGGCCTACAGACTAAACATGCCTGAGTTGATATCAAAGTAGTGGCCTATAGACTAAACATGCCTGAGTTGATATCAAAGTAGTGGCCTACAGACTAAACATGCCTGAGTTGATATCAGAGTAGTGGCCTGCAGACTAAACATGCCTGAGTTGATATCAGAGTAGTGGCCTGCAGACTAAACATGCCTGAGTTGATATCAGAGTAGTGGCCTGCAGACTAAACATGCCTGAGTTGATATCAGAGTAGTGGCCTGCAGACTAAACATGCCTGAGTTGATATCAGAGTAGTGGCCTACAGACTAAACATGCCTGAGTTGATATCAGAGTAGTGGCCTACAGACTAAACATGCCTGAGTTGATATCAGAGTAGTGGCCTGCAGACTAAACATGCCTGAGAAACATTAGTTTAGTTCACCACTCCACTGCCCCAAGTGACACCACAGGGACTGATTACCATACAAGGGTGTGTGTGTGTGTGTGTGTGTGTGTGTGTGTGTGTGTGTGTGTGTGTGTGTATGTGCGCGTGTGTGTGTGTGTGTGTGTGTGCGTGTGTGTGTGTGCGTGTGTATGTATGTGTGTGTGTGTGTGCGTGTGTGTGCATGCGTGCGTGCGTGTGTGTGTGTGTGTGTGTGTGTGTATATGTGTGTGTGCGTGCGTGCGTGCGCGCGCGTGTGTGTGTGTGTGTGTGTGTGCGTGTGTGTATGTGTGTGTGTGTGTGTGTGTGTGTGTGTGTGTGTGTGCGCGCGCGTGCGTGTGTGTGTGTGTGTGGGTGTGTGTGTGTGTGGTGGGGGAGGTGGTTGAAGTGAGTGGAGATGATCATTTAAAGGGCATTGAGCTTTTACGGCACTCAAAAACAAATCCTGCTGGGTCTTTAGCGGAGACATTATTTAGACAGGTGAGACACGTTAGGAAGCTGCTGCTTTTATCATTTAGCACAGACTTGTAGGTTTACTTCCTGTGTCTGTGTTTTTGTAATGAAGTTGTCCTTCTCTGCTAGGCCTCCTTGTAAAATAGGTCTCTTGACCTCCATATGTTTTCTTCTGGGGTGGCAGGTAGCCTTAAGGTTAGAGTGTTAGTGTCCCAGTTTGTGTCCCAGTGCAGACAAGGTGAAAAGCTTTCTCTGTGCCCTGGAGCAAGGCACTTAACCCAATTGCTCTTGGGGTACTTGACGATGTGACCCCACTGGGGGTCCTCCCTGGGGGAGTTGGGATATGCAGAAAGCAACCATTACAGGACAAATATAAGCACCCGCAAATTATTAGTATTTTCTAGTTTAGGTTTTTCTGTGTCTTCCAGCTGGTAATACAGCTACACTGCTTCTATTGAAATGTATTACTGGTTCTTATCTGACTTCCTTGCTGGGACATCTCTACAGATACTGTACCTTGTGTACTTAGCTGCTACACTCCTGAATTAAGATCTTAGTCAGACTTCTCTGAGTCATGTGTTGATCCTGTTCAGACATGAGGAGCACAGCTCATATCCTCTCAGAAATGAATCTACCATGCTGTTTGTGTGATAGAAGCTGAGGTTTCACTTCATTGATAGTTTTTTATTCACCTACAGTGTATTCAGACCCCTTGACGTTTTCCAAATTGTGTTACGTTACAGCCTTATTCTAAAATGGATTACATATATATATTTTTTATATCCTCATCAATCTACACACAATACCCCATAATGATAAAGCGAAAAACAGGTTTTTATAATTTTTTGCAAATTTATTCAAATGTATTTAATTTACATAACTACTCAGACCCTTTTGCTATGAGACTCGAAATTGAGCTCAGGAGCATCCTGTTTCCATTGATCGTCCTTGAGATGTTTCTACAACTTGACTGGAGTCCACCTGTGGTAAATTCAATTGATTGGACAGCATTTGGCAAGGCACACACCTGTCTATATAAGGTCACATAGTTGACAGTGCATGTCAGAGCAAAAACCAAGCCATTAGGTCGAAGGAATTGTCCGTAGAGCTCCAGAGACGGCCTCTATCATTCTTAAATGGAAGAAGTTTGGAACCACCAAGACTCTTCTTAGAGCTGGCCACCTGGCCAACCTGAGCAATTGGGGGAGAAGGGCCTTGGTCATGGAGCTAATCAAGGACCTGATGGTCACTCTGACAGAGCTCCAGAGTTCCTCTGTGGAGATGGGAGAACCTTTCAGAAGGACAACCATCTCTGCAGCACTCCACCAATCAGGCCTTTGTGGTAGTGGTCAGACGGAAGCCACTCCTCAGTAAAAGGCACATGACAGCCCGCTTGGAGTTTGCTAAAAGGCACCTAAAGGACTCTCAGACCATGAGAAACAAGATTCTCTGGTCTAATGTAACCAATATTGAACTCTTTGACCTGAATGCCAAGCGTCACATCTGGAGGAAACCTGTCACCATCTCTACGGTGAAGCATGGTGGTGGCAGCATCATGCTGTGGGAATGTTTTTCAGCGACAGGGACTGAGAGACTAGCCAGGATCGAGGCAAAGATGAACAGAGCAAAAACAAAAAAATAAAACGTTTTTTGCTTTGTCATTATGGGGTATTGTGTGTAGATTGAAGAGGGGGGGGAATGTAATCAAGTTTAGAATAAGGCTGCAACGTAACAAAATGTGGAAAAAGTCAAGGGGTCTGAATACTTTCAGAATGTAGAAGGACAAGGTCCTTGTCTTAGTAATGAGTTAAAGGCCCAGTGCAGTCAAAACCCTGATTTCCTGTGTTTTATATACACTGAGTGAAAATCTTCCTGATATTGAATTTCAGCCCTTTTTACCCTAAGAACAGCCTCAGTTCGTCAGGGCATGGAGTCTACAAGGTGTCGAAAGCGTTCCACGGGATTGCTGGCCCATGTTGACTCCAATGCTTCCCACAGTTGTGTCAAGTTGGCTGGATGTCCTTTGGGTGTTGGACCATTCTTGATACACATGAGAAACTATTGAGCATGAAAAACCCAGCAGCGTTGTAGTTCTTGACACACTCAAACCGGTGTGCCTGGCACCTACTGCCGTACCCTGTTCAAAGGCACTTCAATATTTTAACAAGTGACATCAATAAGGGATCATAGCTTTCACCTGGATTCACCTGGTCAGTCTATGTCATGGAAAGAGCAGGTGTTCCTATGCTTTGTACACTCTGTGTATATTTCCACACTATGAGGTTGGGATAATACTGTGAAATTGTGAAAATGATGATACCCTTTTAGTGTTAGAGCTGTTTGAAAAGACCACCTGAAATGTCTGCCTGTTTTAGTGGGAGGAGTTTTGGCATGCCTGGTAACATCACCAGGAAGTAAATGAGTTAATAGACTAATAAGAAAGAGAGCTGCAAACCTCTCTGCCAATAGCAGCTAGTTTTCCCCTCCCCACTCCCAGGTAGTCTTAGCGAAACTAACCTGTCTCTTGATTACACTGGGTGTTTCTATAAAACATCTAATCTATTGTACGTCTTCCAAGGCATTTAATGGAGTGTCTTTTCAGCTTTAATCCTTTGGTGTTAGCCTGGGGGTAAGGAGACACACACACACACACACACACACAGCCCAGCAGAGATTACAAGTCGAGGACAGACAGACTTGTAGGAGCTTGCGACGTAGAGCTAATCTGGTTGCAATTTGCCCTGTTTTCTAAGGCCCATGCTCTGTTGCTGTGTGACAGGCACTCCGCTGCAAGATGACACTGTCAGAGATTTGGGGTTTCACTTTTTGACTTGGGCAGTTGATATTTTACACTCACTGCCCTCCCAGCCCAGACATGACTGGATCATTTGTAAAAAAATAAAAATAAATGTTTGTTTTTTGTACATTTACAGGTAGAAAATAAGTGTAGTTTAACCTTGATCCGGCTTCACGTGATGTGGCACACCCTGGGTGATGCATGTGCACCTTACCGTTGACACATGTTATAATCTACCATTTTCTATTCAACTTGAGAAACCACAAGCTGCCATGTTTTACAGTTAAATGGTATATTGAGATGTATATTTGAAACACATGAACAAGAAAAATTGCAAAAATGAGATGTACATTTCACGAAACTGAATGGATGTTGTAGGTTGTCAAAATTTGATATGGACACAATACAGCAACCTGTATTTCCTCAAAGGTGTTAGACTACAGAAATAAAATCACATCGATCCGTGTTTCCTTGTGAAATGTGTCAGTTACCTGTCTTGGTGTTGATGGTGAAATAGCTCCGCGGTGACTCCAACAGCTGGAAGGTGAGTTTCCCCTCAGAGGAGCTGTCCACGTCAGTAGCAGTGACCTGAACCACTGACTTGTCTTTAGACATGTTTTCCAGGACTGAGCCGAAGTAGACCGGCTGGGACATCTGGGGAGGGTTATCATTGATGTCCAGGACTTCCACAAATATGTCTGTCCAGGTCACTAGAGGGATGGTGCCAAGGTCTTTGGCATAGACCGATAGCCAGTAGTGTGGGACGGCCTCGCGGTCCAACGTCTCAGCCGTGCGGATTACACCTGCAAAACAGAAGGAGAAATCGTTTATAATGTCATCCATCTGTATTCGCATCATTTTTTGGCTGACAGGTGTGGTGATGAACAACTTGGATAGTTAAATCATCTAGGTTTACCCCCTCCCCCCCAAAAAAAACAAAAGTTGTTATTTGGTTAAAACTGGAGAATACGTTGTCAAAATCTAAAAGATTATAAGTAGGAGTAAGATTCTGAAAGGGAGGCCATGTGTATCAGTGCAGGTATTCCACACTACAATGACACAGCATTGTCTATTTCTATTTCTCTATCTAATTTCCCAACAGGAGAGAGCCATGCTAATGGAATGTGATACTTTGTGAGGTTACAGGCTATCCTCTGTAAAGTAGCCAGTATGTAGGAACACGTCCCAAGCAGCCTTATTTTAACAATGAACATCCATTTTCTTTTTTCTTCTTTTTACCACAGGCTTTATCAACTGTCATACCACTTCTCATCTACTGTAACAGCAATGCATTCATACTAAAGAAAATTACTGTTATCACACACAAACACACAAACACACACACACACACACACACACACACACACACACACACACACACACACACACACACACACACACACACACACACACAAAAACACACACAAACACACACACACACACACACATTTACCTGTTTCCTCATCGATCATGAAAACTCCCAGGCCAGATCCATCGTGAATGTGATACCTGACGACTCCATCTTTCCCCTGGTCCCAATCTGCTGCTGTCAGCGTGAACACTGAGGTTCCCACAGGAGCGTCCTCCATCACCGAGGCCTCATAGACAAACATGGAGAAGACTGGCTTATTCAGGTTCTCATTCACATCCAGGACCTCCACCTCGATGAAGCAGGAAGAGGAGAGTGACCGAGGAAGACCATGGTCAACTGCTTGAACCGTCAGGTTGTAAGACTGTTTCATCTCGAAGTCCAGTTCTTTCTCAAGGGTTAGAGATCCCGTCAACGCGTCCAGAAAAAAGGCCCCATTCTCACTGTTCTTCAGGTAGTAGCTGACCTGTCCAGCGCTGCCCAGGTCTAAGTCGTAGCTCTCGACCCACAGTAGAACCGTCCCCAAGGGAAAGTCCTCAGGGACTTTGATGTTGTAGATCTTGGGGACGAACTTGGGAGGATTGTCGTTGATGTCCTCCAAAACGACCACCAGATCGGTCAAAGAGAAGAGCTGTGGGTCTTTTTTAGACTGATCTCTAGCCTCTACCTTCAGGTCATGTCTGGGAAAGGCTTCTCTGTCTAAACGACCGGACACCTTCACTTTTCCAGTGAGTTCATTGATCTTGAACAGATTGGTTAGCGTTAGCATCGAATATAGGATGTTTCCATTGCCCTCAGAGTCTAAATCTGTTGCGTGCATTTGGAATATCGTTGTGTCAACCTCCGTGTTCTCTGGGATGTGCACGACATACCTGGATTGGTCGAATACTGGTCGGTTGTCGTTAACATCCAATAGCTTCACAGCAAGAAATTTCCATGCTGAGGTTTGTGGGCTTCCTAAATCATAGACAGTTACGTTCAAAATGTAGAACTCTTTGGTTTCTCGGTCTAAAGGACACACAAGCTTAAGCTCCCCAGACCAAATACCAATGGAGAAACACCCGTCTTCATTTCCACTTGAGATAGCGTACACAAGCTTGCTGTTGAATCCGGTGTCATTATCTGAAGCCTTGAAGTGAAGGATAGTAGAATTTAAAGGGAAGTCCTCTCTGATGTCAATAGTACTCGGGATGCCAGAGTTGAACTTAGGAGAGTGGCGGTTGATGATATGAACGTCTGAGAAGGATTCCTCATCCTGGATAGTCAACACTGGCTTTATGGATTCTATCAGTTTGTCTGTGAGCCGTTTGAAAATCCCAGTCTCCTGACAACTGACTGTGGCTTCAATGCTCTGGTTGACGACAGTAACAGTAACAACAGAGGGATCAGAGGTATGTTTACCGTCGGTTGCTGTGATTCTGAGTCTGAACGAAGGTAATTCAGCCTCTATCGAAACTGTGGGTATCTGTCTGATCAGTGTAATGACTCCTGATACAGCATCGATGTCAAACAGTTTTTGGTCATTCCCTGACTCGATCACATATCTGAGCTGTTGTAGTTCGTCCAGGTCAACAGCAGACAGCTCTGCGATTGGCTCTCCCACCGCTAAATCTACAGGTATGGTGGCGTTGCATCCCACCTGCTCAAACAGAGGGGTGTTGTCGTTGACGTTGCTCATGGTGATCGTCACAGCGCATTCAGAAACATGACTGAAGGGACTGCCACTGTCCGAAGCCCACACTCTGAGATGATACCACCTCTTCATCAACTCGTAGTCCAGATCCTCAGATGTAGAGATCACACCACTGATTGGGTCTATTGTGAATGGGGAAGGAGCTGAATTGGCTATGGCATAGGTCACGAAGCCATTTCGACCCCTGTCTACGTCTATTGCAGAGACTGTTAGAACGCTGCTGCCTATAGGTACGTTCTCTGGTAGTGTGGTTTGGTATGAGGGCTTGGTGAATGTGGGGGCGTTGTCATTTTCGTCAGTTATCTCAACGACTATATGGGTCTCGGCTTCACCGTGATTCGCTATCACGTCGAATTCATAACGAGACTTTTTCTCAAAGTCAAAGGACTCTGAGGTAACAAGTATGCCTGTTTTGGGGTTAATCTTAAATTTGTGGCTATCAGAGTTACTTTTAATGTGGAATGTAACATTCAAATGTGCTGGACTCACACTAACTCTGATCACATGTGTTTTTGGTGGTGAAAACTCACTTAGTGTGAGAATGTAAGTGTCTTCCAGAAAGCTAAACAGGCTTTGTTTATACGGAGGGATATGGATTTCTGAAACTGGAGAAACTAAAGGTGGACTGCTCTTGTCTTTAGCTTGAAGGGAGAGGTTAAATCCAGATGGACTCTGGGACCAGTTCATTCTCTTGGTGGAGACCACTTGGAATCCATTGACTTGCAGGCTGGATGGAATAATCTCAAAATACCTCTGTGGATCCCCGCCAACAATACTAACGGACTCAACCTGCTTTACACCCGACTCTACAAGGACATCAATAGTTATCTTCTCCTCTTCGTCCTTCTGAGCCAGGACAGCTGGGAGAGGTTTGATGGTGGGGCCGGTCGAAGAGACCTTTTCTATGGTCACTGCAACGCTGGCAACGTTGCCAAACTTCTTAACCCCAGATATCTTCTTGGTCCTGTCCTCAGCTAATACAGTGAGATCGTAGGTTTCTGCTCGGCTGTGGTTCAGTCTCTTGACGAGGCTGATGGCGCCTGAGAAAGGATCAACGGCGAACGGATGGGCTCTAGTCGTAAAGGAGTAATAGAACTCAGCGTTGCAGCCAATATCCGCATCCGTCGCACTGACGCTGACCACGCTGGACTTCAACGGAGCGTCTTCCCTGATGACTACGTTGTACGAGGCTGGGTAGAAGAGCGGTTTCAGGTCATTGGTATCAAGCACCTGAACCAATACCTTGGTCCTGGCCTGGAAGTCGTACGTGATTTCAGTGGCTTCAATGGTGAGAGTATAACTGTCTCTTACTTCCCTGTTCAGTGATGCAGAAATACTGCTTCGCGTTTTGATTCGCAGAATGCAGAAATCCCCTACTCTGACCTCTTCCGCTTTGAATAGGCCGTCGTCGTCTCCAGAGACGAGTTTGAACTTGATGTTCCACAAAGGATCGATCACTACGCCCATCTTGATGGGACTCTCCACAGCAGTCCTGGGGGCTGAGTTCTCATTAATGGTGGCATTGTAGAGATGATAGGTGAACCTCATGGGAGAGCTGTCCTTTCCCAAGCGCAAATTGTGGTACTCGTTACTTGCTACTAGGTTTAGAAAGACTGCTACCACTAAGAGTAGTGTACTTGTGTCTGTTGTAACCATCTTCACTGTCATCAGCAGGATCCTCAGCTCTGAGAGAGAGAGAGAGAGAGAGAGAGAGAGAGAGAGAGAGAGAGAGAGAGTTTTAGTTCATATGCCAGGAACAAATATACATATTTTTTATTTTATCAATGCGGTATATAGTTCAATAAGTCACATATAAGTACATACAAAATACAGCTATTTGACCAGATTGTCATTTCTCTACTACCTGTTCCTGTCTGAACAATACAATATGAGCGTTAAACAACCAATGACACAACACCACAGTGAAAGCCTGCTGTGAGGTATTTGTCTCCTGTTCTAACATGCTTTGACCAAAGCAAAGCAATACATTGTTTGATGACAA
>NC_088401.1:82796614-82826614 GCF_034236695.1 Oncorhynchus nerka | reverse complement strand
TTTGTACTGTGTCTACCAGGCAACCAGGCTGCTTTGTACTGTGTCTACCAGGCAACCAGGCTGCTTTCAAACTACATTCTGGCAATTATGAATTCCTTATCCTACAAAATATTTTCTCAAGTATAACACTTAATGTGAAGTGTTGTTGATTATGGTTATTCTAGAACACAATAAGCACAGCTCACAGTATAATGTATTTCATTATTCAGTATATTGGCTCAACTTTATCAAATGGGGAAGTGGCCAAATGTTAAATCCCAACCTATTTGTGGAATTAGAAAGTAGTTCAGCAGCAGTCGGTCTACGCTGTTAAGTTATTCCATAGACTACTGCTCTGAACAATGACCCTTTCTGGACCAGTGAGTTACCCCCACACCTAGTATCTCTGGACATCAGCCGTTAGTTACCCCCACACCTAGTATCTCTGGACATCAGCCGTTAGTTACCCCCACACCTAGTATCTCTGGACATCAGCCGTTAGTTACCCCCACACCTAGTATCTCTGGACATCAGCCGTTAGTTACCTCCCCACACCCTGTGCCACAGGCAGATCAATTAACTAAATTACTGGGAGTGGACCAGTCAAATGTCTTCAGTCTAATGTAGTGCGTCACACCTACACATACCTATCTATTGGTAAACCACCCCTCGCTGTAGCATCACTGTGAAGGTTATTCCATGTTCAGGAATGTGAGGTACAACAGGCACTCATCAACTCCTAGATCTTCAGAGCACCAAAAAAGGACAGTGTCCTAATGGAAGGGATTCCAGGAGGTTATCTGACGGGGCCATCCGTCTGTCATGGTGACTTAAGTTTTCAAAAAAGTTCAGACCGTCAACTTCTCACAGATTTCACAGGTGAAAAAGTGTCCATTAGGACACTTCCCTGTCTTCCCATTTGTCCTCCCTTTCATATTACTGCGTGCCTGAACAAATTAGTGCTTTTTTGGTTGAGCGTGGTGCTTGCAATGCCAGGGTTGTGGGGTTGGATTCCCAAAGGGGTACCAGTACGCATGTATTTCAAATCAAATCAAATCCAATTTTATTGGTCACATACACTTGGTTAGCAGATGTTAATGTGGAGTGTAGCGAAATGCTTGTGCTTCTAGTTCCGACCGTGCAGTAATATCTAACAAGTAATCTAACAATTTCACAACAATTACCTTATACACACACAAGTGTAAAGGAATGAATGAGAATATGTACATAAAAATATATGGATGAGCGATGGCTGAACGGCATAGGCAAGATGCAGTAGATGGTATAGAGTACAGTATATACATATGAGATGAGTAATGTAGGGTATGTAAGAGTACAGTATATACATATGAGATGAGTAATGTAGGGTATGTAAGAGTACAGTATATACATATGAGATGAGTAATGTAGGGTATGTAAGAGTACAGTATATACATATGAGATGAGTAATGTAGGGTACGTAAGAGTACAGTATATATTTATGTATTATGCACTCTGGATAAGAGCGTCTGTTGAACGAGCGTCTGTTTAAATGTAAAGTCCTAGAGTCAACACATCTCAGTGACAGAAATCAATTGATCCTACTGGGGGCCAAATGAAGCCACTCTTGGAAAGCTGTTTTTTTTTCTCAGTAAACATGGGTCAACTAGGGTAGACAGAGGGAGAAACAACTGAGCGACAACTTATGAACAAAGCAACTTTATATCAGGAGTACTTGAATAATTATTTATTTTTTAAATGAAAAACTAGGGAGTACAAGTTTAGCTCAATTCCAATGCATATTTCACAGCAATTACGTATCTCCTGCACAATGTATACATACAAAACTACAGAAAACTGCTTATAGTGAAATGAAATAGTCCCAAATAGTGCACTATATGCAAACTGTTCCCACATTGTGACATATCCTAAGCCATGGCCAGACATGACGGCACTCAGGATCAACTGTACGTTCACAGTAAGTCACTTGGTAACACTTTGATGAATAAGTCTTTTTAACTGCACATGCATGTTTAGAATAGCCTTTGAATGCATTATAAATCATTAAAACATGTTACAAATTCTTATGATTTGTAAGACTTTAAGAGTTGTAAGGCTAAATGCTTAGAAATGTCAAAAACTTCATTAGCTAAAGTTAAGCTAGCATCAGTCAACACTGACATGACAGAACAAAAACTTAACCAAGGTCCTCTGAGTTGACCCCTTCTAAAACTTTTCATTTAACCCGTAACTAGGCAAGTCAGTTAAGAACAAATTCTTATTTTACAATGACAGCCTATGAACAGTGGGTTAACTGGTCTAGGAACAGTGGGTTAACTGGTCTAGGAACAGTGGGTTAACTGGTCTTGGAACAGTGGGTTAACTGCCTCGTTCAAGGGGCAGAACAACAGATTTTTACCTTGTCAGCTCAGGGATTCGATCCAGCAACCTTTCGGTTACTAGTCCAATGCTCTAATCACTAGGCTACCTGCCTCTGTGGTGTTAACTTACCCACGGTTCTCTGAGTTAACCCCTTCTTTCTATTTTCCTCTTACGCTTTAGGGATTTTACAGATCCAGCAAAACGAGAGTGACACGCACTGTTCTTCTTCCATCTCATGGGAATCCCATAAACCACTCGTGCAATATTGTAAACTCCATCAGTGTCAGTAGCTGGCTAGCTGGTGTTACTCACTCCATTCCAGTCAGGAGCTTTGCAGTAGAGTACAAAGACACTCCTAGCTCCCTGAAGAACTCCATGGTCCCCTCCCACTTCTCCCACTGTCCCTCCCTCCCTCCCTCCCTCCCTCCCTCCCTCCCTCCCTCCCTCCCTCCCTCCCTCCCTCACACACTTACACACCACACACACACACGCACACCCACACCCACACACACACACACACACCCACCCACACACCCACGCGTGCCTGTGCACAGATTGTGGGCTGTTTTTTTTTTTCATGTTGGCCTGCTGGGCTGGGGCCAGAGAAGAGCTCAGTACTCTCAGGATGTGTATTGAAACAATTGTTGTTGGTGGTGTCTGTCCTGTTTGGATAGTCTAACTCTCAGGTTTGGGAAATCAAATCCTGTCTCGCTCTGGTCAGCTAATAGCCTAACCACCATCAAGCAACATTATGGACTAAATGTTCAAATGTTCAAATCCTGTTGCTTGTCAAAATAAGATCCCAATGAACTACGTGTCACCAATAGTATTACATTTGATTCATTTAACCTTTACTTACAGTGAGGCAAAAAAGTATTTAGTCAAGCCACCAATTGTGCAAGTTCTCCCACATAAAAAGATGAGAGAGGCCTGTAATTTTCATCATAGGTACACTTCAACTATGACATACAAAATGAGAAAAAAATCCAGAAAATCACATTGTTGTCACGCCCTGGCCTTAGTATTTTGTGTTTTCTTTAATATTGTGGTTAGGCCAGGGTGTGACATGGGTGATTATGTGTTTGTTTTGTCTAGGGGGTTTTGTAGATTAATGGGGTTGTGTTTAGTATAGTATTCTAGGTAAGTTTATGGTTGCCTGGAGTGGTTCTCAATCAGAGGCAGGTGTTTATCGTTGTCTCTGATTGGGAACCATATTTAGGCAGCCATATTCTTTAGGTATTTCGTAGGTGATTGTTCCTGTCTCTGTGTTTGTTGCACCAGATAGGGCTGTTTCGGTTTTTCATGTTTTGTATATTGTTCATTTTTCATCTTTCATTAAAGATGTATAAAGATAACCACGCTGCATTTTGGTCCTCCTCTCTTTCACCAGAAGAAAACCGTAACAGAATCACCCACCACAACAGGACCAAGCGGCGTGGTGACAGACAGCGGCAGCAGGAGCAGCGAAATCAAGATTTCTGGACTTCGGAGGAAATCTTGGACGGAAAAGGACCCTGGGCACAGCCAGGAGAATATCGCCGCCGCTGGAGGCGGTGAAAGCGGAGAGGCGTTGGTATGAGGAGGCAGCAAGGCTGCGTGGCTGGAAGCCCGAGAGTCAGCCCCAAAAATGTATTGGGGGCGGCACACAGGGAGTATGGCGAAGCCAGACAGGAGACCTGCGCCAACTTCCTGTGCTTACCGGGGGGCTAGAGAGACCGGGCAGGCACCGTGTTATGCTGTGGAGCGCACAGTGTCTCCAGTGCGGGTGCATAGCCCGGTGCGGTACATACCAGCTCCTCGTATCGGCCGGGCTAGAGTGGGCATCGAGCCAAGTGTCATGACGCCGGCTCTACGCATCTGGTCTCCAGTGCGTCTCCTTGGGCCAGCTTACATGGCACCAGCCTTGCGCACGGTATCCCCGGTTCGTCTGCATAGCCCAGTGCGGGCTATTCCACCTCGCCGCACTGGCAGGGCGACCGGGAGCATTCAACCAAGTAAGGTTGGGCATGCTCGGTGCTCAAGAGCTCCAGTGTGCCTGCACGGTCCGGTCTATCCGGTACCACCTCCACGCATCAGCCCTCCGGTGGCAGCTCCCCGCACCAGGCTTCCTGTGCGTGTCCTCGGCCCAGTACCACCAGTGCCAGCACCACGCATCAGGCCTACAGTGCGCCTCGCCTGTCCAGCTCTGCCAGAGCTTTTCTCCTGTCCAGCGCTGCCGGAGTCTCCCGCCTGTCCAGCGCTGCCGGAGTCTCCCGCCTGTCCAGCGCTTCCGGAGTCTCGCGCCTGTCCAGCGCTGCCGGAGTCTCGCGCCTGTCATGAGCCGCCGGAGTCTCGCGCCTGTCATGAGCCGCCGGAGTCTCCCGCCTGTCATGAGCCGCCGGAGTCTCCCGCCTGTCATGAGCCGCCGGAGTCTCCCGCCTGTCATGAGCCGCCGGAGTCTCCCGCCTGTCATGAGCCGCCGGAGTCTCCCGCCTGTCATGAGCCGCCGGAGTCTCCCGCCTGTCATGACCCGCCGGAGTCTCCCGCCTGTCATGAGCCGCCGGAGTCTCCCGCCAGTCAGCATGGAGCAGCCAGAGCCACCAGTCAGCATAGATCCGCCAGAGCCGCCAGTCAGCATGGATCCGCCAGAGCCGCCAGTCAGCAAGGATCCGCCAGGATCCGCCAGTCAGCCTAGATCTGCCAGATCAGCCAGTCAGCCAGGATCCACCGATCTGCCAGGTTAGCCAGGATCCGCCAGTCAGCCAGGATCCGCCAGGATCCGCCAGTCAGCCTAGATCTGCCAGATCAGCCAGTCAGCCAGGATCCACCGATCTGCCAGGTTAGCCAGGATCCGCCAGTCAGCCAGGATCCGCCAGTCAGCCAGGATCTGCCAGTCAGCCAGGATCCGCCAGTCAGCCAGGATCCGCCATTCAGCCAGGATCCGCCAGTCAGCCAGGATCCGCCAGTCAGCCAGGATCCGCCAGTCAGCCAGGATCCGCCATTCAGCCAGGATCCGCCAGTCAGCCAGGATCCGCCATTCAGCCAGGATCCGCCATTCAGCCAGGATCCGCCAGTCAGACAGGATCCGCCAGTCAGACAGGATCTGCCAGAGCCGTCAACCTACCTGAGCTTCCTCTCAGTCTTGAGCTACCCCTCAGTCTTGAGCTACCCCTCAGTCCCGAGCTACCCCTCAGTCCCGAGCTACCTCAGTCCCGAGCTGTCCCTCAGTCCGGAGCTGCCCCGCAGTCCAGTGGGGCCCTTGGTTAAGGTTAGTAGGCCAAGGTCGGCGGCGAGGGTCGCCAATCTAAGGACGCTAAGGAGGTGGACAAAGACTATGATGGAGTGGGGTCCACATCCAGCGCCAGAGCCGCCACCATGGACAGATGCCCACCCAGACCCTCCCCTATGGGTTTAGGTGTGCGGTCAGGAGTCCGCACCTTTGGAGGGGGGGTACTGTCACGCCCTGGCCTTAGTATTTTGTGTTTTCTTTATTATTGTGGTTAGGCCAGGGTGTGACATGGGTGATTATGTGTTTGTCTTGTCTAGGGGTTTTGTAGATTAATGGGGTTGTGTTTAGTATAGTATTCTAGGTAAGTCTATGGTTGCCTGGAGTGGTTCTCAATCAGAGGCAGGTGTTTATCGTTGTCTCTGATTGGGAACCATATTTAGGCAGCCATATTCTTTAGGTATTTCGTAGGTGATTGTTCCTGTCTCTGTGTTTGTTGCACCAGATAGGGCTGTTTCGGTTTTTCACATTTCTTGTTTTGTATATTGTTCATTTATCATCTTTCATTAAAGATGTATAAAGATAACCACACTGCATTTTGGTCCTCCTCTCTTTCACCAGAAGAAAACCGTAACAATTGTAGGATTTTTAATGAATTTATTTGCAAATTATGGTGGAAAATAAGTTGTAGTGCTGTAATACTGTAGTGATGTAGTTATGTAGTACTGTTATACTGTAGTGCTGTAATGCTGTAGTGCTGTAATACTGTAGTGCTGTAGTGCTGTAATGCTGTAGTGCTGTAATACTGTAGTGATGTAGTGACGTAGTGACGTTGTGGTGCTGTAGTGATGTATTGCTGTTGTGATGTACTTCTATAATACTGTAGTGCTGTAATACTGTAGTGCTGTAATACTGTAGTGATGTAGTGCTGTAATACTGTAGTGCTGTAATACTGTAATGCTGTAGTGCTGTAATACTGTAGTGATGTAGTGCTGTAATACTGTAGTGCTGTAATACTGTAGTGCTGTAATACTGTAGTGCTGTAATACTGTAGTGCTGTAATACTGTAGTGCTGTAATACTGTAGTGCTGTAATACTGTAGTGCTGTAATACTGTAGTGCTGTAATACTGTAGTGCTGTAATACTGTAGTGCTGTAGTGCTGTAATACTGTAGTGCTGTAATACTGTAGTGCAGTAGTGCTGTAATACTGTAGTGCTGTAATACTGTAGTGCTGTAGTGCTGTAATACTGTAGTGCAGTAGTGCTGTAATACTGTAGTGATGTAGTGCTGTAATACTGTAGTGCTACTGTAGTGATGTAGTGCTGTAATACTGTAATACTGTAGTGCTGTAATATTGTAGTGATGTAATACTGTAGTGATGTAGTGATGTAGTACTGTAGTGATGTAGTGCTGTAATACTGTAGTGATGTAATACTGTAGTGATGTAGTGCTGTAATACTGTAGTGTTGTAATACTGTAGTGATGTAATACTGTAATGATGTAGTGATGTAGTACTGTAGTGATGTAGTGCTGTAATACTGTAGTGCTGTAATACTGTAGTGATGTAGTGCTGTAATACTGTAGTGCAGTAGTGACAGTGACATAGTGATGTAGTGCTGTGGTGCTATAGTGATGTAGTGATGTAGTGCTGTAGTGATGTAGTGCTGCAGTGACATAGTGACGATGTAGTGCTGTAGCTATGTAGTGCTGTAGTGATGTAGTGCTGCAGTGACATAGTGACGATGTAGTGCTGTTGTAGTGATGTAGCTATGTAGTGATGTAGTTATGTAGTGCTGTAGTGCTGTAGTGATGTAGTGCTCCAGTGACATAGTGACGATGTAGTGCTGTTGTAGTGCTGTAGTGATGTATTGATGTAGTGCTGTAATACTGTAGTGCTGTAGTGCTGTAATACTGTATTGATGTAGTGCTGTAGTGCTATAATAATGTAGTGATGTTGTGATGTAGTGCTGTGGTGATGTAGTGATGTATTGTTGTAGTGCTGTGGTGATGTAGTGATGTATTGATGTGGTGATGTATTGATGTAGTGCTGTGGTGATGTAGTGCTGTGGTGATGTATTGTTGTAGTGCTGTGGTGATGTGGTGATGTAGTGCTGTGGTGATGTAGTGATGTGGTGATGTGGTGTTGTAGTGATGTAGTGCTGTGGTGATGTATTGATGTAGTGATGTATTGATGTATTGTTGTAGTGCTGTGGTGATGTATTGATGTATTGTTGTAGTGCTGTGGTGATGTATTGATGTAGTGATGTATTGATGTATTGTTGTAGTGCTGTGGTGATGTATTGATGTAGTGCTGTGGTGATGTATTGTTGTATTGATGTATTGTTGTAGTGCTGTGGTGATGTATTGATGTAGTGCTGTGGCGATGTAGTGCTGTGGTGATGTATTGTTGTAGTGCTGTGGTGATGTGGTGATGTAGTGCTGTGGTGATGTAGTGATGTGGTGATGTGGTGTTGTAGTGATGTAGTGCTGTGGTGATGTATTGATGTAGTGATGTATTGATGTATTGTTGTAGTGCTGTGGTGATGTATTGATGTAGTGCTGTGGTGATGTATTGTTGTATTGATGTATTGTTGTAGTGCTGTGGTGATGTATTGATGTAGTGCTGTGGCGATGTAGTGCTGTGGTGATGTATTGTTGTAGTGCTGTGGTGATGTGGTGATGTAGTGCTGTGGTGATGTAGTGATGTGGTGATGTGGTGTTGTAGTGATGTAGTGCTGTGGTGATGTATTGATGTAGTGATGTATTGATGTATTGTTGTAGTGCTGTGGTGATGTATTGATGTAGTGCTGTGGTGATGTATTGTTGTATTGATGTATTGTTGTAGTGCTGTGGTGATGTATTGATGTAGTGCTGTGGCGATGTATTGATGTAGTGTTGTGGTGATGCAGTGTTGTAGTGATGTGGTGATGTATTGATGTAGTGCTGTGGTGATGTATTGATGTAGTGATGTATTGTTGTAGTGCTGTGGTGATGTATTGATGTAGTGCTGTGGTGATGTGGTGATGTAGTGCTGTGGTGATGTATTGTTGTAGTGCTGTGGTGATGTAGTGCTGTGGTGATGTAGTGATGTGGTGATGTGGTGATGTGGTGTTGTAGTGATGTAGTGCTGTGGTGATGTATTGATGTAGTGATGTATTGATGTATTGATGTAGTGATGTATTGATGTAGTGTTGTGGTGATGCAGTGTTGTAGTGATGTAGTGCTGTGGTGATGTATTGATGTAGTGCTGTGGTGATGTGGTGATGTAGTGATGTATTGATGTAGTGATGTATTGTTGTAGTGCTGTGGTGATGTATTGATGTAGTGCTGTGGTGATGTGGTGTTGTAGTGATGTAGTGCTGTGGTGATGTGGTGATGCAGTGTTGTAGTGATGTATTGTTGTAGTGCTGTGGTGATGTATTGATGTAGTGCTGTGGTGATGTGGTGATGTATTGATGTGGTGATGCAGTGTTGTAGTGCTGTATTGATGTAGTGATGTGGTGATGTATTGATGTAGTGATGTATTGTTGTAGTGCTGTGGTGATGTAGTGCTGTATTGATGTAGTGCTGTGGTGATGTATTGTTGTAGTGCTGTGGTGATGTATTGTTGTAGTGCTGTGGTGATGTATTGATGTAGTGCTGTGGTGATGTATTGTTGTAGTGATGTGGTGATGTATTGATGTAGTGCTGTGGTGATGTATTGTTGTAGTGATGTATTGTTGTAGTGCTGTGGTGATGTGGTGATGTAGTGCTGTGGTGATGTGGTGATGCAGTGTTGTATTGATGTAGTGCTGTGGTGATGTGGTGATGTAGTGATGTATTGATGTAGTGATGTATTGATGTAGTGCTGTGGTGATGTATTGATGTAGTGCTGTGGTGATGTAGTGATGTAGTGTTGTAGTGATGTAGTGCTGTGGTGATGTATTGATGTAGTGCTGTGGTGATGTGGTGATGTAGTGTTGTAGTGATGTAGTGCTGTGGTGATGTGGTGATGCAGTGTTGTAGTGATGTATTGTTGTAGTGCTGTGGTGATGTATTGATGTAGTGCTGTGGTGATGTGGTGATGTATTGATGTGGTGATGCAGTGTTGTAGTGCTGTATTGATGTAGTGATGTGGTGATGTATTGATGTAGTGATGTATTGTTGTAGTGCTGTGGTGATGTAGTGCTGTATTGATGTAGTGCTGTGGTGATGTATTGTTGTAGTGCTGTGGTGATGTATTGTTGTAGTGCTGTGGTGATGTATTGATGTAGTGCTGTGGTGATGTATTGTTGTAGTGATGTATTGTTGTAGTGCTGTGGTGATGTGGTGATGTAGTGCTGTGGTGATGTGGTGATGCAGTGTTGTATTGATGTAGTGCTGTGGTGATGTGGTGATGTAGTGATGTAGTGATGTATTGATGTAGTGCTGTGGTGATGTATTGATGTAGTGCTGTGGTGATGTAGTGATGTAGTGTTGTAGTGATGTAGTGCTGTGGTGATGTATTGATGTAGTGCTGTGGTGATGTGGTGATGTAGTGTTGTAGTGATGTAGTGCTGTGGTGATGTATTGATGTGGTGATGTAGTGATGTGGTGATGTGGTGTTGTAGTGATGTAGTGCTGTGGTGATGTATTGATGTAGTGATGTATTGATGTATTGATGTAGTGCTGTGGTGATGTATTGATGTAGTGCTGTGGTGATGTATTGATGTAGTGATGTATTGATGTAGTGTTGTGGTGATGCAGTGTTGTAGTGATGTAGTGCTGTGGTGATGTATTGATGTAGTGCTGTGGTGATGTAGTGATGTGGTGATGTAGTGATGTATTATTGATGTAGTGCTGTGGTGATGTATTGTTGTAGTGCTGTGGTGATGTATTGATGTAGTGCTGTGGTGATGTGGTGTTGTGGTGATGCAGTGTTGTAGTGATGTAGTGCTGTGGTGATGTGGTGATGTGGTGATGTGGTGATGTATTGATGTGGTGATGCAGTGTTGTAGTGCTGTAGTGCTGTATTGATGTGGTGATGTGGTGATGTAGTGCTGTGGTGATGTAGTGCTGTGGTGATGTAGTGCTGTGGTGATGTAGTGATGCAGTGTTGTAGTGATGTAGTGCTGTGGTGATGTAGTGCTGTGGTGATGTGGTGATGTAGTGTTGTGGTGATGTAGTGCTGTGGTGATGTAGTGCTGTGGTGATGTAGTGCTGTGGTGATGTGGTGATGCAGTGTTGTAGTGATGTAGTGCTGTGGTGATGTAGTGCTGTGGTGATGTATTGATGTAGTGCTGTGGTGATGTGGTGATGCAGTGTTGTAGTGATGTGGTGATGCAGTGTTGTATTGATGTAGTGCTGTGGTGATGTGGTGATGCAGTGTTGTAGTGATGTAGTGCTGTGGTGATGTATTGATGTAGTGCTGTGGTGATGTAGTGCTGTATTGATGTAGTGATGTGGTGATGCACTGTTGTAGTGATGTAGTGCTGTAGTTCTGCTGCTTTAGTTCTGCTGATTACACCCTCAGGTTAACAACCTTTTTCTTATCGTTTTGATAACAGTGGCTTACTGCTCATGTTCAGTACAACTCTCAGCAAGTTAACCGAGGGCGTTGAATGAGGTGAACGAGCCAGAGTTAAACGAGATATTTGATTCTCTCAGATAGTGGAGCATCTGTCCTCAGTCTTCACCGTGGGTTTAGTGGGTACTGTTAGGTGCCAACGTGGTTCAGGACACAGTGGGGGGGAAACCTGTCGATATTCCCTGTACATCTCTTTCAAACCCAGGGGCAGGAAGAGACACTGAAGATGAAAAAGACAACTCTAGGTAGTACGACAATCGAAGTGTGCTTTCAAACGTCTATATTTTATTGTAAGAAAAGTTCAGGACACAAGCACCAGAGTGAGGAAGTCAGAACAGAACAGCCTCCTTGGTTCCTCCTCAGTTCCTCCAGGCATTGAGAATTCATGTAAGCAGGCCACAAGGACCGTGCCAGGACCTGACCTTTCCAGGGGCACAGTGAACACATGGACGCCAGGGGGGAGAGAGGGAGTCTGTTGGGTATGGCCTACAAAGACAACAGAAGGTGGGTACTGGGTCAGCAGCAGGAGGGGCACCTGTCAGATGAAGAATACTGTCAGATGAAGATCAAGAGCAGACACAGCCTTACTGCTGGTGAAGAAACGCTTGGCATTGCATAGATGTCGGTTTTGCAATGTTTTTAATTTGAATAGCATTTAATTGTGTATTCAGGATTTAGTTTTACAGTCATCCAAAGCAGTAGAAGCAGGACCGGTTTTTAAAATCATGATTCATGAACTGTAGGGCCAGACTGGATAATCTGCAAACTATTTATATACACTACCAGTCAAAAGTTTTAGAACACCTACTCATTCCAGGGTTTTTCTTAATTGTTACTATTTTGTACATTGAAGAATAATAGTGAATACATCAAAACTATGAAATAACAGATATGGAATCACGTAGTAACTAAAAAAAGTGTTAAAAAAATCAAAATATATTTTATATTTGAAATTCTTCAAATTGCCACCCTTTGCCTTGTCGACAGATTTGCACACTCTTGGCATTCTCTCAACCAGCTTCATGAAGTAGTCACCTGGAATGCATTTAAATTAACAGTAGTTAATCTTGTTAAAAGATCATTTCTGGAATTTAGTTCATTCTTAATGCGTTTGAGCCAATTAGTTGTGTTGCAACAGAGTAGGGGTGGTATACAGAAGATAACCAAACATGGCTATCTTCTGGCTATCTAGTCCATATTATGGCAAGAACAGCTCAAATAAGAAAAGATAAATGACAGTCCATCATTAATTAAGACATGAAGGCCAGTCAATGCGGAAACTTGCCTTCATGTCTTTGAAAGATTCATGCCTTCATGTCTTTGAAAGATTCATGCCTTCATGTCTTTGAAAGATTCATGCCTTCATGTCTTTGACAGAGTCATGCCTTCATGTCTTTGACAGAGTCATGCCTTCATGTCTTTGACACTTTGAAAGTTTCTTCAAGTGCAGTCGCAGAAACCATCAACCGTTATGATGAAACTGTCTCTCATGAGGACCGCCACAGGAAAGGAAGACGCAGAGTTACCTCTGCTGCAGAGGATAAGTTCATTAAAGTTACCAGTCTCAGAAATTGCAGCCCAAATAAATGTTTCACAGAGTTCAAGTAACAGACACATCTCAACATCAACTGTTCAGAGGAGACTGCATGAATCAGACGTTCATGGTCGAATTGCTGCAAAGAAACCACTACTAAAGGACACCAATAATAAGAAGAGACTTGCTTGGGCCAAGAAACACAAGCAATGGACATTAGACTGGTGGAAATATGTCCTTTGGTCTGATGAGTCCAAATTTGAGATTTTTGGTTCCAACCACCATGTCTATATGAGATGTAGAGTGGTGTGGTTCCCAATGTGAAGCACGGAGGAGGAGGTGTGATGGTGTGGGGGTGCTTTACTGGTGACACAGTGATTTATTTAGAATTCAAGGCGCATTTAACCAGCATGGCTACCACAGCATTCTGCAGCAATATGCCATCCCATCTGGTTTGGGCTCATCATTTGCTTTTTAAGACAATGACCCAAAACACCTCCAGGCTGTGTAAGGGCTATTTGACCAAGAAGGAGAGTGACGAAGTGCTTCATCAGATGACCTGGCCTCCATAATCCCCCGACCTCAACCCAATTGAGATGGTTTGGGATGAGTTGGACCGAAGAGTGAAGGAAAAGCAGCCAACAAGTGGTCAGCATATGTGGGAACTCCAAGACGGTTGGAAAAGCATTCCTCGTGAAGCTGGTTGAGAGAAGACCAAAAGTGTCCAAAGCTGTCATCAAGGCAAAGGGTGGCTACTTTGAAGATGCTGACATGTTGACTGGTGGCTCTGGCTGCTCCATGCTGACTGGCGGCTCTGGCGGCTCCATTACTACTATATGTGTTATTTCATAGTTTTGATGTCTTCACTATTATTCTACAATGTAGAAAATAGTCAAAATAAAGATATTTTGACCGGTAGTGTGTGTGTGTGTATATATATACAGTACATATTGTATATAAAATGAAAATGAATCCAAAAAGGTACTTAACACAGTTTTATTGAAGTATATACAGACAGTATGGTAATTATTAAAAATGTTCCCATAGGTTATTTTATCTATCTGTCTCTCAAGACAATAAAATAGGTAGGAAACAAGTCAATATAACCCATACAGATGTTATCCGGTAGGTAAGGTCCCGTATCTGACATGCTGGGAACCACTTTCCTCTCTAACCTCTAGACAGACAGCCAGGTAATGGGCAGTAAGGCATTTTGTCAACAGTCAGATAGTAGAATCTATTGACCATGCTCTTAAACACATGAATGATGGATGGATGAAGGTCTCTCTGTTTAACCCCAGTCAGTCATACAACATAAATAGGACTTTAACTTTTGTTTAGTGTGTCTGTCAGTACGTTCACTTATTTGCACCACCTTCCTTTCCCCCAGGGTAAATAGGGTCATGTAGCACACGGGTTGGGGGGCAGAAAGATGTAGCACATTCTAGAATATTCAGAAAGAGGAGAACATTTAAAGTTAAAATGGAACTCATTTCAAAAGCTAAATGCCACATTGTAAACTCTAAATTCTAGCTAAAAAAAACACTGCAATGTGTATTCATTTGTTGATAGTTTGATTTAGGTTTGTGTGACTGTAATATGTTGGAGACATCCACTAACATTACAGTAATTACCCCCATTTGGGGCCAAACTGACTGAAATGTAACATGCCCATTCGCCCCTCCTAACAGATAAGGATCCATCCTGCAGGTTAATACAGGAGCCTTGTTTTACTGTCCCTGAGTGAATAGAACAAGATCTTTCTTAAGTCTGTTGGGCTGGGTTGTCAGAGTGGCCAAGGACACACACACACACACACACACAACCCCTCTGGGCTTTCAGGAGTCTTCAACAAGTAAACACCAGCCTCCAACCACTGACCACCTAACCACCTGAACAGCGGATACACAAACACACACACACACACACTCACTCATTTACACACTGTCTCTGTCTGTGTGCAGTATTTACTTGGTGGTGGCAGTCAGTCAGATAACAGTGTTTCTAGGAAGACTGTTAGAGCTGTTAGCTTGTTAGGGAGGTTGAACACAGTTTCAGATTACACCGTTAGTACAGATGTAGGATTTTAAGTTGATGACCCTGTTGTTGCAGGAAATTTCAACCTGCACTGCAGGAAATGCAAACTTGTACTATATTCAAGGTTTAAAAAGGTTCTGAAGTTTGTAATTTAATTCAAACATAACCATTAACAACCCCTACAAAAATGCCCATTTAACTATAATCCACACAATAATTCACATTTCCTGTTGGTACAGGATTATTTTCATGCTGTGAGAAACTGGTCAAATTAGGATTCTACATCTGTAGCTTCTCAACTAAGGGTGGAAATGGGAATTCATCAACGATCAAAGAATAACGGTTTTCTTTAGTGTTGTCTTTGACTGCAGTGGAACTGTGGTTGTGTTCAGCATTGACTGAAATGTCAGTACCAGCCAAGACGGTCTGTTAACTCAGCATTCTTTTGGGAATCACTTGACAGAAGACAAAATAACCGTTTAAAATTTTCATAAATATGTTTTGAGTAAATTCAAAGATTAGTTGTGTTTATATTCCAGTGGATATGTAAAGATCTAATGACAATCTGGGAAAATACTTGAGGCCCCTGTTTCACAACTTGGGACGATCAAAGTTGTGAGACTTGGAATGTCAGCCCAAAAGACCAAAGTACTACTTTAGTGCTAAAATCAAATCAAATCTAATGTTATTTGTCAAATGTGCCAAATACAACAGGTTTACTGTGAAATGCTTACTTAATAGCCCTTAACCAACAATGCAGTTTTAAGAAAATATAGTTAAGATAATATTTACTAAATAAACTAAAGTTTTTTTTAAAACATACAAAAAAATGAACACAATAAAATAACAATAACGAGGCTATATACAGGGGGTACCGGTATCGAGCAGTGTAAAAGGGGGGGGGGGGGGTCAATGTAAATAGTCCGGTGGCCATTTGATATTGTTCAGCAGTCTTATGGCTTGGGGATAGAAGCTGTTAAGGAGCCTTTTGGACCTAGACTTGGTGCTCCGGTACCTCTTGCCGTGCGGTAGCAGAGACAGTTGTCTATGACTTGCGTGACTGGAGTCTTTGACAATTTGGGCCTTCCTCTGACACCGCCTGTATATAGGTCCTGGATGGCAGGAAGCTTGGCCCCAGTGATCTACTGGGCCATACGCAGTACCCTCTGTAGCGCCTTATGGTTGAGATGCCGAGCAGTTGCCATACCAGGCGGTGATGCAATTGGTCAGGATGCTCTCGATGGTGCAGCTGTAAAACGTTTTGAGGATCTGGGGACCCAGCCAGAATCTTTTCAGTCTCCTGAGGGGTAAAAGGCATTATCCACTACAGCCCCATCAATGTAAATGGGGGCGTGTAAGTCCACTAACAGCTCCTTAGTCTTGGTCACATTGAGAGATAGGTTGTTATTCTGGCACCACACTGCCAGGTATCTGACCTCCTCCCTATAAGCTGTCTCATCATTGTCAGTGATTAGACCTACCACTGTTGTGTCGTCAGCAAACCACCATGTGGAAGTCCAGGATCCAGTTTCAGAGGGAGGTGTTTAGTCACAGGGTCCTTAGTGATAAGCTTTGTGGGCACTATGGTGTTGAACACTGAGCTGTAGTCAATGAACAGCATTCTCACATAGGTGTTCCATTTGTCCAGGTGGGAAAGGGCAGTGTGGAGTGCGATTGAGATTACATTATCTGTGGATTTGTTGGTGCGGTATGCAAATTGAGTGGGTCTAGGGTTTTCGGGATGATGTTGTTGATGTGAGCCATGACCAGCCTTTCAAAGCACTTCATGGCTACCGACGTGAGTGCTACGGGGCGGTAGTTATTTAAAAGATTGCGTGACTTGCAATTGTGTTTTTATTCAATACCTGTATGGGCCCTAATTTGTGGTTACAAGGGACTGATGGTATTAAAACACAATATGATCTCATCAAAGGCAGCACGATAAGAGGTTTATGAGGAGTTGATTGATTTGTTTGTCAGAACTTCTTCACACGGGAAAAAATATGTTTAAAAAAACAACAACATTGCGATAGCATGGAGATCTCTAGAGGGGTGGTGCTGTCTCACTAGGATCCATGCATTGTTTAGAGATCTCTAGAGGGGTGGTGCTGTCTCACTAGGATCCATGCATTGTTTAGAGATCTCTAGAGGGGTGGTGCTGTCTCACTAGGAACCATGCATTGTTTAGAGATCTCTAGAGGGGTGGTGCTGTCTCACTAGGAACCATGCATTGTTTAGAGATATCTAGAGGGGTGGTGCTGTCTCACTAGGAACCATGCATTGTTTAGAGATCTCTAGAGGGGTGGTGCTGTCTCACTAGGATCCATGCATTGTTTAGAGATCTCTAGAGGGGTGGTGCTGTCTCACTAGGATCCATGCATTGTTTAGAGATCTCTAGAGGGGTGGTGCTGTCTCACTAGGAACCATGCATTGTTTAGAGATCTCTAGAGGGGTGGTGCTGTCTCACTGGGATCCATGCATTGTTTAGAGATCTCTAGAGGGGTGGTGCTGTCTCACTAGGAACCATGCATTGTTTAGAGATCTCCAGAGGGGTGGTGCTGTCTCACTAGGAACCATGCATTGTTTAGAGATCTCCAGAGGGGTGGTGCTGTCTCACTAGGAACCATGCATTATTTAGAGATCTCTAGAGGGGTGGTGCTGTCTCACTAGGAACCATGCATTGTTTAGAGATCTCCAGAGGGGTGGTGCTGTCTCACTAGGAACCATGCATTATTTAGAGATCTCTAGAGGGGTGGTGCTGTCTCACTAGGAACCATGCATTGTTTAGAGATCTCTAGAGGGGTGGTGCTGTCTCACTAGGATCCATGCATTGTTTAGAGATCTCTAGAGGGGTGGTGCTGTCTCACTAGGAACCATGCATTTGTTTAGAGATCTCTAGAGGGGTGGTGCTGTCTCACTAGGAACCATGCATTGTTTAGAGATCTCTAGAGGGGTGGTGCTGTCTCACTAGGATCCATGCATTGTTTAGAGATCTCTAGAGGGGTGGTGCTGTCTCACTAGGAACCATGCATTGTTTAGAGATCTCTAGAGGGGTGGTGCTGTCTCACTAGGAACCATGCATTGTTTAGAGATCTCTAGAGGGGTGGTGCTGTCTCACTAGGAACCATGCATTGTTTAGAGATCTCTAGAGGGGTGGTGCTGTCTCACTAGGAACCATGCATTGTTTAGAGATCTCTAGAGGGGTGGTGCTGTCTCACTAGGATCCATGCATTGTTTAGAGATCTCTAGAGGGATGGTGCTGTCTAACTGGGATCCATGCGTTGTTTAGAGATCTCTAGAGGGGTGGTGCTGTCTCACTAGGAACCATGCATTGTTTAGAGATCTCTAGAGGGGTGGTGCTGTCTCACTAGGATCCATGCATTGTTTAGAGATCTCTAGAGGGATGGTGCTGTCTAACTGGGATCCATGCGTTGTTTAGAGATCTCTAGAGGGGTGGTGCTGTCTCACTAGGAACCATGCGCTGTTTGGAGATGTTAAAATATTCAACAATAATGTGGGTGACACAAGTAGAATGTATTCAAATGAACCATCTTAATTTGACCCATTTCTAACAGGAGAATAATCCTGCAGCAACGTGTGAATTATTATGTGGATTTTAATTAATAGGGTTGATAGGTGTTTAATTAGGGCCAATCAAGTCTGATATTATAAAGTGGAAAAGCATTTTTTTTTTTCAATTTAAAGTTTTATTAAGTTTTCTTGTTTTTCAATCAACCAACAGAACACATTCCACATTCACAGATGTGACAGGCTTTAAAAAAATAAAAAGTCAAAAAATAATAATACATTTGAAAAAATTAAAATACAATTAAAATGAATGATAAAGTCAAATAAAAGCATTTATTTTTCTTAATCTATATATTTTCCTTGGTACATATATATATATATACATACATACATATATACATACATACGTACATATACATACACACACACACACACATACACACAAGTACTCAAAAACTAAATTAAAATAAAAACAAACAAAAAAACATATACCACTTGCAGCAGCACTATCAAGGTTCTTATCAGCTATTTCAAGCATTCGCTGAGACGACGGGCCAATAATTCGTTTTTAGGTTTTACAGTACCTTACACAACATGTATCTGCGCATTTCCCTAGTCACCCCGTTCACTCTGTCCAGTTTGAAATATAGTTGAATAGTGGAGACCAGAGTCTATCAAACTTGGGCTGTCTCTTGTGGAGGTCATAAGTGAGCTTTTCAAGAGGAAGAAAGTCAACAATCTGGTCAATCCACATTTTAAATGTAGGGGGGGTATTAGAGGCCCACAATAGAAGAATACATTTCTTAGCAAAGTATGTAATAGTCATAAGCAAATTTTCTCTGTCAGGATCAAGAACAAAGTCCTGCTGGGCATTAAGAAGATAGATACACGGGGTCATATCAAACTGTACCTCTAGTATTTTCTGTGCAGCAGTATGTACAGATTGCCAGAATCACCACCCCTCTGGAGAATCCCTACAGCTCCAAAATACATGCATATAGGTTCCACTTTCAGAGGTACATCTTTTACAGTTAGGAGACATATCTGTTTTCATTCTATGGAGTCTCAAAGGAGTATAATAAAATTTGTACAAAAATTTGTAATTAGATTCTTTCATTTTTACACTGGTAGAGGAGCAGTATACCCTGTCGCAAACCTCCGCCCATAACTCATCACTGATAGTCAAACCAAGGTCCTTTTCCCAGATTATTTTCAAAGGAGTAAAGGAGGAGCTTCCTTTCTCAGAAAGGAGTCTATAGATGTAAGATATTTAGCCTTTAATGGATTGTGCTGTGACAAGAAGGGTTTCAACTTCATTCAACTGAGTTCTAAACCTCCTCTTGGAGGTAAATGAGGAAATTACATGTCTAATTTGAAGATATTTAAAAAAAAATGGGATCTTGGCACATCGAATTCACTGCAGAGCTCTTGAAAGGATTTCAGTGTAGTGGTTTTCTGATGAAATAGGTCTGAAAAGGTCCTGATTCCTAGAGTATGCCAAAGATTAAAGTTGGCATCCCTCAGGGCTTTTGGCAAGTCTGGGTTGCCTACTATAGGCGAGTGAGAACATATTTGGGAGGAAATGCCCAGGTATTTCTTACAGTCCCTCCACGCTAGTAGGGTGCTGTAAATCGCAAAGGTTTTGGCTATGTTGCCCACTTCACTAAAGTTATTAATGAATATAATTGAGCTTAAGGGCAATGTACCACAGGATTGGGCTTCTATCTGAATCCACGTTGACTCTTGTCTGTTTGTGATCCATGTTAGCATGTTGCGGATTTGGGCAGACCAGTAGTACAATTGAAGGGAGGGAAGGGCAAGGCCACCTTTAGATTCGGGTTTTGATAAAGTGGAAAACTTGATCCTAGGTTTTTTATTGCCCCATATAAATTTGGTGATGCTTTGGTTAGTTGTTTTGAAGAAGGAAACTGGGAGATAGCATGGGAGCATCTGAAATAAGTAGTTCAGTCTTGGGAGGACGTTCATACGGATTACATTCATTCTTCCTACTAAGCTAATTGGGAGGGAGATCCAGGTTTGGAGATCGTTCTTGATTCGATCCAGGAGTGGAAGATAATTTTCCTTAAAAAGGCTATTCAGATCTGGCGTTATGAAGATCCCGAGGTATTGAAACCCCTGTGTTTTCCATTGGAAAGGACAAAGTGTCTTCATAGAGCTGGTGAGTGTAATATTGAGAGGGCAGACAGTGGATTTGTTAAAATTGATCTTATAACCTGAGAACTTGCCATACTGGGCAATTGTGTCTAAAATGAGAGGGAGGGATTTCTCGGGGTTGGATATGTAGAGCAAGACATCATCCGCGTAAAGCGAAATCTTGTGCTGCAGGCCACCTGCAGAAAAACCCATAATACTTGGATTGATCCTTATCAGCTCTGCCAGAGGCTCCGCCCCCAACAAGTAGAGCAGCGGGGACAGCGAGCACCCTTGTCTTGTGCCATGGCATTTGGATGAGAGTATAGTGATTTGATCCATTTAATAAAATTTGGGCCCATATTGAACTTTTCTAAGACTGAAAACAGAAAGCTCCACTCCATCCTGTCAAACGCCTTCTCAGCATCCAGTGAAGCCAGCAGGACAGGGGTCTTTTGTGCGTTTACTTGATCAATAATATCAAAAAGACGGCGAATGTTATCAGAAGAGTATCTGTCTCTAATAAATCCAGTTTGGTCCGCTTTTATTATTTTGGGAAGAAGAGTGTTTAGTCTTTTGGCGAGCAATTTGGTAATTATTTTATAGTCGAAATCCAACAAGCTTATGGGCCGGAAGGACGAGCAGGATAGGGGGTCCTTGTCCTTTTTTAGCAACACTGTAATGCGAGCTGTGTGCATTGAGTCTGGGAGAACTCAGTTTTTGCAAAAATCCTCCAGCATGAAGATAGGGCTGAGCTGGGGCCAAAAAGCTTTGTAGAACTCTCTGGGGAATCCATCTGGGCCTGGGGACTTATTAGGTGGCATGGAGGTAATTGCCTCCAGGATCTCCTCAGGAGTGAAGGGGGAGTTGAGATCTTCCTGGTCGGTCTCTGATAGTTTAGGTAGCGAGATTCCCTCTAGGAAAGAGTGGAGTTCTGCCTCTGTGTGTTTTCTCTCAGAGGTATATAGTTTGCAGTAAAAATCATGAAAAGTTCAATTGATCTTTTTTGGGTCATATGTGACTTCGTCCTCTGCTGTTCAGATAGCCATGATTGTACGCTCTGACTGCTCCTTTTTTAATTGGTAAGCAAGCAATCTACTGGGCCTATTGCTATACTCATGGTATTTCTGTTTAGTAAAGAAAACTTTTTTTTTTATCTCCCGAGTGTAGTCCAAATTCAGTTTGGCTTTGGCTGCTTTAAGATGACTCCAGGAGGTGCTGTCTAGGGATTGTTTATGTATTTTTTCACAGCATTCCAGCTCCCTCTCAAGATCTAGCCTGTGTGCTTCCATTGCTTTTTTCTTAGAGGAAGCATATGCAATTAGATGACCTCTTAGTGTGGCTTTAGCAGCGTCCCACATTGTGGCCGGAGACAACAGGAGAATCTTTATTGTCTTGTGTGTAGTTGTCTATCCATGTAGTTACCAATGTATGGAACTCGTCATTTGATAGCATGGAGGTGTTGAATTTCCAGCTCTTTGACCTCGGGATGTTTTTGCAGAGGTCAAAGCGGAGGTGGACAAAGGCGTGATCTGAAAGTGCTATGGGTCCGATTGTACAAGTGGCTGAATTTATGAAACTCTTTGGGATAAAAATGTAATCTATACGGGAGTAGGTGTTATGGACATTAGAGTAGTATGTATAGTCCATAGATGAGCTATTAGTCTCTCTCCAGATATCTATCAGTCCCATCTCTTTAGTAAGAGAGTTCAACATCTTTGCAGATCTAGGATTTGTGGTGGGGACTTGAGATGATTTGTCTAGGGTTGGGTTAAGGGTACAATTAAAATCTCCGGCCACCACGCCAAAGGAGACACAATGCTCATTGAACAGGGTTATAATTTTTGACATGAAGGCAGGAGTATCTGTGTTAGGGGCGTATATGTTTAATATAGTAATTGGTTGACCATATAGTGACCCAGTTATCAAAATAAATCTCCCCTCCGGATCAGATATGTTTTTGTCAATTATGAATGGAACATTTTTATGGATAAGTATGGCTGTGCCTCTACTGTTTGATTTGAAAGATGAGAAATACACCTGTCCCACCCAAGCTCTGCGGAGTTTGGCATGTTCAGCATCACAGAGGTGTGTCTCTTGTAATAGCGCAATGTCTGCTTTTTCCTTTTTTAGAGCACATAGTATCTTTTTCCGTTTTATTGCATGCCCTAGACCATGGCAGTTCCATGTCAATAGATTTAAGGTACTAGTCATCGTCATCGAGCAGTAATCGAACTTTAGTGCAAGTCATCGCTGGGTAAAAGTGGATAGTAATCACAGCTGCGTTCACATAAAAGGAAAATAAATGGTGTACATAAAATAATAATCTCTGAACACCCCAGCCGAGTTCCCAAACAACTCGACACAAAAAAACGTGAACAGTTAGCAACGCACAACGTCTCCCTCTCCCCACCAAAGAAATGCCTCATCCTCTCCACCCCGCATTGAGTAAATAACACAGTTGCCCTCGTCCAGACCACAGTAAAAGAGGGGAGAAAAATAAAATCAATAGCCCAGCCTACATATACCTCCCCCAAGGGACATAGGGAACCCCAGGTAATAATAGCTACAACAAAAAACCAGGGAAATAAAAGTAGGCTGAAACATTAGTAGGCCTAGGTTAGGCTATACAGCCCATCCCTCTCAGTTAAAGGACAATAAATATAAATTGGACAGCTATAATGACATTTAGGGGGTGGGTCTCTGGATATCGGCTATATGTCGTCTTACCTCCTTTAGTAATGGCATTAATCGCATTTAGTCATTGTTCTGTTTCTCATTGGCCAGGATTGTCTTTCAAAAAATGTTTTGCCTCTTCGGGAGTTTTGAAGTGTCGCAAGGCTCCTTGGTGAAGAATCCTGAGCTCGTTTGGGTATTTGAATCCCCTGAAGATGCCTCGGTCAATGGAGTATTTCTTCACTTCGTCAAATTCTCGGCGCTTTCGGCGTATTCCAGCTGACAGGTCCTGGTGTAAAGCGAGTTTGGCGTTTCCCACTGTGATGGTGTTGTTTTTCACCGCCTGTAGGACTCGTTTCTTGTCGGTGAATCTCAGGAAACGTATGGTGATTGGGCGCGGTGGTTGTCTGGCTGCTGGTGGGGGCCTCAGTGCTCGGTGAGCTCTCTCGAGTTCTATGGGCCTGTCGGTGGGCAGGTGGAGCCACTCGGGAAGTTTGTCTTGCAGGTAGCGGATCAGTGGCATGTTTCCCTCTTCTTTTTCGCCCAGATTGAATAGAACACAATTATTCCTTCGCCCCCTGTTTTCCAGGTCCTCTGTTTTCTCTTCCAGATGCTCGATTTTCTTTTTAGCATATGCTATTGTTTCCATGGCATCTGTCAATAAGTTTTCCATGGATAGGATTCGCCCCTCTGCCTCGTCCAGGCGCTCTGCGTTTATGGTTATCTTGTTGTTGATGTCAGGCAAAGCGTTTTCCAGGATTGTCACCTTGCCCCCTATCGCACTGAGCTGAGAGTTAATGGCATCTAATTTAGTGTTTAGTTCTGTACGTTGGGATCTCAACTCAGAAAGGATGTCTTCGACAGAGTGCGAGGTTGGCATTCGTTGTGCCTCGTGGGGGAGCGGGTTCTCTTGCTCCTGGCTAATGGCGCTAGTTTTTTCTGAATCTAGCTTCTTCTTCGCTTTACCCGGACTCGCTAATACTCGAGTCCGGGTAAAAATGTCACCTGTAGTGTCGCCTTTTGTAGCCGCCATGACTTTTTCTTACTAAAGTTAAATGAGTGTGAACTTGGAGTGGAGGTAAGATTAGGAATTGGAAACTACTTGTGCGGAGCTCTTAGTTCATGCGGCCATCTCGTTCAAGGGTCACGTGATCCACCGGAAAAGCATTTTAAACCTTGAATAGCTTACATCTTACATTTCCTTACATATATATACTTGAATAATTTATGTAATCTGAAAAGATCAAACTGGCTCGCAAGGCTGTGGATATACAGAGCATTCTGAAAGTATTCAGACCCGCTTTCACACTTTGTTACATTACAACCTTATTCTAAAATAAAATAACATTTAAATGTCCCTTATCAACCTACACACAATACCCCATTATAACAAATCAAAAACGTTTTTTGTTTATGTGTAAATGTATAAATAAAAATTAACTGAAATATCACATTTACATAAGTATTCAAACCCTTCAACTCAGTACTTTGTTGAAGCACCTTTGGCAGCGATTGCAGCCTTTGAGTCTTCTTGGGCATGATACTACAAGCTTGGCACACCTGTATTTAGGGGAGTTTCTACCATTCTTCTCTGCAGATCCTCTCAAGCTCTGTCGGGTTGGATGGGGAGCGTCGCTACACAGCTCTTTTCAGGTCTCTCCAGAGATGTTAGATCGGGTTCAAGTCCGAGCTCTGGTTGGGTCACTCAACGACATTCAGAAACTTGTCCCGAAGCCACTCCTGCATTGTCTTGGCTGTGTGCTTAGGGTCATTATCCTGTTGGAAGGTGAACCTTTGCCCCAGTCTGCAATGGGTGGCCATCTCTAGGAAAACTCTTGGTGTTTCCAAACAGCTTCTATTTAAGAATGATGGAGGCCACTGTGTACTTGGGGACCTTCAATGATGCAGAAATGTTGTGGTACCCTTCCCCAGATCTGTGCCTCGACACAATCCTTTTTTGGAGCTTTACGCACAATTCCTTCGACCTCATGGCTTGGTTTTTTGCTCTGACATGCACTGTCAATTGCTGGACCTTATGTAGACAGGTGTGTGCCTTTCCAAATCATGTCCAATCAATTGAATTTACCACAGGTGGACTCCAATCAAGTTGTAGAAACATCTCAAGGGATGATCAATAGAAACAAGATGCACCTGAGCTCAATTTTGAGTCTCATAGCAAAGGAACTGAAAACATAGGTAAATTAGTTAATTTTATTTTATATATATATATATACATTTGCAAACATTTCTAAAAATCTGTTTTTGTTTCGTCAATATGGGATATTGTGTATAGATTGATGAGGAACATTATGTAATCCATTTTAGAATAAGGCTGTAACATAACAAGATGTGGACAGAGTCTGACTACTTTCCAAATGCACTGTGTATACATTATCCTAAATGTCTCTAGAATGGTTGAAAGAATGCACTGTGTATACATTATCCTAAATGTCTTTAGAATGGATGAAAGAATGCACTGTGTATACAGTATCCTAAATGTCTCTAGAATGGTTGAAAGAATGCACTGTGTATACATTATCCTAAATGTCTCTAGAATGGTTGAAAGAATGCACTGTGTATACATTATCCTAAATGTCTCTATAATGGTTGAAAGAATGCACTGTGTATACAGTATCCTAAATGTCTCTAGAATGGTTGAAAGAATGCACTGTGTATACATTATCCTAAATGTCTCTAGAATGGTTGAAAGAATGCACTGTGTATACAGTATCCTAAATGTCTCTAGAATGGTTGAAAGAATGCACTGTGTATACATTATCCTAAATGTCTCTAGAATGGTTGAAAGAATGCACTGTGTATACATTATCCTAAATGTCTCTAGAATGGTTGATGCGTGTGAATTAGACTGTGGCAGACCTGTAGGCAATGTTACTGTCCGACTGTTGTTGTTACAGCTGTTTACTATTAGACTTCACCTGAAAGAAACCTGTTTGATGAGAATCACACACTGTGTCCTAATGACAGGGATATCTAACCAGTCTGATGTCCTAATGACAGGGATATCAAACCAGTCTGCTGTCCTAATGACAGGGATATCTAACCAGTCTGATGTCCTAATGACAGGGATCTCCAACCAGTCTGCTGTCCTAATGACAGGGATCTCCAACCAGTCTGCTGTCCTAATGACAGGGATATCTAACCAGTCTGCTGTCCTAATGAGAATCACACACTGTGTCCTAATGACAGGGATCTCCAACCAGTCTGATGTCCTAATGACAGGGATATCCAACCAGTCTGATGTTCTAATGACAGGGATATCTAACCAGTCTGATGTCCTAATGAGAATCACACACTGTGTCCTAATGACAGGGATCTCCAACCAGTCTGATGTCCTAATGACAGGGATATCTAACCAGTCTGATGTCCTAATGACAGGGATATCTAACCAGTCTGATGTCCCCCCCCCCTTAAAAGACTTTTGTAAAGTGCACTATTGTAAAGTGGCTGTTCCACTGGATGTCATAAGGTGAAAGCACCAATTTGTAAGTCGCTCTGGATAAGAGCGTCTGCTAAATGACTTAAATGTAAATATAATTAGTGACGCTTCGCTGTGATCCAGACTGGCAGGGTTCTCTTCAAGTATAAACCCTGGAACTGTAGGTGTTTAAGCTACACCTGATCCTCCTCTCATTCAACCTGTCCAAACTTGTTTACTTGTCTTCCCAAACATGCTCCTGGTATTTTGTATTTGGTAAGCATAGCAAACCCAGGACACCCTCCGATTATAAGCTTAATGCTGACACACATCCATTAATGCTCGTCAGAGTTACATCAGAGAGGAATATAGTTGGTTACACAGTGTGTGTATTGTTATCGTATTGATAGATATTACTGTTGGAGTTTAAAAAAACATAAGCATTTCGCTGCACCTGCAAAAACATCTGCAAATCTGTTTACGTGACCAACAAAACTTCGATTTGATTTTGAGTGATTCTGCCCATAGAAAAACCACGAGTGAACTCCATGAAAGACGGAAACGCGGTAGGTCTTAACAGAGACTCAATCTCAACCACTGTGCTTTCTGAAAGGGAATTATGAGCTTCAGAGAAAACCAGCATAGAGACAGGGTGCTGCATTTGTGACTCTCTCTCTCTACAAACCCAGAGAAAACTCATCGTATGTCACAAGCAAGCAGCATTTAGACAGACAGACAGGGCAGGCAGGCAGTCAGGCAGGCAGGCAGTCCGGCAGTCAGGCAGGCAGTCAGTCCGGCAGTCAGGAAGGCAGTCAGTCAGTCCGGCAGTCAGGCAGGCAGGCAGTCAGTCAGTCCGGCAGTCAGTCAGTCCGGCAGTCAGTCAGTCCGGCAGTCAGTCAGTCCGGCAGTCAGGCAGGCAGTCAGGCAGGCAGTCAGTCCGGCAGACAGGCAGGCAGTCAGTCCAGCAATCAGGCAGGCAGTCAGTCCGGCAGTCAGGCAGGCTTCCGTTCCCCTGCAGTGGGACAGATCCTGGGGACGTGGGGAACGCTGTCAGCAGCACTCAATATCACACAGCACACCAACATAGACTGGGGCTGGGAATGTAGTCATAAAATCTCATTCAAGTCAATGTTCCTGGCGGCCATATTGAGTCTATCCAGAGACTGTTCCTTTCTAGTAATTCTATTTCTATGGTTATTTCTACCACCACCATAACATCATAATCTAAGTCACCTATTATTAGAGGGGTTGGGTTAAAGGCAGAAGACATATTTCAGTTGAAAACATTCAGTTGGACAACTGACTAGGTTTCCCCCTTTCCCTATTCCCACCTGTTCCTTGGCCTAGTCGTAGTCAGTGTGGCGTGGGGAAGGGAAGGGGGTGGACGCTGAAGGGGAAGGGAAGGGGTGGACGCTGGATGGACGCTGAAGGGGAAGGGAAGGGGGGTGGAGGCTGAGGGGGTAGAGGATAAGGCAGCTGGATGGACGCTGAAGGGGCTGGTGGAGGCTGGTGGAGGCTGGGTAAGGGATAAGGCAGCTGGATGGACGCTGAAGGGGCTGGTGGAGGCTGGTGGAGGCTGGGTAGAGGGATAAGGCAGCTGGATGGACGCTGAAGGGGGCTGGTGGAGGCTAGGGTATAAGGCAGCTGGATGGATAAGCTGGATGGGCTGGTGGAGGCTGGATAAAGGGATAGGGCAGCTGGATGGAGGGGGCTGGTGGAGGCTGGTGCAGGCTGGGTAGAGGTATAAGGCAGCTGGATAAGGGGGCTGGTGGAGCTGGATGGCAGCTGGATGGACGCTGAAAGGGGCTGGTGGAGGCTGGGTAGAGGATAAGGCAGCTGGATGGACGCTGAAGGGGGCTGGCTAGAAGCTGGATGGACGCTGAAGGAGGCTGGTGGAGGCTGGGGTATAAGGCAGCTGAATGGACACTGAAGGGGCTGGTGGATGGGAGAGGATAAGGCAGCTGGAGGGGAAGGTGGCTGGTAGAGGCTGGCTGGGGGCTGGATGGACGCTGAAGGGGGCTGGTGGAGGCTGAGTAGAGGTATAAGGCAGCTGGATGGACGCTGAAGGGGGCTGGTGGAGGCTGGGTAAAGGGATAAGGCAGCTGGATGGAGGGGGCTGGTGGAGGCTAGAGGAAGGGGGCTGGCTGGAGGCTGGGTAGAGGATAAGGCAGCTGGATGGATGACGCTGATAAAGCTGGATGGGCTGAAGGGGGCTGGTGGAGGCCTAGTAGAGGGATAAGGCAGCTGGATGGACGCTGAAGGGGCTGGGGGCTGGGTAGGGGATGGTGGAGGCTGGAGGCTGGGTAGAGGATAAGGCAGCTGGATGGACGCTGAAGGGGCTGGTAGAGGCTGGGTAGGGGGATAAGGCAGCTGGATGGACGCTGAAGGGGGCTGGTGGAGGCTGGGTAGAGGTATAAGGAAGCTGGATGGACCCTGAAGGGGCTGGTGGAGGCTGGCTAGAGGGATAAGGCAGCTGGATGGGCTGAAGGGGGCTGGTGGAGGCTGGGTAGGGGATGCTGAAGGGGGCTGGTGGAGGCTTAGTAGAGGGATAAGACAGCTGGATGGCTGAAGGGGGCTGGTGGAGGCCTAGTAGAGGGATAAGGCAGCTGGATGGACGCTGAAGGGGAATGGTGGAGGCTGGGTAGAGGGATAAGGAAGCTGGATGGACGCTGAAGGGGCTGGTGGAGGCTAGTAGAGGGATAAGGCAGCTGGATGGACGCTGAAGGGGGCTGGTGGAGGCTGGGTAGAGGGATAAGGCAGCTGGATGGACACTGAAGGGGGCTGGTGGAGGCTGGGTAGAGGGATAAGGCAGCTGGATGGACGCTGAAGGGGAATGGTGGAGGCTGGGTAGAGGGATAAGGCAGCTGGATGGACGCTGAAGGGGGCTGGTGGAGGAGGCTGGATGGACGCTGAAGGGGGTTGGTGGAGGCTGGGTAGAGGGATAAGGCAGCTGGATGGACGCTGAAGGGGGCTGGTGGAGGCTGGGCAGAGGGATAAGGCAGCTGGATGGACTGAAGGGGCTGGTGGAGGCTGGGTAGAGGGATAAGGCAGCTGGATGGACGCTGAAAGGGGGCTGGTGGAGGCTGAAGGGGGGGTGGAGTAGAGGGATAAGGCAGCTGGATGGACGCTGAAGGGGCTGGTGGAGGCTGGGTAGAGGGATAAGGCAGCTGGATGGACGCTGAAGGGGGCTGGTGGAGGCTGGGTAGAGGGATAAGGCAGCTGGATGGACGCTGAAGGGGGCTGGTGGAGGCTGGGTAGAGGATAAGGCAGCTGGATGGACACTGAAGGGGCTGGTGGAGGCTGGGTAGGGGATAAGGCAGCTGGATGGACGCTGAAGGGGCTGGTGGAGGCTGGGTAGAGGTATAAGGAGGCTGGATGGTAGCTGAAGGGGGCTGGTAGAGGCTGGGTAGAGATATAAGGAAGCTGGATGGACCCTGAAGGGGCTGGTGGAGGCTGGCTAGAGGGATAAGGCAGCTGGATGGACGCTGAAGGGGGCTGGTGGAGGCTAGGGGGATAGGGCAGCTGGATGGACGCTGAAGGGGCTGGT
>NC_088401.1:82644114-82791614 GCF_034236695.1 Oncorhynchus nerka | reverse complement strand
CCCTACCAGCCCTACCAGCCCTAGTACATGGTGTTCCAGCCCTACCAGCCCTACAAGCCCTACTAGCCCCACCAGCCCTACAAGTCCTACCAGCCCCACCAGCCCTACCAGCGCTACCAACCCTAGTACATGGTGTTCCAGCCCTACCAGCCCCTAGTACATGGTGTCACCGCCCTACCAGCCCTACCAGCCCCTAGTACATGGTGTTACAGCCCTACCAGCCCTACCAGCCCCTAGTACATGGTATTCAAGCCCTACCAGCTCTACCAGCCCTAGTACATGGTGTTCCAGTCCTACCAGCTCTACCAGCCCTAGTACATGGTGTTCCAGTCCTACCAGTCCTAGTACATGGTGTTCCAGTCCTACCAGCCCTATCAGCCCTACCAGCCCTAGTACATGTTGTTCCAGCCCTACCAGCTCTACCAGCCCTAGTACATGGTGTTCCAGTCCTACCAGTCCTAGTACATGGTGTTCCAGTCCTACCAGCCCTAGTACATGGTGATCCAGTCCTACCAGCCCGAGTACATGGTGTTCCAGCCCTACCACCCTCACCAGCCCCTAGTACATGGTGTTCCAGCCCTACCAGCCCTACCAGCCCTAGTACATGGTGTTCCAGTCCTACCAGCCCTAGTACATGGTGTTCCAGTCCTACCAGCCCTAGTACATGGTGTTCCAGCCCTACCAGCCCTACCAGCCCCTAGTGCATGGTGTCCCCGCCCTACCAGCCCTACCAGCCCCTAGTACATGGTGTTACAGCCCTACCAGCCCCTAGTACATGGTGTTCCAGCCCTAGTACATGGTGTTCTAGTCCTACCAGCCCTAGTACATGGTGTTCCAGCCCTACCAGCCCTTCCAGCTCTACCAGCCCTACCAGCTCTACCAGCCCTACCAGCTCTAGTACATGGTGTTTCTGCCCTACCAGCACTAGTACATGGTGTTCCAGCCCTACCAGCTCTACCAGCCCGTAGTACATGGTGTTCTGGCCCTTCCAGCCCTACCAGCCCTTCCAGCTCTACCAGCCCTAACAGCTCTACCAGCCCTACCAGCTCTAGTACATGGTGTTTCTGCCCTACCAGCCCTAGTACATGGTGTTCCAGCCCTACCAGCTCTACCAGCCCTTCCAGCTCTACCAGCCCTATCAGCTCTACCAGCCCTTCCAGCTCTACCAGCCCTACCATCCCTACCAGCCCTTCCAGCTCTACCAGCCCTACCAGCTCTACCAGCCCTACCAGCTCTAGTACATGGTGTTTCTGCCCTACCAGCCCTAGTACATGGTGTTCCAGCCCTACCAGCTCTACCAGCCCCTAGTACATGGTGTTCTAGCCCTACCAGCCTCTAGTCCATGGTGTTCAAGCCCTACCATCCCTACCAGACCTACCAGCTCTACCAGCTCTAGTACATGGTGTTTCTGCCCTACCAGCCCTAGTACATGGTGTTCCAGCCCTACCAGCCCCTAGTACATGGTGTTCTAGCCCTACCAGCCCCTAGTACATGGTGTTACAGCCCTACCAGCCCTAGTACATGGTGTTACAGCCCTACCAGCCCTACCAACCCTAGTACATGGTGTTCCAGCCCTACCAGCCCTAGTACATGGTGTTACAGCCCCACCAGCCCTACCAGCCCTACCAGCCCTAGTACATGGTGTTCCAGCCCTACCAGCCCTACCAGCCCTAGTACATGGTGTTCCAGCCCTACCAGCCCTACAAGCCCTATTAGCCCCACCAGCCCTACAAGTCCTACCAGCCCCACCAGCCCTACCAGCGCTACCAGCCCTAGTACATGGTGTTCCAGCCCTACCAGCCCTAGTACATGGTGTTCCAGCCCTACCAGCCCCTAGTACATGGTGTCCCCGCCCTACCAGCCCTACCAGCCCCTAGTACATGGTGTTACAGCCCTACCAGCCCTACCAGCCCCTAGTACATGGTATTCAAGCCCTACCAGCTCTACCAGCCCTAGTACATGGTGTTCCAGTCCTACCAGCTCTACCAGCCCTAGTACATGGTGTTCCAGTCCTACCAGTCCTAGTACATGGTGTTCCAGTCCTACCAGCCCTATCAGCCCTACCAGCCCTAGTACATGTTGTTCCAGCCCTACCAGCTCTACCAGCCCTAGTACATGGTGTTCCAGTCCTACCAGTCCTAGTACATGGTGTTCCAGTCCTACCAGCCCTAGTACATGGTGATCCAGTCCTACCAGCCCGAGTACATGGTGTTCCAGCCCTACCACCCTCACCAGCCCCTAGTACATGGTGTTCTAGCCCTACCAGCCCTACCAGCCCTAGTACATGGTGTTCCAGTCCTACCAGCCCTAGTACATGGTGTTCCAGTCCTACCAGCCCTAGTACATGGTGTTCCAGCCCTACCAGCCCTACCAGCCCCTAGTGCATGGTGTCCCCGCCCTACCAGCCCCTAGTACATGGTGTTACAGCCCTACCAGCCCCTAGTACATGGTGTTCCAGCCCTAGTACATGGTGTTCTAGTCCTACCAGCCCTAGTACATGGTGTTCCAGCCCTACCAGCCCTTCCAGCTCTACCAGCCCTACCAGCTCTACCAGCCCCTAGTACATGGTGTTACAGCCCTACCAGCCCCTAGTACATGGTGTTCCAGCCCTAGTACATGGTGTTCTAGTCCTACCAGCCCTAGTACATGGTGTTCCAGCCCTACCAGCCCTACCAGCCCTTCCAGCTCTACCAGCCCTACCAGCTCTACCAGCCCTACCAGCTCTAGTACATGGTGTTTCTGCCCTACCAGCACTAGTACATGGTGTTCCAGCCCTACCAGCTCTACCAGCCCCTAGTACATGGTGTTCTGGCCCTTCCAGCCCTACCAGCCCTACCAGCCCTTCCAGCTCTACCAGCCCTAACAGCTCTACCAGCCCTACCAGCTCTAGTACATGGTGTTTCTGCCCTACCAGCCCTAGTACATGGTGTTCCAGCCCTACCAGCTCTACCAGCCCTTCCAGCTCTACCAGCCCTATCAGCTCTACCAGCCCTTCCAGCTCTACCAGCCCTACCATCCCTACCAGCCCTTCCAGCTCTACCAGCCCTACCAGCTCTACCAGCCCTACCAGCTCTAGTACATGGTGTTTCTGCCCTACCAGCCCTAGTACATGGTGTTCCAGCCCTACCAGCTCTACCAGCCCCTAGTACATGGTGTTCTAGCCCTACCAGCCTCTAGTCCATGGTGTTCAAGCCCTACCATCCCTACCAGCCCTACCAGCCCTACCAGCTCTAACAGCTCTACCAGCCCTACCAGCTCTAGTACATGGTGTTTCTGCCCTACCAGCCCTAGTACATGGTGTTCCAGCCCTACCAGCCCCTAGTACATGGTGTTCAATCCCTACCATCCCTACTAGCCCTACCAGCTCTACCAGCCCCTAGTCCATGGTGTTCAAGCCCTACCAGCCCTACCAGCCCTACCATCCCTACCATCCCTACCAGCCCTACCATCCCTACCAGCTCTACCAGCCCCTAGTACATGGTGTTCCAGCCCTACCAGCCCCTAGTACATGGTGTTCCAGCCCTACCAGCCCCTAGTACATGGTGTTCCAGCCCTACCAGCCCTAGTACATGGTGTTCCAGTCCTACCAGCCCCTAGTACATGGTGTTCCAGCCCTAGTACATGGTGTTCCAGTCCTACCAGCCCCTAGTACATGGTGTTCTAGCCCTACCAGCCCCTAGTACATGGTGTTCCAGCCCTACCAGCCCCTAGTACATGGTGTTCCAGCCCTACCAGCCCTAGTACATGGTGTTCCAGCCCTACCAGCCCTAGTACATGGTGTTCCAGCCCTACCAGCCCCTAGTACATGGTGTCCCCGCCCTACCAGCCCCTAGTACATGGTGTTCTAGCCCTACCAGCCCCTAGTACATGGTGTTCTAGTCCTACCAGCCCTAGTACATGGTGTTCCAGCCCTACCAGCCCTACCAGCCCTTCCAGCTATACCAGCCCTACCAGCTCTACCAGCCCCTAGTACATGGTGTTACAGCCCTACCAGCCCCTAGTACATGGTGTTCCAGCCCTAGTACATGGTGTTCTAGTCCTACCAGCCCTAGTACATGGTGTTCCAGCCCTACCAGCCCTACCAGCCCTTCCAGCTCTACCAGCCCTACCAGCTCTACCAGCCCTACCAGCTCTAGTACATGGTGTTTCTGCCCTACCAGCACTAGTACATGGTGTTCCAGCCCTACCAGCTCTACCAGCCCCTAGTACATGGTGTTCTGGCCCTTCCAGCCCTACCAGCCCTTCCAGCTCTACCAGCCCTAACAGCTCTACCAGCCCTACCAGCTCTAGTACATGGTGTTTCTGCCCTACCAGCCCTAGTACATGGTGTTCCAGCCCTACCAGCTCTACCAGCCCTTCCAGCTCTACCAGCCCTATCAGCTCTACCAGCCCTTCCAGCTCTACCAGCCCTACCATCCCTACCAGCCCTTCCAGCTCTACCAGCCCTACCAGCTCTACCAGCCCTACCAGCTCTAGTACATGGTGTTTCTGCCCTACCAGCCCTAGTACATGGTGTTCCAGCCCTACCAGCTCTACCAGCCCCTAGTACATGGTGTTCTAGCCCTACCAGCCTCTAGTCCATGGTGTTCAAGCCCTACCATCCCTACCAGCCCTACCAGCCCTACCAGCTCTAACAGCTCTACCAGCCCTACCAGCTCTAGTACATGGTTTTTCTGCCCTACCAGCCCTAGTACATGGTGTTCCAGCCCTACCAGCCCCTAGTACATGGTGTTCTAGCCCTACCAGCCCCTAGTACATGGTGTTCAATCCCTACCATCCCTACCAGCCCTACCAGCTCTACCAGCCCCTAGTCCATGGTGTTCAAGCCCTACCAGCCCTACCAGCCCTACCATCCCTACCATCCCTACCAGCCCTACCCTCCCTACCAGCTCTACCAGCCCCTAGTACATGGTGTTCCAGCCCTACCAGCCCCTAGTACATGGTGTTCCAGCCCTACCAGCCCCTAGTACATGGTGTTCCAGCCCTACCAGCCCTAGTACATGGTGTTCCAGTCCTACCAGCCCCTAGTACATGGTGTTCCAGCCCTAGTACATGGTGTTCCAGTCCTACCAGCCCCTAGTACATGGTATTCTAGCCCTACCAGCCCCTAGTACATGGTGTTCCAGCCCTACCAGCCCCTAGTACATGGTGTTCCAGCCCTACCAGCCCTAGTACATGGTGTTCCAGCCCTACCAGCCCTAGTACATGGTGTTCCAGCCCCTAGTACATGGTGTCCCCGCCCTACCAGCCCCTAGTACATGGTGTTCTAGCCCTACCAGCCTCCCTAGTACATGGTGTTCTAGCCCTACCAGCCCCTAGTACATGGTGTTCCAGCCCTACCAGCCCTAGTACATGGTGTTCCAGGTCTACCAGCCCCTAGTACATGGTGTTCCAGCCCTACCAGCCCCTAGTACATGGTGTTCCAGCCCTACCAGCCCTAGTACATGGTGTTACAGCCCTACCAGCCCCTAGTACATGGTGGTCCAGCCCTACCAGCCCCTAGTAGATGGTGTTCCAGTCCTACCAGCCCCTAGTACATGGTGTTCCAGTCCTACCAGCCCCTAGTACATGGTGTTCCAGCCCTACCAGCCCCTAGTACATGGTGTTCCAGCCCTACCAGCCCCTAGTACATGGTGTTACAGACCTACCATCCCTTCCAGCCTCTAGTACATGGTGTTAGAGACCTACCATCCCTTCCAGTCCCTAGTACATGGTGTTACAGACCTACCATCCCTACCAGCCTCTAGTACATGGTGTTCCAGACCTACCAGCCTCTAGTACATGGTGTTACAGACCTACCATCCCTTCCAGTCCCTAGTACATGGTGTTACAGACCTACCAGCCCTACCAGCCTCTAGTACATGGTGTTCAATCCCTACCATCCCTACCAGCCCTACCAGCTCTACCAGCCCCTAGTCCATGGTGTTCAAGCCCTACCATCCCTACCAGCCCTACCAGCCCTACCAGCTCTACCAGCCCTAACAGCTCTACCAGCCCTACCAGCTCTAGTACATGGTGTTCCAGCCCTACCAGCTCTACCAGCCCTAGTACATGGTGTTCCAGCCCTACCAGCTCTACCAGCCCCTAGTACATGGTGTTCTAGCCCTACCAGCCCCTAGTACATGGTGTTCAAGCCCTACCATCCCTACCAGCCCTACCAGCCCTACCAGCCCTACCAGCTCTACCAGCCCCTAGTACATGGTGTTACAGCCCTACCAGCCCCTAATACATGGTGTTACAGCCCTACCAGCCCCTAGTACATGGTATTCAAGCCCTACCATCCCTACCAGCCCTAGTACATGGTGTTCCAGCCCTAGTACATGGTGTTCTAGTCCTACCAGCCCTAGTACATGGTGTTCCAGCCCTACCAGCCCTACCAGCCCTACCAGCTCTAGTACATGGTGTTTCTGCCCTACCAGCACTAGTACATGGTGTTCCAGCCCTACCAGCTCTACCAGCCCCTAGTACATGGTGTTCTGGCCCTTCCAGCCCTACCAGCCCTACCAGCCCTTCCAGCTCTACCAGCCCTACCAGCTCTACCAGCCCTACCAGCTCTAGTACATGGTGTTTCTGCCCTACCAGCCCTAGTACATGGTGTTCCAGCCCTACCAGCTCTACCAGCCCTTCCAGCTCTACCAGCCCTATCAGCTCTACCAGCCCTTCCAGCTCTACCAGCCCTACCATCCCTACCAGCCCTTCCAGCTCTACCAGCCCTACCAGCTCTACCAGCCCTACCAGCTCTAGTACATGGTGTTTCTGCTCTACCAGCCCTAGTACATGGTGTTCCAGCCCTACCAGCTCTACCAGCCCCTAGTACATGGTGTTCTAGCCCTACCAGCCTCTAGTCCATGGTGTTCAAGCCCTACCATCCCTACCAGCCCTACCAGCTCTAACAGCTCTACCAGCCCTACCAGCTCTAGTACATGGTGTTTCTGCCCTACCAGCCCTAGTACATGGTGTTCCAGCCCTACCAGCCCCTAGTACATGGTGTTCTAGCCCTACCAGCCCCTAGTACATGGTGTTCAATCCCTACCATCCCTACCAGCCCTACCAGCTCTACCAGCCCCTAGTCCATGGTGTTCAAGCCCTACCAGCCCTACCAGCCCTACCATCCCTACCAGCCCTACCAGCCCTACCATCCCTACCAGCTCTACCAGCCCCTAGTACATGGTGTTCCAGCCCTACCAGCCCCTAGTACATGGTGTTCCAGCCCTACCAGCCCCTAGTACATGGTGTTCCAGCCCTACCAGCCCTAGTACATGGTGTTCCAGTCCTACCAGCCCCTAGTACATGGTGTTCCAGCCCTAGTACATGGTGTTCCAGTCCTACCAGCCCCTAGTACATGGTGTTCTAGCCCTACCAGCCCCTAGTACATGGTGTTCCAGCCCTACCAGCCCCTAGTACATGGTGTTCCAGCCCTACCAGCCCTAGTACATGGTATTCCAGTCCTACCAGCCCCTAGTACATGGTGTTCCAGCCCTACCAGCCCTAGTACATGGTGTTCCAGCCCTACCAGCCCTAGTACATGGTGTTCCAGCCCTACCAGCCCTAGTACATGGTGTTCCAGCCCTACCAGCCCCTAGTACATGGTGTCCCCGCCCTACCAGCCCTACCAGCCCCTAGTACATGGTGTTCTAGCCCTACCAGCCCCTAGTACATGGTGTTCCAGCCCTACCAGCCCTAGTACATGGTGTTCCAGGTCTACCAGCCCCTAGTACATGGTGTTCCAGCCCTACCAGCCCCTAGTAGATGGTGTTCCAGTCCTACCAGCCCCTAGTACATGGTGTTCCAGTCCTACCAGCCCCTAGTACATGGTGTTCCAGCCCTACCAGCCCCTAGTACATGGTGTTCCAGCCCTACCAGCCCCTAGTACATGGTGTTACAGCCCTACCAGCCCCTAGTACATGGTGTTACAGACCTACCATCCCTTCCAGCCTCTAGTACATGGTGTTACAGACCTACCATCCCTTCCAGTCCCTAGTACATGGTGTTACAGACCTACCAGCCCTACCAGCTCTAGTACATGGTGTTTCTGCCCTACCAGCCCTAGTACATGGTGTTCCAGCCCTACCAGCCCCTAGTACATGGTGTTCTAGCCCTACCAGCCCCTAGTACATGGTGTTCAATCCCTACAATCCCTAACAGCCCTACCAGCTCTACCAGCCCCTAGTCCATGGTGTTCAAGCCCTACCAGCCCTACCAGCCCTACCAGCCCTACCATCCCTACCAGCCCTACCATCCCTACCAGCTCTACCAGCCCCTAGTACATGGTGTTCCAGCCCTACCAGCCCCTAGTACATGGTGTTCCAGCCCTACCAGCCCCTAGTACATGGTGTTCCAGCCCTACCATCCCTACCAGCCCTATGGTGTTCCAGCCCTACCAGCCCTAACAGCTCTACCAGCCCTACCAGCTCTAGTACATGGTGTTTCTGCCCTACCAGCCCTAGTACATGGTGTTCCAGCCCTACCAGCCCCTAGTACATGGTGTTCAAGCCCTACCAGCCCTACCAGCCCTACCAGCCCTACCATCCCTACCATCCCTACCAGCTCTACCAGCCCCTAGTACATGGTGTTCCAGCTCTACCAGCCCCTAGTACATGGTGTTCCAGCCCTACCAGCCCCTAGTACATGGTGTTCCAGCCCTAGTACATGGTGTTCCAGTCCTACCAGCCCCTAGTACATGGTGTTCCAGCCCTAGTACATGGTGTTCCAGTCCTACCAGCCCCTAGTACATGGTGTTCTAGCCCTACCAGCCCCTAGTACATGGTGTTCCAGCCCTACCAGCCCCTAGTACATGGTGTTCCAGCCCTACCAGCCCCTAGTACATGGTGTTCCAGTTACAGACCTACCAGCCCCTAGTACATGGTGTTCCAGCCCTACCAGCCCTAGTACATGGTGTTCCAGCCCTACCAGCCCTAGTACATGGTGTGCCCTCCAGCCCTAGTACATGGTGTTCCAGCCCTACCAGCCCCTAGTACATGGTGTTCTAGCCCTACCAGCCCCTAGTACATGGTGTTCAATCCCTACAATCCCTAACAGCCCTACCAGCTCTACCAGCCCCTAGTCCATGGTGTTCAAGCCCTACCAGCCCTACCAGCCCTACCAGCCCTACCAGCCCTACCATCCCTACCAGCTCTACCAGCCCCTAGTACATGGTGTTCCAGCCCTACCAGCCCCTAGTACATGGTGTTCCAGCCCTACCAGCCCCTAGTACATGGTGTTCCAGCCCTACCATCCCTACCAGCCCTACCAGCCCTACCAGCTCTAACAGCTCTACCAGCCCTACCAGCTCTAGTACATGGTGTTTCTGCCCTACCAGCCCTAGTACATGGTGTTCCAGCCCTACCAGCCCCTAGTACATGGTGTTCAAGCCCTACCAGCCCTACCAGCCCTACCAGCCCTACCATCCCTACCATCCCTACCAGCTCTACCAGCCCCTAGTACATGGTGTTCCAGCTCTACCAGCCCCTAGTACATGGTGTTCCAGCCCTACCAGCCCCTAGTACATGGTGTTCCAGCCCTACCAGCCCTAGTACATGGTGTTCCAGTCCTACCAGCCCCTAGTACATGGTGTTCCAGCCCTAGTACATGGTGTTCCAGTCCTACCAGCCCCTAGTACATGGTGTTCTAGCCCTACCAGCCCCTAGTACATGGTGTTCCAGCCCTACCAGCCCCTAGTACATGGTGTTCCAGCCCTACCAGCCCTAGTACATGGTGTTCCAGTCCTACCAGCCCCTAGTACATGGTGTTCCAGCCCTACCAGCCCTAGTACATGGTGTTCCAGCCCTACCAGCCCTAGTACATGGTGTTCCAGCCCTACCAGTCCTAGTACATGGTGTTCCAGCCCTACCAGCCCCTAGTACATGGTGTCCCCGCCCTACCAGCCCCTAGTACATGGTGTTCTAGCCCTACCAGCCCCTAGTACATGGTGTTCCAGCCCTACCAGCCCTAGTACATGGTGTTCCAGGTCTACCAGCCCCTAGTACATGGTGTTCCAGCCCTACCAGCCCCTAGTAGATGGTGTTCCAGTCCTACCAGCCCCTAGTACATGGTGTTCCAGTCCTACCAGCCCCTAGTACATGGTGTTCCAGCCCTACCAGCCCCTAGTACATGGTGTTCCAGCCCTACCAGCCCCTAGTACATGGTGTTACAGACCTACCATCCCTTCCAGCCTCTAGTACATGGTGTTACAGACCTACCATCCCTTCCAGTCCCTAGTACATGGTGTTCCAGCCCTACCAGCCTCTAGTACATGGTGTTCCAGACCTACCAGCCCTACCAGCCTCTAGTACATGGTGTTACGGCTCTTTTTGAAGGGCTGGAACATCATTTCCAACTAGACATGCTAAAGTAATTTCACTCATATGGACATGAAGATGAGAATAGCCAAAGGGACAGTGACTGGGACAGTGACTGGGACAGTGACATGACCTACTCTGATAGTTATACTGGACATACACATGCAGAGGGAAGACTGAAGTGGGACTTTTTCACACTGGCAGTGTGACATGACGGTTAACAGCAGGTAATTTAGTGTTTTACTGAGTTTTCCCCATGACAAGATGAGGACTGTCAACCTCAAGGCTAAACAGAGAACAGAGCTATATCAATCCACAAGCCCTGTCACTATGCTGTCTCAGGGTTATTAGTTGTCCCGCTAGCCCTGTCACTATGCTGTCTCAGGGTTATTAGTTGTCCCGCTAGCCCTGTCACTATGCTGTCTCAGGGTTATTAGTTGTCCCGCTAGCCCTGTCACTATGCTGTCTCGTGGTTATTAGTTGTCCCGATAGCCCTGTCACAATGCTGTCTCGTGGTTATTAGTTATCCCACTAGCCCTGTCACTATGCTGTCTCAGGGTTATTAGCTGTCCCGCTAGCCCTGTCACTATACTGTCTCATGGTTATTAGCTGTCCCGCTAGCCCTGTCACAATGCTGTCTCTGGTTATTAGCTGTCCCGCCAGCCCTGTTACTATGCTGTCTCGTGGTTATTAGCTGTCCCGCTAGCCCTGTCACTATGCTGTGTCAGGGTTATTAGCTGTCCCACCAGCCCTGTCACTATGCTGTCTCAGGGTTATTAGCTGTCCCACCAGCCCTGTCACTATGCTGTCTCAGGGTTATTAGCTGTCCCGCTAGCCCTGTCACTATGCTGTCTCAGGGTTATTAGCTGTCCCACCAGCCCTGTCACTATGCTGTCTCAGGGTTATTAGTTGTCCCGCTAGCCCTGTCACTATGCTGTCTCAGGGTTATTAGTTGTCCCGCTAGCCCTGTCACTATGCTGTCTCAGGGTTATTAGTTGTCCCGCTAGCCCTGTCACTATGCTGTCTCGTGGTTATTAGTTGCTAGCCCTGTCACAATGCTGTCTCGTGGTTATTAGTTATCCCACTAGCCCTGTCACTATGCTGTCTCAGGGTTATTAGCTGTCCCACCAGCCCTGTCACTATACTGTCTCATGGTTATTAGCTGTCAGCCCTGTCACAATGCTGTCTCTGGTTATTAGCTGTCCCGCCAGCCCTGTTACTATGCTGTCTCGTGGTTATTAGCTGTCCCGCTAGCCCTGTCACTATGCTGTGTCAGGGTTATTAGCTGTCCCACCAGCCCTGTCACTATGCTGTCTCAGGGTTATTAGCTGTCCCACCAGCCCTGTCACTATGCTGTCTCAGGGTTATTAGCTGTCCCGCTAGCCCTGTCACTATGCTGTCTCAGGGTTATTAGCTGTCCCACCAGCCCTGTCACTATGCTGTCTCAGGGTTATTAGCTGTCCCGCCAGCCCTGTCACTATGCTGTCTCAGGGTTATTAGCTGTCCCGCTAGCCCTGTCACTATGCTGTGTCAGGGTTATTAGCTGTCCCACCAGCCCTGTCACTATGCTGTGTCAGGGTTATTAGCTGTCCCACCAGCCCTGTCACTATGCTGTGTCAGGGTTATTAGCTGTCCCACCAGCCCTGTCACTATGCTGTCTCAGGGTTATTAGCTGTCCCGCTAGCCCTGTCACTATGCTGTGTCAGGGTTATTAGCTGTCCCACCAGCCCTGTCACAATGCTGTCTCATGGTTATTAGCTGTCCCGCCAGCCCTGTCACTATGCTGTCTCGTGGTTATTAGCTGTCCCGCTAGCCCTGTCACAATGCTGTCTCATGGTTATTAGCTGTCCCGCTAGCCCTGTCACTATGCTGTCTCATGGTTATTAGCTGTCCCGCCAGCCCTGTCACTATGCTGTCTCGTGGTTATTAGCTGTCCCGCTAGCCCTGTCACTATGCTGTGTCAGGGTTATTAGCTGTCCCACCAGCCCTGTCACTATGCTGTCTCAGGGTTATTAGCTGTCCCACCAGCCCTGTCACTATGCTGTCTCAGGGTTATTATAGCCCTGTCACTATGCTGTCTCAGGGCTGTCCCACCAGCCCTGTCACTATGCTGTCTCAGGATTATTAGCTGTCCCACCAGCCCTGTCACTATGCTGTCTCAGGGTTATTAGCTGTCCCGCTAGCCCTGTCACTATGCTGTGTCAGGGTTATTAGCTGTCCCACCAGCCCTGTCACTATGCTGTGTCAGGGTTATTAGCTGTCCCACCAGCCCTGTCACTATGCTGTCTTAGGGTTATTAGCTGTCTCGCTAGCCCTGTCACTATGCTGTCTCAGGGTTATTAGCTGTCCCGCTAGCCCTGTCACTATGCTGTGTCAGGGTTATTAGCTGTCCCACCAGCCCTGTCACTATGCTGTGTCAGGGTTATTAGCTGTCCCACCAGCCCTGTCACTATGCTGTGTCAGGGTTATTAGCTGTCCCACCAGCCCTGTCACTATGCTGTCTCAGGGTTATTAGCTGTCCCGCTAGCCCTGTCACTATGCTGTGTCAGGGTTATTAGCTGTCCCACCAGCCCTGTCACTATGCTGTGTCAGGGTTATTAGCTGTCCCACCAGCCCTGTCACTATGCGGTCTCAGGGTTATTAGCTGTCCCACTAGCCCTGTCATTATGCTGTGTCAGGGTTATTAGCTGTCCCACCAGCCCTGTCACTATGCTGTGTCAGGGTTATTAGCTGTCCCACCAGCCCTGTCACTATGCGGTCTCAGGGTTATTAGCTGTCCCACTAGCCCTGTCATTATGCTGTCTCAGGGTTATTAGCTGTCCCACCAGCCCTGTCACTATGCTGTCTCAGGGTTATTAGCTGTCCTACCAGCCCTGTCACTATGCTGTCTCAGGGTTATTAGCTGTCCCGCTAGCCCTGTCACTATGCTGTGTCAGGGTTATTAGCTGTCCCACCAGCCCTGTCACTATGCTGTCTTAGGGTTATTAGCTGTCCCGCTAGCCCTGTCACTATGCTGTCTCAGGGTTATTAGCTGTCCCGCTAGCCCTGTCACTATGCTGTCTCAGGGTTATTAGCTGTCTCGCTAGCCCTGTCACTATGCTGTCTCAGGGTGATTAGCTGTCCCGCTAGCCCTGTCACTATGCTGTCTTAGGGTTATTAGCTGTCCCGCTAGCCTTGTCACAATGCTGTCTCATGGTTATTAGCTGTCCCGCTAGCCCTGTCACAATGCTGTCTCATGGTTATTAGCTGTCCCGCTAGCCCTGTCACTATGCTGTCTCATGGTTATTAGTTGTCCCACCAAAATACATTTAAATCAGCAAGTGTGTAGAGCTTGCTGCATGTTGCATACATCCAATAGCTGATTGCATGAGCTGCATTGCAAGAAAGAGTGTAATACATCCACAACATATTAATCTGGACACAAGGTAGAACTTTACAATCATATAACTTTGTCAATGCATGTAGATCACATGAAATTCAGGCTATATAACTGACTAATAAGCATAGACTGACTGACAAGGCAAAGGCTATATAAACGACTAGGTATAGGGTATGTGACTGACAAGACATAGGCTATATGACTGACTACACATAGGCTATATGACTGACTACACATAGGCTATATGACTGACTACACATAGGCTATATGACTGACTAGGTATAGGCTGTGTGACTGACTAGGTATAGGCTATATAACTGACTAGCTATAGGCTATATAACTGACTAGCTATAGGCTATATAACTGACTAGCTATAGGCTATGTAACTGACTAGGTACAGGCTATATAACTGACTAGGTATAGGCTATATAACTGACTAGGTATAGGCTGTGTGACTGACTAGGCTACATGTCATAGTGTTCACAGAGAGGTGAGGCCATGTCATAGTGTTCACAGAGAGGTGAGGCCATGCTGTGGTGTTCACAGAGAGGTGAGGCCATGCTGTCGTGTTCACAGAGAGGTGAGGCCATGCTGTGGTGTTCACAGAGAGGTGAGGAAATTAGGACAACATCTCCATCTTGTGGAGAGAAGCAGATCAACAGTACTGTAGAATAAACTGGCCCATAGGCAAGTCCACTACTATAGACTAGAAAGCCAGTGTAGGTATTCAGAGTGTTGTCTTCAAAATACAATGCCTCAGGCTAGCAACAAATGAAGCCTATCCCATGGGTTTAGCTGCAATGCCAAATGCTTGTTTTGGAACTTGGATGGGATACTAATGGATGTCAGTTATTTTTATTTTTTATTGTTTTATTTTACCTTTATTTAACCAGGCAAGTCAGTTAAGAACACATTCTTATTTTCAATGACGGCCTGGGAACAGTGGGTTAACTTCCTGTTCAGGGGCAGAACGACAGATTTGTACCTTGTCAGCTCGGTGGTTTGAACTCGCAACCTTCCGGTTACTAGGCTACGCTGCCGCCCCATGTGTGGCTACTTGCCGAAGGTATCACAAAATCTGCATTTTCTCTATATTGGGGACAGGTTATGGTCAAGATTTGTTCACAAAAGCCTGTACCACAATTTGTTAATCTAAAAATTAAAGAAAGAAGAAGGAAGATCTCACTTGCTTACTCCTCGCGTCCTCTCTTCTCTCTCCACGCCTCCTTCTCAAACTCCATTGGTTGAGAGAGCCAGAGGTTCCGCCCAATTTGACCTCCTCCTCCAATGCGGTTTGAGAAGGAGGCGAGGAGAGAGGATGCGAGGAGATAGATATTGAGATTTATCATTTGTATTTGCGCCTCCTTTATTTCTATAGGAAATTGGTCTTTAATCTCCTTTATGTATATAAAGGAGGCGCAAATACAAATAGGAAAATCTCAGTATCTGCTCCTCGCGAAGTCTGTCACGAGCCTCGGGAGTGATTTGATAAACACGGAAGTGAGACTGAACTTCATGGAAACAAATATTTACCGCACCGTCTCAACGTGTTGTGTCGCAGTCATTCTCGATTCGTTTTAGCGGTGCACGGTCTTAGTTTACGCGCTTTCTGTTGTTATCTTGAATTAACCCTAATTATTTCTAGTTCAGTTGTAGTTTAGTTGAGCACGATGAAAAATGTTATTGTTATTAATGTGATAATGCTATGCATTGTAATGCAGGTGAATTGCGCTTTGGATTTCGAGAAAACGCCCACAGTGAAGGTGAGTGAAATATCTTTACTTTTATTCAAATGTTGTTCATTAACCTACTCTATCATTTCATCATGTTTATTACAGTAACATAGACTATTCAATATTCTTGCACAGATCTTTGGGTTCTCATGGGAGAACTGCGGTAAGCCAGACGACCCAGCGGTTCTGAAGACCCTAACCCTGTCCCCGGACCCCATCACAGTTCCAGGGGACCTAAAGGCCAGTGCGTCCGGGAACACAACCGTCGAGCTGGCCGCTCCCCTCGCTGTGAGTACTAAGCATGCACCAAGGGCCTCCTCTTCAAATACTAAAATTAGATATGGAATGCTATTTGATTACTCATAAAGTATACTTGTTTGTGAAAGTTTTTGTAATTAACCAACCATTAGTTTGAGGTAGGCATATGGTATTGCCCGTCTTCAAAAAATACATACAGTATATACATAGCCACAGGAAGTGAGGGTGCTGCAGCACCCCCTGAATAATCAGAATAATAACAAAAAATATTATATTTATTTTTTACAAATGTAGTGCACTGGGCCTTTACTGGTCCTGTATAAGCAGAGATATAGACATCTGTAGCACTGGGCAAAAAAAGGTAGTTGTATAGTTAAGAACACCCCCGCCCCCAAACTACTTCCTGCGGCTATACAGTACATATTTATACAAATAAAAGTCATTTAGCATATGCTTTTATCCAGAGCGACTTACAGGAGCAATTATGGTTAAGTGCCTTGTTCAAGGGCACATCGAGAGATTTTTCACCTAGTTGGTTTGGGGATTCGAACCAGCGACCTTTCAGTTACTGGCCCAACGCTCTTAACCACTAGGCAAATATATAGAATGAATAGGCTCTTCTTGGATTAAAATGGTCACAATCAAAGCAAGTTTGAAACACTAGTCCTACTTCCTCCTGAAAAACTTACCATATCAGTCTGTAGGCCTATTCAGCCATGTGATAGCCTATTCCACTTTGTCTGTGTGTGTGTCAATTGTTGGCTCTGGGTTGTTCTGGGTGGCTCTGGGTAGAGTGATGTTAAACAGGTAGAAACTTGGCTGGGGAGGTATGTCTGACTCAAGGCTGAGCTTCGTGTGAGCAGCTCACCACATAAATGCCTGCTCTGCTGCACTAATGGCCCAAATAGATATATAATATACAGTAGACTTCCTGATTCAATGCTCACCCTTAAAATGCAGAGTTCACAAGAGAAGGGACGGCATTGAGAGTGATGATGTTCTGATTAAGAATGCGTTAATGTAATATTGTTGCGTTTTGTACGTTTTTTTGCAACAGACAGCTTTCACATACTGGACATTCTGTTGTTCCCAACTTGTATTGGTTTAGTTGATGCAATGCAGAGAAGACTGACTTGACTGTTCTTCCCCCGAAATCAATCACGTAGATCAGTGTCCGTTTTTTTCTCTCTAACATCGGTGACATCATTGCAAGGGAGGAATAGAACAGTTTCTGCTTTGCTGTAAACAACTATGGTGCAACGTCCAAGTCAAGAATAACCTGACATTAGACACGTTTACTGGTCCTATTTTCTCCTCTTAGGTAACTTGACCAAGCCTGGCGGTATTTCTGTCAAATAGTTTTATTGACATATACTTCGTTTTTCATAACATCCCAGTTAACATGTGGTATGTGGTCTAATATACCACGGCTGTCAGCCAATCAGCATTTAGGGCTCGAACCACACAGGTTATAACAGCATTTTGTCCATAGGTAAACGTAACCTTGTGATGGCCTATTTTGTGGATAGACGTACTGTTACTGTAGCCTACTGTGTTGATCCAGACATCCCAGTTAACTGGTCCTCTCCCCCTACTGTATTTATTTATTTTGCTCCTTTGCACCCCATTATTTCTCTCTACTTTGCACATTCTTCCACTGCACATCTACCATTCCTATGTTTTACTTGCTATATTGTATTTACTTTGCCACCATGGCCTTTTTTTGCTTTTACCTCCCTTCTCACCTCATTTGCTCACATTGTATATAGACTTGTTTTTCTACTGTATTATTGACTGTGTTTGTTTTACTCCATGTGTAACTCTGTTGTTATGTGTCAAACTGCTTTGCTTTATCTTGGCCAGGTCGCAATTGTAAATGAGAACTTGTTCTCCACTTGCTTACCTGGTTAAATAAAGGTGAAATAAAAATATACAGTAACAGTCAAAAGTTTGGACATGCTGACTCATTGAAGGGTTTTTCTTTATTTTTACTATTTCTACATTGCAGAATAAGAGTGACAATGTCAAAACTATGAAATAACACATATGGAATCATGTAGTAACCAAAAAAAGTGTTAAACAAATCAAAATATAATTGAGATTCGTCAAAGTATCCATCCTTTGCCTGGATGAGAGCTTTGAATACTCTTGGAATTCTCTCAACCAGCTTCATGAGGTAGTCACCTGGAATGCTTTTCCAACAGTCTTGAAGGAGTTCCCACATATGCTGAGTACTTGTTAGCTGATTTTCCTTCACTCTGTGGTCCAGCTCATCCAAGACCATCTCAATTGGGTTGAAATCGGGCGATTGTGGAGGGCAAGTCATCTGATGCAGTACTCCATCACTCTCCTTCTTGGTCAAATAGCCCTTACACAGCCTGGAGGTGTGTTTTGGATCATTGCCCTGTTGAAAAACAAATCATAATCCCACTAAGCACAAACCAGATGGGATGGCGTATCGCTGCAGAATGCTGGTTAAGTGTGTCTTGAATTCTAAATAAATCACTGACAGTGTCACCAGCAAAGCACCCCTACACCATCACACCTCCTCCATGCTTTACAGTGGGAACCACACATGCGGAGATTAAATGTTCACCTACTCTGCGTCTCACAAAGCCACGGCGGTTGGAACCAAAAATGTCACATTTGGACATCAAACCAAAGGACAGATTTCCACTGGTCTAATGTCGATTGCTCGTGTTTCTTGACCCATCAAACCTCTTCTCATTGGTGTCCTTTAGTAGTAGTTTCTTTGCAGCAATTCAACCATGAAGGCCTGATTCACACAGTCTCCTGGAATGCATTTCAATTAACAGGTGTGCCTTGTTAAGTGCCGATTTCTGAGGCTGGTAACTAATGACTTTATCCTCTGCAGCAGAGGTAACTCTGGTTCTTCCTTTCCTGTGGCGGTCCTCGTGAGAGCCAGTTTCATCATAGCGCTTGATGGTTTTTGCGACTGCACTTGTTGACACGTTCAAAGTTCTTGAAATGTTCCATATTGACTGATCTTCATGTCTTAAGCAATGATGGTCTGTCATTTCTCTTGGCTTATTTGAGCTGTTCTTGGCATCATATGGACTTGGTCTCTTACCAAATAGGGCTTTATTCTGTATACTCCCCATACCTTGTCACAACCCAACTGATTGGCTCAAATGCATTAAGAAGGAAAGAAATTCCACAAATTAAATTTTTAACAAGGCACACCTGTTAATTGAAATGCATTCCAGGTGACTACCTCATGAAGCTGGTTGAGAGAATGCCAAGAGTATGCAAAGCTGTCATCAAGGCAAAGGGTGGTTACTTTGTAGAATCTCAAATATAAAATATATTTTGATTTGTTTAACACTTTGTTTTGGTTACTACTGGATTCCATATGTGTTATTTCATAGTTTTGATGTCTTCACTATTATTCTATTCCCTTGAATGAGTAGGTGTGTCCAAACCTTTGACTGGTGCTGTATTTCTCTCCTCTTAGGTGAACGTGACACTGGAGAAGGAGGTGGCAGGGTTCTGGGTCAAGGTGCCGTGTGTGGAAGAGATCGGGAGCTGCCACTACGCAGACGGCTGTGACCTGCTCAACCAGCTGATACCGCCAGGACAGGACTGTCCTGAACCTCTACACACCTACGGCATCCCCTGCCACTGTCCCTTTAAAGCTGTGAGTCTATACTGTAGTCCATCCACTGTCCCTTTAAAGCTGTGAGTCTATACTGTAGTCCATCCCCTGCCCACTGTCCCTTTAAAGCTGTGAGTCGATACTGTAGTCCATCCCCTGTCCACTGTCCCTTTAAAGCTGTGAGTCTATACTGTAGTTCATCCCCTGCCACTGTCCCTTTAAAGCTGTGAGTCTATACTGTAGTTCATCCCCTGTCCACTGTCCCTTTAAAGCTGTGAGTCTATACTGTAGTCCATCCCCTGTCCACTGTCCCTTTAAAGCTGTGAGTCTATACTGTAGTCCATCCCCTGTCCACTGTCCCTTTAAAGCTGTGAGTCTATACTGTAGTCCATCCCCTGTCCACTGTCCCTTTAAAGCTGTGAGTCTATACTGTAGTTCATCCACTGTCCCTTTAAAGCTGTGAGTCTATACTGTAGTTCATCCACTGTCCCTTTAAAGCTGTGAGTCTATACTGTAGTTCATCCACTGCCCACTGTCCCTTTAAAGCTGTGAGTCTATACTGTAGTCCATCCCCTGTCCACTGTCCCTTTAAAGCTGTGAGTCTATACTGTAGTTCATCCACTGTCCCTTTAAAGCTGTGAGTCTATACTGTAGTTCATCCCCTGCCACTGTCCCTTTAAAGCTGTGAGTCTATACTGTAGTTCTTCCACTGTCCCTTTAAAGCTGTGAGTCTATACTGTAGTTCATCCACTGTCCCTTTAAAGCTGTGAGTCTATACTGTAGTTCATCCACTGTCCCTTTAAAGCTGTGAGTCTATACTGTAGTCCATCCCCTGCCACTGTCCCTTTAAAGCTGTGAGTCTATACTGTAGTTCATCCCCTGCCCACTGTCCCTTTAAAGCTGTGAGTCTATACTGTAGTTCATCCCCTGCCCACTGTCCCTTTAAAGCTGTGAGTCTATACTGTAGTTCATCCCCTGCCCACTGTCCCTTTAAAGCTGTGAGTCTATCATTTATGGTTGTGTTCATTAGGGCACAATCATTTGAAACTGTTTTGCAATGACAAATGATGATGGCCGTTTCTTATTGGACAGGTCCTGTTAGTCCCTCTATAAGCCTGTCTGTCCATTTTCTTCCGTTTGTTGCCTTTTGAACCCATCCCCAAGAAAGAACCAGTTCCTCCAGTGGTCAATGCTCAGGCTACTTCCCTCTTTCGTATTCTGTTCAGTGCAATGTGGTGAATGTCTGTTGATAGCACTGTGAATGATTGGTAACAGAGTGTTTGTTGAACAGCAGCTAGCCAAACAACAAAGTTAAAAATAAAAAAAACATTCTCTGAATGTTTTGAACATGTGCACTTAACGTTCTGTTGCTCGGAACTCATTCTGTTTTTCTCAAAGATAATTTTTTCTGTTTACTCAATTCATGTCTATTGGGCTCAAATTACCTATTTTCTGTCTCCTAAGGGTGCATACCTTTTCTATACAGTAAAACATGCTTCACTCTGGGGCTGTGTCCCAAATGACACCCTATTCCTAAATATACAGTACTTTGACCAAGGTGCACTACCCTTGAAAAGAGCCCTATGGGCCTTGGTCATAAGTAGTGCACTATCTAGGGAATAGGATGCCATTCGGGACATAGTGAAAGTGTATTGGTTAACCTCTATTTCCTGTCTGTTCTAAGGGGATGTACACGCTACCAGAGTCCGACTTCTACCTCCCTGACATTGACCTACCCTATTGGCTGACCAACGGACACTACAGGGTACAGGGAGTACTGGGAGCTATGGGAAAAGAACTGGGCTGCCTCAAAATCACCTTTGCTGTCCACTCTAATAACTAAACGATGGATAAACAACCTCCTCTTTCCACTCTAGTTAAATGGAGGCTACAGGGAACATAAATGTGCCATTCAGTGAGCTGCGATACTGAACCTTTTTGTCTTCTTTATTCTCACGGGAACTTCTGCTCTCATCTCTTCCCATCTCATCAAACTGCCAATTGAGAACGGGGCCTGTATAGACAAAGTCTCTCTCTGAGTAGGAGTACTGATCAGTTTTACCTTTACAATCGTAATGAATAGGAGGGTGGACCTGATCCTAGATCAGCACTCTGAGATACTTTGTGGATACTGGCCCTGTACCAAACAAGCAGTAACTGAGCTGCTACTGTAGTTTAGGATATGATTCAGTCGACTCACTTTCAGGTCAAACAGTTGAGTGATTTGCATGGCTTCCTACTGTACTGCTATGAACTTGTCGTCACCTGTTTTTGATTCTTTTTCACAATGTTTTACACTGTCTTTTTTTATACCGAATGAATTTTATTAGATTCCTTGTCAAGGGTGAATGTCCGTGGGTATGCTTCTATTGCTCATTGGCTTCTACCCTAGGTAAGGTGCTGGTCACATGACTAGGAGGTTTTATTGTGCCATAGTCGTTTCTGGCTGACTCTTACTGTGTCATTCGTTTTTGGTTCCATGGATGGTAATGCTACTTCCTGTTGCTAGTGGTGACACTTTTGATTTTAGAACCTCTGGGAATATGTTGTTCTTCCTGTTGATTTGTGTATTGATCTGTTTTTTTTCTGAAGGTGTTTTATTGTTGACATATTCAAAGTGCCTAAGTTGACCTGCTGGAATTGAGGTCGACGAATCAAGTGTGACTGTGTGATGTTTCAAAGGGAAATGTGATTAATACAGACAGTCAATTCCCTCCTTATAATACCAAAAGCCTAATCCCATTCTATAACCAGTTAAAGTGGTCTTAAATCAAAATTCAAATGAAATGGTAATCAAGTATCAAAGTTTTTAGGAATCAACATGAAAAATTGCACCTTGATTATTTAGAAATGACATTGCTTACAACTGTAACAAATCAGCATTCCTGGCCAATATTTCACTGTAAACCCCTTGTTTAAATAAAATAGTATCCTATATGTTGGTAAGTCTTTGTTTTCTGAAATGCATGACTGTATTTTTCAATTGTGATTTGAGCTTCTGCAGTTTCACAGGATGGACACAGGATGGCGCTAGTGGTTAAATGTTGATAACATGACATTGGGTCATGGGAGATTGAGACTTATTCCTGGCTTCAGTCTACCAACTTCTTTGGTAGTTTCTTGAAAAGATGCCATGCAAATTATGTGGAGTTGTGTGAAGTACTGTAATTTGATTACTTACTTTACCATTGTGGTGCTAGTTTGGGTTCCCGAGTGGCACAGCGGTCTAAGGTACTGCATCTCAGTGCTAGAGGTGTCACTGCAGACCCTAGTTCGATTCCAGGCTGTATCACAACCGGATGTGATTGTGAGTCCCATAGGGCAGCGCCCAACTGGCCCAGCGTCGTTAGGGTTTGGCCGGGGTAGGCCGTCATTGTAAATAAGAATTTGTTCTTAACTGACTTGCCTCCACCCCATCCCCCCTCCTCTCTCGCTATCTCTGTATGTCTCTCACTCGCTCTGTCTCACTCTCTCTCCCCCCCTCTCTTTATCTCGCTATCTCGGTACGTCTCCCCCCCCTCTCTCTTTATCTCGCTGTCTCTCACTCTCTCTTTCTCAAAACATTTCCCAGAGTAGATGTCTCAGTTAAGAAGCCTAGTCTGTCTTCTATAGCTAGCAACTGATCACAGTAATAATAGTAATGATTCCTGTTTGGGCTGAAGTTGTGCTTCCCCTTTATAACTCAGATATGACATAGAAAGCAAGAAGGTTTTACTTAGTTCTGTTTGCTTCTGCAAACTGTTAGTGTTGTGTATTCTTAGGCATTGAACAGGTTTATGATTTCCAGTAAGCCCTGCATGTATATTCTCTTCACTGTATGTACCCTCCCCTCATGTCTATAAACTTCTTGTGTGTACTGGAAATATAAAGCACTGTGTACAGTATGTTACTGTCCTCTGTTGAGGCTACAGGAAATATAAAGCACTGTGTACAGTATGTTACTGTCCTCTGTTGAGGCTACAGGGAATATAAAGCACTGTGTACAGTATGTTACTGTCCTCTGTTGAGGCTACAGGGAATATAAAGCACTGTGTACAGTATGTTACTGTCCTGTTGAGGCTACAGTAAATATAAAGCATTGTGTACAGTATCCTACTGTCCTCCGAGGCTACAGGGAATATAAAGCATTGTGTACAGTATGTTACTGTCCTGTTGAGGCTACAGGAAATATAAAGCATTGTGTACAGTATCCTACTGTCCTCCGAGGCTACAGGGAATATAAAGCATTGTGTACAGTATCCTACTGTCCTCCGAGGCTACAGGAAATATAAAGCAATGTGTACAGTATGTTACTGTCCTGTTGAGGCTACAGGGAATATAAAGCATTGTGTACAGTATGTTACTGTCCTGTTGAGGCTACAGGAAATATAAAGCACTGTGTACAGTATGTTACTGTCCTGTTGAGGCTACAGGGAATATAAAGCATTGTGTACAGTATGTTACTGTCCTCTGTTGAGGCTACAGGAAATATAGAGCACTGTGTACAATATCCTACTGTCCTCTGTTGAGGCTACAGGAAATATAAAGCATTGTGTACAGTATCCTACTGTCCTCTGTTGAGGCTACAGGAAATATAAAGCATTGTGTACAGTATGTTACTGTCCTCTGTTGAGGCTACAGGAAATATAAAGCATTGTGTACAGCTTGTTACTGTCCTCTGTTGAGGCTACAGGAAATATAAAGCACAGTATCCCACTGTCCTCTGTTGAGGCTACAGGAAATATAAAGCATTGTGTACAGTATGTTACTGTCCTCTGTTGAGGCTACAGGAAATATAAAGCATTGTGTACAGTATGTTACTGTCCTGTTGAGGCTACAGGAAATATAAAGCACTGTGTACAGTATGTTACGGTCCTCTGAGGCTACAGGAAATGTAAAGCATTGTGTACAGTATGTTACTGTCCTCTGTTGAGGCTACAGGGAATATAAAGCACTGTGTACAGTATGTTACTGTCCTGTTGAGGCTACAGTAAATATAAAGCATTGTGTACAGTATCCTACTGTCCTCCGAGGCTACAGGGAATATAAAGCATTGTGTACAGTATCCTACTGTCCTCCGAGGCTACAGGGAATATAAAGCATTGTGTACAGTATGTTACTGTCCTGTTGAGGCTACAGGAAATATAAAGCATTGTGTACAGTATCCTACTGTCCTCCGAGGCTACAGGGAATATAAAGCATTGTGTACAGTATCCTACTGTCCTCCGAGGCTACAGGAAATATAAAGCAATGTGTACAGTATGTTACTGTCCTGTTGAGGCTACAGGAATATAAAGCATTGTGTACAGTATGTTACTGTCCTGTTGAGGCTACAGGAAATATAAAGCACTGTGTACAGTATGTTACTGTCCTGTTGAGGCTACAGGGAATATAAAGCATTGTGTACAGTATGTTACTGTCCTGTTGAGGCTACAGGAAATATAGAGCACTGTGTACAATATCCTACTGTCCTCTGTTGAGGCTACAGGAAATATAAAGCAATGTGTACAGTATGTTACTGTCCTCTGTTGAGGCTACAGGAAATAAAAAGCACTGTGTACAGTATGTTACTGTCCTCTGTTGAGGCTACAGGAAATATAGAGCACTGTGTACAGTGTCCTACTGTCCTCTGTTGAGGCTACAGGGAATATAAAGCACTGTGTACAGTATGTTACTGTCCTCTGTTGAGGCTACAGGAAATATAAAGCATTGTGTACAGTATGTTACTGTCCTCTGTTGAGGCTACAGGAAATATAAAGCACTGTGTACAGTATGTTACTGTCCTCTGTTGAGGCTACAGGGAATATAAAGCATTGTGTACAGTATCCTACTGTCCTCTGTTGAGGCTACAGGAAATATAAAGCATTGTGTACAGTATGTTACTGTCCTCTGTTGAGGCTACAGGAAATATAAAGCATTGTGTACAGTATGTTACTGTCCTCTGTTGAGGCTACAGGAAATATAAAGCATTGTGTACAGTATGTTACTGTCCTGTTGAGGCTACAGGAAATATAAAGCATTGTGTACAGTATGTTACTGTCCTGTTGAGGCTACAGGAAATATAAAGCATTGTGTACAGCTTGTTACTGTCCTCTGTTGAGGCTACAGGAAATATAAAGCACAGTATCCCACTGTCCTCTGTTGAGGCTACAGGAAATATAAAGCATTGTGTACAGTATGTTACTGTCCTCTGTTGAGGCTACAGGAAATATAAAGCATTGTGTAGAGTATGTTACTGTCCTGTTGAGGCTACAGGAAATATAAAGCACTGTGTACAGTATGTTACGGTCCTCTGAGGCTACAGGAAATATAAAGCATTGTGTACAGTATGTTACTGTCCTCTGTTGAGGCTACAGGAAATATAAAGCACTGTGTACAGTATGTTACTGTCCTCTGTTGAGGCTACAGGAAATATAAAGCACTGTGTACAGTATGTTACTGTCCTCTGTTGAGGCTACAGGAAATATAAAGCACTGTGTACAGTATTCTACTGTCCTCTGTTGAGGCTACAGGAAATCTAAAGCACTGTGTACAGTATGTTACGGTCCTCTGAGGCTACAGGAAATATAAAGCATTGTGTACAGTATGTTACTGTCCTCTGTTGAGGCTACAGGAAATATAAAGCACTGTGTACAGTATGTTACTGTCCTGTTGAGGCTACAGGAAATATAAAGCACTGTGTACAGTATGTTACTGTCCTGTTGAGGCTACAGGGAATATAAAGCATTGTGTACAGTATGTTACTGTCCTCTGTTGAGGCTACAGGAAATATAGAGCACTGTGTACAATATCCTACTGTCCTCTGTTGAGGCTACAGGAAATATAAAGCAATGTGTACAGTATGTTACTGTCCTCTGTTGAGGCTACAGGAAATAAAAAGAACTGTGTACAGTATGTTACTGTCCTCTGTTGAGGCTACAGGAAATATAGAGCACTGTGTACAGTGTCCTACTGTCCTCTGTTGAGGCTACAGGAAATATAAAGCATTGTGTACAGTATGTTACTGTCCTGTTGAGGCTACAGGAAATATAAAGCATTGTGTACAGTATGTTACTGTCCTGTTGAGGCTACAGGAAATATAAAGCAATGTGTACAGTATGTTACTGTCCTCTGTTGAGGCTACAGGAAATAAAAAGAACTGTGTACAGTATGTTACTGTCCTCTGTTGAGGCTACAGGAAATATAGAGCACTGTGTACAGTGTCCTACTGTCCTCTGTTGAGGCTACAGGAAATATAAAGCATTGTGTACAGTATGTTACTGTCCTGTTGAGGCTACAGGAAATATAAAGCATTGTGTACAGTATGTTACTGTCCTGTTGAGGCTACAGGAAATATAAAGCACAGTATCCCACTGTCCTCTGTTGAGGCTACAGGAAATATAAAGCATTGTGTACAGTATGTTACTGTCCTCTGTTGAGGCTACAGGAAATATAAAGCATTGTGTACAGTATGTTACTGTCCTGTTGAGGCTACAGGAAATATAAAGCACTGTGTACAGTATGTTACGGTCCTCTGAGGCTACAGGAAATGTAAAGCATTGTGTACAGTATGTTACTGTCCTCTGTTGAGGCTACAGGGAATATAAAGCACTGTGTACAGTATGTTACTGTCCTGTTGAGGCTACAGTAAATATAAAGCATTGTGTACAGTATCCTACTGTCCTCCGAGGCTACAGGGAATATAAAGCATTGTGTACAGTATCCTACTGTCCTCCGAGGCTACAGGGAATATAAAGCATTGTGTACAGTATGTTACTGTCCTGTTGAGGCTACAGGAAATATAAAGCATTGTGTACAGTATCCTACTGTCCTCCGAGGCTACAGGGAATATAAAGCATTGTGTACAGTATCCTACTGTCCTCCGAGGCTACAGGAAATATAAAGCAATGTGTACAGTATGTTACTGTCCTGTTGAGGCTACAGGGAATATAAAGCATTGTGTACAGTATGTTACTGTCCTGTTGAGGCTACAGGAAATATAAAGCACTGTGTACAGTATGTTACTGTCCTGTTGAGGCTACAGGGAATATAAAGCATTGTGTACAGTATGTTACTGTCCTGTTGAGGCTACAGGAAATATAGAGCACTGTGTACAATATCCTACTGTCCTCTGTTGAGGCTACAGGAAATATAAAGCAATGTGTACAGTATGTTACTGTCCTCTGTTGAGGCTACAGGAAATAAAAAGCACTGTGTACAGTATGTTACTGTCCTCTGTTGAGGCTACAGGAAATATAGAGCACTGTGTACAGTGTCCTACTGTCCTCTGTTGAGGCTACAGGGAATATAAAGCACTGTGTACAGTATGTTACTGTCCTCTGTTGAGGCTACAGGAAATATAAAGCATTGTGTACAGTATGTTACTGTCCTCTGTTGAGGCTACAGGAAATATAAAGCACTGTGTACAGTATCCTACTGTCCTCTGTTGAGGCTACAGGAAATATAAAGCATTGTGTACAGTATGTTACTGTCCTCTGTTGAGGCTACAGGAAATATAAAGCATTGTGTACAGTATGTTACTGTCCTGTTGAGGCTACAGGAAATATAAAGCATTGTGTACAGTATGTTACTGTCCTGTTGAGGCTACAGGAAATATAAAGCATTGTGTACAGCTTGTTACTGTCCTCTGTTGAGGCTACAGGAAATATAAAGCACAGTATCCCACTGTCCTCTGTTGAGGCTACAGGAAATATAAAGCATTGTGTACAGTATGTTACTGTCCTCTGTTGAGGCTACAGGAAATATAAAGCATTGTGTACAGTATGTTACTTTCCTGTTGAGGCTACAGGAAATATAAAGCACTGTGTACAGTATGTTACGGTCCTCTGAGGCTACAGGAAATATAAAGCATTGTGTACAGTATGTTACTGTCCTCTGTTGAGGCTACAGGAAATATAAAGCACTGTGTACAGTATGTTACTGTCCTCTGTTGAGGCTACAGGAAATATAAAGCACTGTGTACAGTATTCTACTGTCCTCTGTTGAGGCTACAGGAAATCTAAAGCACTGTGTACAGTATGTTACGGTCCTCTGAGGCTACAGGAAATATAAAGCATTGTGTACAGTATGTTACTGTCCTCTGTTGAGGCTACAGGAAATATAAAGCACTGTGTACAGTATGTTACTGTCCTCTGTTGAGGCTACAGGAAATATAAAGCACTGTGTACAGTATGTTACTGTCCTCTGTTGAGGCTACAGGAAATATAAAGCACTGTGTACAGTATTCTACTGTCCTCTGTTGAGGCTACAGGAAATCTAAAGCACTGTGTTACCCTTCCAGCGAGTTCTCACTCAGTCTCAGAGGGCAATGTTTGCATCCCAAATGGCACCCTATTCCCCAATAGACCCTGGTCAAAAGTAGTGCACTATATAGGGAATAGGGTGCCATTTGGGACGCATTGATGTTAAGCCTGTTATCTATTGGCCAGCAGAGTGGACAGCTACCCTCCTGGTGTCTGGTCCTCCTATCCTGCTGATGTCTGGTCCTTCTACCCTCCTGATGTTTGGTCCTCCTACCCTCCTGATGTCTGGTCCTACCCTGCTGATGTCTGGTCCTCCTACCATCCTGATGTCTGGTCCTCCTACCCTGCTGAAGTCTGGTCCTCCTACCCTCCTGATGTCTGGTCCTCCTACCCTCCTGATGTCTGGTCCTCCTACCCTCCTGATGTCTGGTCCTCCGACCCTGCTTCCCTGGGTCACGTGCCTCAGCTTTATGAGGGTTTATTATATCCAAGACCTTTATGCCTTGACAATCACACTCTGTTTATTCTAGGGCTGGGGCATGCCTTTCCCTTTATGTCCCCACAATCACACTCTGTTTATTCTAGGGCTGGGGCATGCCTTTCCCTTTATATCCCCACAATCACACTCTGTTTATTCTAGGGCTGAGGCATGCTTTTCCCTTTATGCCTTGACAATCACACTCTGTTTATTCTAGGGCTGAGGCATGCCTTTCCCTTTATGCCTTGACAATCACACTCTGTTTATTCTAGGGCTGAGGCATGCTTTTCCCTTTATGTCCCCACAATCACACTCTGTTTATTCTAGGGCTGAGGCATTCCTTTCCCTTTATGCCCCAACAATCACACTCTGTTTATTCTAGGGCTGGGGCATGCCTTTCCCTTTATGTCCCAACAATCACACTCTGTTTATTCTAGGGCTGAGGCATGCCTTTCCCTTTATGTCCCAACAATCACACTCTGTTTATTCTAGGGCTGAGGCATGCCTTTCCCTTTATGTCCCAACAATCACTCTGTTTACTAGGGCTGAGGCATGCCTTTCTGCCTTGACAATTTGTTTATTCTAGGGCTGAGGCATGCCTTTCCCTTTATGTCCAGGACAATCACACTCTGTTTATTCTAGGGCTGAGGCATGCCTTTCCCTTTATGTCCCCACAATCACACTCTGTTTATTCTAGGGCTGAGGCATGCCTTTCCCTTTATATCCCAACAATCACACTCTGTTTATTCTAGGGCTGGGGCATGCCTTTCCCTTTATGGCACTCTGTTTATTCTAGGGCTGAGGCATGCCTTTCCCTTTATGTCCCCAGGACAATATACACTCTGTTTATTCTAGGGCTGAGGCATGCCTTTCCCTTTATATCCCAACAATCACACTCTGTTTATTCTAGGGCTGAGGCATGCCTTTCCCTTTGATGTCCCAACAATCACACTCTGTTTATTCTAGGGCTGAGGCATGCCTTTCCCTTTATGTCCCCACAATCACACTCTGTTTATTCTAGGGCTGAGGCATGCCTTTCCCTTTATGTCCCCACAATCACACTCTGTTTATTCTAGGGCTGGGGCATGCCTTTCCCTTTACGCCCCAACAATCACACTCTGTTAATTCTAGGGCTGAGGCATGCCTTTCCCTTTATATCCCCACAATCACATTCTGTTTATTCTAGGGCTGAGGCATGCCTTTCCCTTTATGCCTTGACAATCACACTCTGTTTATTCTAGGGCTGAGGCATGCCTTTCCCTTTATGCCTTGACAATCACACTCTGTTTATTCTAGGGCTGGGGCATGCCTTTCCCTTTATGCCCCAACAATCACACTCTGTTTATTCTAGGGCTGAGGCATGCCTTTCCCTTTATATCCCCACAATCACACTCTGTTTATTCTAGGGCTGGGGCATGCCTTTCCCTTTATGCCTTGACAATCACACTCTGTTTATTCTAGGGCTGAGGCATGCCTTTCCCTTTATGCCTTGACAATCACACTCTGTTTATTCTAGGGCTGAGGCATGCCTTTCCCTTTATGTCCCCACAATCACACTCTGTTTATTCTAGGGCTGAGGCATGCCTTTCCCTTTATGTCCCCACAATCACACTCTGTTTATTCTAGGGCTGAGGCATGCCTTTCCCTTTATGCCTTGACAATCACACTCTGTTTATTCTAGGGCTGAGGCATGCCTTTCCCTTTATGCCTTGACAATCACACTCTGTTTATTCTAGGGCTGAGGCATGCCTTTCCCTTTATGTCCCCACAATCACACTCTGTTTATTCTAGAGCTGAGGCATGCCTTTCCCTTTATATACTCACAATCACACTCTGTTTATTCTAGGGCTGAGGCATGCCTTTCCCTTTATGCCTTGACAATCACACTCTGTTTATTCTAGGGCTGAGGCATGCCTTTCCCTTTATATCCCCACAATCACACTCTGTTTATTCTAGGGCTGAGGCATGCCTTTCCCTTTATGCCTTGACAATCACACTCTGTTTATTCTAGGGCTGAGGCATGCCTTTCCCTTTATGCCTTGACAATCACACTCTGTTTATTCTAGGGCTGGGGCATGTTTTTCCCTTTATGTCCCCACAATCACACTCTGTTTATTCTAGGGCTGAGGCATTCCTTTCCCTTTATGCCCCAACAATCACACTCTGTTTATTCTAGGGCTGAGGCATGCCTTTCCCTTTATATCCCCACAATCACACTCTGTTTATTCTAGGGCTGAGGCATGCCTTTCCCTTTATGTCCCCACAATCACACTCTGTTTATTCTAGGGCTGAGGCATGCCTTTCCCTTTATATCCCCACAATCACACTCTGTTTATTCTAGGGCTGAGGCATGCCTTTCCCTTTATGCCTTGACAATCACACTCTGTTTATTCTAGGGCTGAGGCATGCCTTTCCCTTTATGCCTTGCGAATCACACTCTGTTTATTCTAGTGCTGAGGCATGCCTTTCCCTTTATATACTCACAATCACACTCTGTTTATTCTAGAGCTGAGGCATGCCTTTCCCTTTATATACTCACAATCACACTCTGTTTATTCTAGGGCTGAGGCATGCTTTTCCCTTTATGTCCCCACAATCACACTCTGTTTATTCTAGGGCTGAGGCATGCCTTTCCCTTTATGTCCCCACAATCACACTCTGTTTATTCTAGGGCTGAGGCATGCCTTTCCCTTTATGCCTTGACAATCACACTCTGTTTATTCTAGGGCTGAGGCATGCCTTTCCCTTTATATCCTCACAATCACACTCTGTTTATTCTAGGGCTGAGGCATGCCTTTCCCTTTATGTCCCAACAATCACACTCTGTTTATTCTAGGGCTGAGGCATGCCTTTCCCTTTATGCCTTGACAATCACACTCTGTTTATTCTAGGGCTGAGGCATGCCTTTCCCTTTATATCCTCACAATCACACTCTGTTTATTCTAGGGCTGAGGCATGCCTTTCCCTTTATGCCTTGACAATCACACTCTGTTTATTCTAGGGCTGGGGCATGCCTTTCCCTTTATGTCCCCACAATCACACTCTGTTTATTCTAGGGCTGAGGCATGCCTTTCCCTTTATGTCCCCACAATCACACTCTGTTTATTCTAGGGCTGAGGCATGCCTTTCCCTTTATGCCTTGACAATCACACTCTGTCTATTCTAGGGCTGAGGCATGCCTTTCCCTTTATGTCCCAACAATCACACACTGTTTATTCTAGGGCTGAGGCATGCCTTTCCCTTTATATCCCAACAATCACACACTGTTTATTCTAGGGCTGAGGCATGCCTTTCCCTTTATGTCCCAACAATCACACACTGTTTATTCTAGGGCTGAGGCATGCCTTTCCCTTTATGTCCCAACAATCACACTCTGTTTATTCTAGGGCTGAGGCATGCCTTTCCCTTTATATCCCAACAATCACACTCTGTTTATTCTAGGGCTGAGGCATGCCTTTCCCTTTATGTCCCAACAATCACACTCTGTTTATTCTAGGGCTGAGGCATGCCTTTCCCTTTATGTCCCCACAATCACACTCTGTTTATTCTAGGGCTGAGGCATGCCTTTCCCTTTATATCCCCACAATCACACTCTGTTTATTCTAGGGCTGAGGCATGCCTTTCCCTTTATGCCTTGACAATCACACTCTGTTTATTCTAGGGCTGAGGCATGCCTTTCCCTTTATGTCCCCACAATCACACTCTGTTTATTCTAGGCTGAGGCATGCCTTTCCCTTTATATCCTCACAATCACACTCTGTTTATTCTAGGGCTGAGGCATGCCTTTCCCTTTATATACCCACAATCACACTCTGTTTATTCTAGGGCTGAGGCATGCTTTTCCCTTTATGTCCCCACAATCACACTCTGTTTATTCTAGGGCTGAGGCATGCCTTTCCCTTTATGTCCCCACAATCACACTCTGTTTATTCTAGGGCTGAGGCATGCCTTTCCCTTTATGCCTTGACAATCACACTCTGTTTATTCTAGGGCTGAGGCATGCCTTTCCTTTATATCCTCACAATCACACTCTGTTTATTCTAGGGCTGAGGCATGCCTTTCCCTTTATATCCCAACAATCACACTCTGTTTATTCTAGGGCTGAGGCATGCCTTTCCCTTATATCCCCACAATCACACTCTGTTTATTCTAGGGCTGAGGCATGCCTTTCCCTTTATGTCCCAACAATCACACTTTATATCCTCACAATCACACTCTGTTTATTCTAGGGCTGAGGCATGCCTTTCCCTTTATGTCCCCAACAATCACACTCTGTTTATTCTAGGGCTGAGGCATGCCTTTCCCTTTATATCCCCACAATCACACTCTGTTTATTCTAGGGCTGAGGCATGCCTTTCCTTTATGCCTTGACAATCACACTCTGTTTATTCTAGGGCTGAGGCATGCCTTTCCTTTATGTCCCAACAATCACACTCTGTTTATTCTAGGGCTGAGGCATGCCTTTCCCTTTATATCCCAACAATCACACACTGTTTATTCTAGGGCTGAGGCATGCCTTTCCCTTTATGTCCCAACAATCACACACTGTTTATTCTAGGGCTGAGGCATGCCTTTCCCTTTATGTCCCAACAATCACACACTGTTTATTCTAGGGCTGAGGCATGCCTTTCCCTTAATATCCCAACAATCACACTCTGTTTATTCTAGGGCTGAGGCATGCCTTTCCCTTTATGTCCCAACAATCACACTCTATTTATTCTAGGGCTGAGGCATGCCTTTCCGTTTATGTCCCAACAATCACACTCTGTTTATTCTAGGGCTGAGGCATGCCTTTCCCTTTATGTCCCCACAATCACACTCTGTTTATTCTAGGGCTGAGGCATGCCTTTCCCTTTATATCCCCACAATCACACTCTGTTTATTCTAGGGCTGAGGCATGCCTTTCCCTTTATGCCTTGACAATCACACTCTGTTTATTCTAGGGCTGAGGCATGCCTTTCCCTTTATGCCCAACAATCACACTCTGTTTATTCTAGGGCTGAGGCATGCCTTTCCCTTTATGTCCCAACAATCACACTCTGTTTATTCTAGGGCTGAGGCATGCCTTTCCCTTTATATCCCAACAATCACACTCTGTTTATTCTAGGGCTGAGGCATGCCTTTCCCTTTATGTCCCAACAATCACACTCTGTTTATTCTAGGGCTGAGGCATGCCTTTCCCTTTATATCCCAACAATCACACTCTGTTTATTCTAGGGCTGAGGCATGCCTTTCCCTTTATGCCCAACAATCACACTCTGTTTATTCTAGGGCTGAGGCATGCCTTTCCCTTTATATCCTCACAATCACACTCTGTTTATTCTAGGGCTGAGGCATGCCTGTTTATTTTTGCCTTTGACAATCCCTGTTTATTCTAGGGCTATGCCTCTGTTTTTCCCTTTATATCCCAACAATCACACTCTGTTTATTCTAGGGCTGAGGCATGCCTTTCCCTTTATATCCCAACAATCACACACTGTTTATTCTAGGGCTGAGGCATGCCTTTCCCTTTATGTCCCAACAATCACACACTGTTTATTCTAGGGCTGAGGCATGCCTTTCCCTTAATATCCCAACAATCACACTCTGTTTATTCTAGGGCTGAGGCATGCCTTTCCCTTTATATCCCAACAATCACACTCTGTTTATTCTAGGGCTGAGGCATGCCTTTCCCTTGTTTATTCTAGGGCAGGCATGCCTTTTATGTCCCAACAATCACACTCTGTTTATTCTAGGGCTGAGGCATGCCTTTCCCTTTATGTCCCCACAATCACACTCTGTTTATTCTAGGGCTGAGGCATGCCTTTCCCTTTATGCCTTGACAATCACACTCTGTTTATTCTAGGGCTGAGGCATGCCTTTCCCTTTATGCCTTGACAATCACACTCTGTTTATTCTAGGGCTGAGGCATGCCTTTCCCATTATATCCCAACAATCACACTCTGTTTATTCTAGGGCTGAGGCATGCCTTTCCCTTTATATCCCCACAATCACACTCTGTTTATTCTAGGGCTGAGGCATGCCTTTCCCTTTATATCCCCACAATCACACTCTGTTTATTCTAGGGCTGAGGCATGCCTTTCCCTTTATGTCCCAACAATCACACTCTGTTTATTCTAGGGCTGAGGCATGCCTTTCCCTTTATGTCCCCACAATCACACTCTGTTTATTCTAGGGCTGGGGCATGCCTTTCCCTTTATGCCTTGACAATCACACTCTGTTTATTCTAGGGCTGAGGCATGCCTTTCCCTTTATGCCTTGACAATCACACTATGTTTATTCTTAGGCATCCCCATTATATCCCAACAATCACACTCTGTTTATTCTAGGGCTGAGGCATGCCTTTCCCTTTATATCCCCACAATCACACTCTGTTTATTCTAGGGCTGAGGCATGCCTTTCCCTTTATATCCCCACAATCACACTCTGTTTATTCTAGGGCTGAGGCATGCCTTTCCCTTTATGCCTTGACAATCACACTCTGTTTATTCTAGGGCTGAGGCATGCCTTTCCCTTTATGTCCTTGACAATCACACTCTGTTTATTCTAGGGCTGAGGCATGCCTTTCCCTTTATGCCTTGACAATCACACTCTGTTTATTCTAGGGCTGAGGCATGCCTTTCCCTTTATATCCCAACAATCACACTCTGTTTATTCTAGGGCTGAGGCATGCCTTTCCCTTTATATCCCCACAATCTGTCCCCACAATCACACTCTGTTTATTCTAGGGCTGAGGCATGCCTTTCCCTTTATGTCCTTGACAATCACACTCTGTTTATTCTAGGGCTGGGGCATGCCTTTCCCTTTATGCCTTGACAATCACACTCTGTTTATTCTAGGGCTGAGGCATGCCTTTCCCTTTATGCCTTGACAATCACACTCTGTTAATTCTAGGGCTGAGGCATGCCTTTCCCTTTATATCCCAACAATCACACTCTGTTTATTCTAGGGCTGAGGCATGCCTTTCCCTTTATATCCCAACAATCACACTCTGTTTATTCTAGGGCTGGGCATGCCTTTCCCTTTATGTCCCAACAATCACACTCTGTTTATTCTAGGGCTGAGGCATGCCTTTCCCTTTATGCCTTGACAATCACACTCTGTTTATTCTAGGGCTGAGGCATGCCTTTCCCTTTATGCCTTGACAATCACACTCTGTTTATTCTAGGGCTGAGGCATGCCTTTCCCTTTATATCCCAACAATCACACTCTGTTTATTCTAGGGCTGAGGCATGCCTTTCCCTTTATATCCCAACAATCACACTCTGTTTATTCTAGGGCTGGGGCATGCCTTTCCCTTTATGTCCCAACAATCACACTCTGTTTATTCTAGGGCTGGGGCATGCCTTTCCCTTTATGCCTTGACAATCACACTCTGTTTATTCTAGGGCTGAGGCATGCCTTTCCCTTTATGCCTTGACAATCACACTCTGTTTATTCTAGGGCTGAGGCATGCCTTTCCCTTTATATCCTCACAATCACACTCTGTTTATTCTAGGGCTGAGGCATGCCTTTCCCTTTATGCCCCAACAATCACACTCTGTTTATTCTAGGGCTGGGGCATGCCTTTACCTTTATATCCCCACAATCACACTCTGTTTATTCTAGGGCTGAGGCATGCTTTTCCCTTTATGCCTTGACAATCACACTCTGTTTATTCTAGGGCTGAGGCATGCCTTTCCCTTTATGCCTTGACAATCACACTCTGTTTATTCTAGGGCTGAGGCATTCCTTTCCCTTTATGCCCCAACAATCACACTCTGTTTATTCTAGGGCTGGGGCATGCCTTTCCCTTTATATCCCCACAATCACACTCTGTTTATTCTAGGGCTGAGGCATGCCTTTCCCTTTATATCCCAACAATCACACTCTGTTTATTCTAGGGCTGGGGCATGCCTTTCCCTTTATGTCCCAACAATCACACTCTGTTTATTCTAGGGCTGAGGCATGCCTTTCCCTTTATGTCCCCACAATCACACTCTGTTTATTCTAGGGCTGGGGCATGCCTTTCCCTTTATGTCCCCACAATTACACTCTGTTTATTCTGGGGCTGGGGCATGCCTTTCCCTTTACGCCCCAACAATCACACTCTGTTAATTCTAGGGCTGAGGCATGCCTTTCCCTTTATATCCCCACAATCACACTCTGTTTATTCTAGGGCTGAGGCATGCCTTTCCCTTTATGCCTTGACAATCACACTCTGTTTATTCTAGGGCTGAGGCATGCCTTTCCCTTTATGCCTTGACAATCACACTCTGTTTATTCTAGGGCTGAGGCATGCCTTTCCCTTTATATCCCCACAATCACACTCTGTTTATTCTAGGGCTGAGGCATGCCTTTCCCTTTATATCCCAACAATCACACTCTGTTTATTCTAGGGCTGAGGCATGCCTTTCCCTTTATGCCTTGACAATCACACTCTGTTTGTTCTAGGGCTGGGGCATGCCTTTCCCTTTATGCCCCAACAATCACACTCTGTTTATTCTAGGGCTGAGGCATGCCTTTCCCTTTATATCCCCACAATCACACTCTGTTTATTCTAGGGCTGGGGCATGCCTTTCCCTTTATGCCTTGACAATCACACTCTGTTTATTCTAGGGCTGAGGCATGCCTTTCCCTTTATGCCTTGACAATCACACTCTGTTTATTCTAGGGCTGAGGCATGCCTTTCCCTTTATGTCCCCACAATCACACTCTGTTTATTCTAGGGCTGAGGCATGCCTTTCCCTTTATGTCCCCACAATCACACTCTGTTTATTCTAGGGCTGAGGCATGCCTTTCCCTTTATGCCTTGACAATCACACTCTGTTTATTCTAGGGCTGAGGCATGCCTTTCCCTTTATGCCTTGACAATCACACTCTGTTTATTCTAGGGCTGAGGCATGCCTTTCCCTTTATGTCCCCACAATCACACTCTGTTTATTCTAGAGCTGAGGCATGCCTTTCCCTTTATATACTCACAATCACACTCTGTTTATTCTAGGGCTGAGGCATGCCTTTCCCTTTATGCCTTGACAATCACACTCTGTTTATTCTAGGGCTGGGGCATGCCTTTCCCTTTATATCCCCACAATCACACTCTGTTTATTCTAGGGCTGAGGCATGCCTTTCCCTTTATGCCTTGACAATCACACTCTGTTTATTCTAGGGCTGAGGCATGCCTTTCCCTTTATGCCTTGACAATCACACTCTGTTTATTCTAGGGCTGGGGCATGCTTTTCCCTTTATGTCCCCACAATCACACTCTGTTTATTCTAGGGCTGAGGCATTCCTTTCCCTTTATATCCCAACAATCACACTCTGTTTATTCTAGGGCTGAGGCATGCCTTTCCCTTTATATCCCCACAATCACACTCTGTTTATTCTAGGGCTGAGGCATGCCTTTCCCTTTATGCCTTGACAATCACACTCTGTTTATTCTAGGGCTGAGGCATGCCTTTCCCTTTATGCCTTGACAATCACACTCTGTTTATTCTAGGGCTGGGGCATGCCTTTCCCTTTATGCCTTGACAATCACACTCTGTTTATTCTAGGGTTGGGGCATGCCTTTCCCTTTATATCCCAACAATCACACTCTGTTTATTCTAGGGCTGGGGCATGCCTTTCCCTTTATGTCCCAACAATCACACTCTGTTTATTCTAGGGCTGAGGCATGCCTTTCCCTTTATATCCCCACAATCACACTCTGTTTATTCTAGGGCTGAGGCATGCCTTTCCCTTTATATGCCAACAATCACACTCTGTTTATTCTAGGGCTGGGGCATGCCTTTCCCTTTATATCCCAACAATCACACTCTGTTAATTCTAGGGCTGAGGCATGCCTTTCCCTTTATATCCCAACAATCACACTCTGTTTATTCTAGGGCTGAGGCATGCCTTTCCCTTTATGCCTTGACAATCACACTCTGTTTATTCTAGGGCTGAGGCATGCATTTCCCTTTATGCCTTGACAATCACACTCTGTTAATTCTAGGGCTGAGGCATGCCTTTCCCTTTATGCCTTGACAATCACACTCTGTTTATTCTAGGGCTGAGGCATGCCTTTCCCTTTATGCCTTGACAATCACACTCTGTTTATTCTAGGGCTGGGGCATGCTTTTTCCTTTATGTCCCCACAATCACACTCTGTTTATTCTAGGGCTGGGGCATGCCTTTCCCTTTATGTCCCAACAATCACACTCTGTTTATTCTAGGGCTGAGGCATGCCTTTCCCTTTATATCCCAACAATCACACTCTGTTTATTCTAGGGCTGAGGCATGCCTTTCCCTTTATATCCCCACAATCACACTCTGTTTATTCTAGGGCTGAGGCATGCCTTTCCCTTTATGCCTTGACAATCACACTCTGTTTATTCTAGGGCTGAGGCATGCCTTTCCCTTTATATCCCAACAATCACACTCTGTTTATTCTAGGGCTGAGGCATGCCTTTCCCTTTATATCCCAACAATCACACTCTGTTTATTCTAGGGCTGGGGCATGCCTTTCCCTTTATATCCTCACAATCACACTCTGTTTATTCTAGGGCTGAGGCATGCCTTTCCCTTTATATCCCAACAATCACACTCTGTTTATTCTAGGGCTGAGGCATGCCTTTCCCTTTATGCCTTGACAATCACACTCTGTTTATTCTAGGGCTGAGGCATGCCTTTCCCTTTATGTCCCAACAATCACACTCTGTTTATTCTAGGGCTGAGGCATGCCTTTCCCTTTATATCCCAACAATCACACTCTGTTTATTCTAGGGCTGGGGCATGCCTTTCCCTTTATGCCTTGACAATCACACTCTGTTTATTCTAGGGCTGGGGCATGCCTTTCCCTTTATGCCTTGACAATCACACTCTGTTTATTCTAGGGCTGAGGCATGCTTTTCCCTTTATATCCCAACAATCACACTCTGTTTATTCTAGGGCTGAGGCATGCCTTTCCCTTTATGCCTTGACAATCACACTCTGTTTATTCTAGGGCTGAGGCATGCTTTTCCCTTTATATCCCAACAATCACACTCTGTTTATTCTAGGGCTGGGGCATGCCTTTCCCTTTATGCCTTGACAATCACACTCTGTTTATTCTAGGGCTGAGGCATGCCTTTCCCTTTATATCCCAACAATCACACTCTGTTTATTCTAGGGCTGGGGCATGCCTTTCCCTTTATGCCTTGACAATCACACTCTGTTTATTCTAGGGCTGAGGCATGCCTTTCCCTTTATATCCCAACAATCACACTCTGTTTATTCTAGGGCTGGGGCATGCCTTTCCCTTTATGCCTTGACAATCACACTCTGTTTATTCTAGGGCTGAGGCATGCTTTTCCCTTTATATCCCAACAATCACACTCTGTTTATTCTAGGGCTGAGGCATGCCTTTCCCTTTATATCCCAACAATCACACTCTGTTTATTCTAGGGCTGGGGCATGCCTTTCCCTTTATATCCCAACAATCACACTCTGTTAATTCTAGGGCTGAGGCATGCCTTTCCCTTTATATCCCAACAATCACACTCTGTTTATTCTAGGGCTGGGGCATGCCTTTCCCTTTATGCCTTGACAATCACACTCTGTTTATTCTAGGGCTGAGGCATGCCTTTCCCTTTATGTCCCAACAATCACACTCTGTTTATTCTAGGGCTGAGGCATGCCTTTCCCTTTATGCCTTGACAATCACACTCTGTTTATTCTAGGGCTGAGGCATGCCTTTCCCTTTATGCCTTGACAATCACACTCTGTTTATTCTAGGGCTGGGGCATGCCTTTCCCTTTATGCCTTGACAATCACACTCTGTTTATTCTAGGGCTGAGGCATGCCTTTCCCTTTATGCCTTGACAATCACACTCTGTTTATTCTAGGGCTGGGGCATGCCTTTCCCTTTATGCCTTGACAATCACACTCTGTTTATTCTAGGGTTGGGGCATGCCTTTCCCTTTATATCCCAACAATCACACTCTGTTTATTCTAGGGCTGAGGCATGCCTTTCCCTTTATATCCCCACAATCACACTCTGTTTATTCTAGGGCTGAGGCATGCCTTTCCCTTTATGCCTTGACAATCACACTCTGTTTATTCTAGGGCTGAGGCATGCCTTTCCCTTTATATGCCAACAATCACACTCTGTTTATTCTAGGGCTGGGGCATGCCTTTCCCTTTATATCCCAACAATCACACTATGTTAATTCTAGGGCTGAGGCATGCCTTTCCCTTTATATCCCAACAATCACACTCTGTTTATTCTAGGGCTGAGGCATGCCTTTCCCTTTATGCCTTGACAATCACACTCTGTTTATTCTAGGGCTGAGGCATGCCTTTCCCTTTATGCCTTGACAATCACACTCTGTTAATTCTAGGGCTGAGGCATGCCTTTCCCTTTATGCCCCGACAATCACACTCTGTTAATTCTAGGGCTGAGGCATGCCTTTACCTTTATGCCCCAACAATCACACTCTGTTTATTCTAGGGCTGAGGCATGCCTTTCCCTTTATGCCCCAACAATCACACTCTGTTAATTCTAGGGCTGAGGCATGCCTTTCCCTTTATGCCTTGACAATCACACTCTGTTTATTCTAGGGCTGAGGCATGCCTTTCCCTTTATGCCTTGACAATCACACTCTGTTAATTCTAGGGCTGAGGCATGCCTTTCCCTTTATGCCCCAACAATCACACTCTGTTAATTCTAGGGCTGAGGCATGCCTTTCCCTTTATGCCCCAACAATCACACTCTGTTTATTCTAGGGCTGAGGCATGCCTTTCCCTTTATGCCCCAACAATCACACTCTGTTAATTCTAGGGCTGAGGCATGCCTTTCCCTTTATGCCTTGACAATCACACTCTGTTAATTCTAGGGCTGGGGCATGCCTTTCCCTTTATGCCTTGACAATCACACTCTGTTAATTCTAGGGCTGAGGCATGCCTTTCCCTTTATGCCCCAACAATCACACTCTGTTAATTCTAGGGCTGAGGCATGCCTTTCCCTTTATGTCCCCACAATCACACTCTGTTTATTCTAGGGCTGAGGCATGCCTTTCCCTTTATGCCTTGACAATCACACTCTGTTAATTCTAGGGCTGAGGCATGCCTTTCCCTTTATGCCTTGACAATCACACTCTGTTTATTCTAGGGCTGAGGCATGCCTTTCCCTTTATGTCCCCACAATCACACTCTGTTTATTCTAGGGCTGAGGCATGCCTTTCCCTTTATGCCTTGACAATCACACTCTGTTTATTCTAGGGCTGAGGCATGCCTTTCCCTTTATGTCCCCACAATCACACTCTGTTTATTCTAGGGCTGGGGCATGCCTTTCCCTTTATGTCCCCACAATCACACTCTGTTTATTCTAGGGCTGAGGCATGCCTTTCCCTTTATGTCCCAACAATCACACTCTGTTTATTCTAGGGCTGAGGCATGCCTTTCCCTTTATGCCTTGACAATCACACTCTGTTTATTCTAGGGCTGAGGCATGCTTTTCCAAATACCAAGTCCTATAATCATACACTATACTGCTGATCACTTCGAAGACCATGTCTATTAGGCTACAGTAGACTACTTCAAAAAAATATAAATATTTTGTGTAAAACTATTGAATTCATTGCATTTGTGAATAGGGGATTTTAAACCCTAATGACTGTTCATACATGGTGGATATGCAGTCTCACATATCAAATCACACTTTATTGGTCACATGCGCCGAATACAACAAGTGTAGACTTTACCGTGAAATGCTTTACTTACAAGCCCTTAACCAACAGTGCAGTTCAAGTGTATCATATAAACTCTTACACAAAGACATATTGTTTACAATGACATATTGTTTATCCTGTAGAAAGCATTGCAAACTCGACATTGCATCCGACAGCTTGTCACTCTGATTGCGACCAAGGGAATTACATGGCCCTGTACACACTTACGTTGTGCAACTGATCTGAAACACATTTGGGGGGGTTTTTCTGCACAAAAAAAATCACACAAGCACTGTGGAGACACCACACAATGGTTTTTAGGTAGACAAAACTCTCTGTTGTATCACAAAAAAATGACCAGTTATGTCACAACCATTGTTACAAATGTGTTGCAGATCAGTTGTATAACCAGAGTGTGTACTGGGCCTATAGGTCCAGCGGTAACTGAGACACTGCAGCTGCTACTGCTATGGAAAGTTTCACTGTACACACACAGTTCTCAATGAACAACTGCTCTATATTTTCATGTGGGATTAGAGCTCACTAACCTATATATAAATAGACAGGGTTTTGACCCAAAAAATGAGTGTTTGGGATTCCACGGATGGTCTGGTCTTTAGTATTGTAGAGGTACCACATCTATGGTCTGGCCTTTAGTACTGTAGAGGTGACACATCTATGGTCTTGCCCTAGTACTGTAGAGGTACCACATCTATGGTCTGGCCTTTAGTACTGTAGAGGTGACACATCTATGCTTAGTATAAACTTGACAGAGACCAAGGCCAAAAATAGACTCAGTGTTTCAGTGAACTCATTGCCTGGTTGTGAAGAAGACAGCTGGTGTGTCGGAGTAAAGAACGACACTGAAATACATTGTTCTGTAGACTTTTGTTTTTATGTTTTTTTGTCTTCTATTTTGCGAGAAACGTTCTGTCTCTATTGTTCAAAGTTGAAATAATGTAATTGTTGATTGAGATAATATAGGTATTTTGTAAGGCGGGCAACTTTCAGCGTTGTGTCTTGAGTCATATCAATGAGATAAAATATCTTTGTTCACTGTTGAAATTATTGAATGTTAATTGCAGGGAAAGTTATTTTTGTAAGAGGGCCAACTTTCAGAGTCGTGTCTGTTTTAACCTCTTGTAGTTTTGTACTTTAACCGATGTCAGCTTTGGGAAACGTGATTGTAAACTAACAGCCACTAATGTTTTTGGCTTATCACGTACGCTGCTTCTACTGTTTATCATCTGTCACTTTATTCCTAGTTATATGTACATATCTACCTCCATGACCTCGTACCCCTGTACATATCTACCTCCATAACCTCGTACCCCTGTACATATCTACCTCCATGACCTCGTACCCCTACACATATCTACCTCCATGACCTCGTACCCCTGCACATATCTACCTCCATGACCTCGTACCCCTGCACATATCTTCCTCCATGACCTCGTACCCCTGCACATATCTTCCTCCATGACCTCGTACCCCTGCACATATCTACCTCCATGACCTCGTACCCCTGCACATATCTACCTCCATGACCTCGTACCCCTGCACATATCTACCTCCATGACCTCGTACCCCTGCACATATCTATCTCCATGACCTCGTACCCCTGCACATATCTACCTCCATGACCTCGTAACCCTGCACATATCTACCTCCATGACCTCGTACCCCTGCACATATCTACCTCCATGACCTCGTACCCCTGCACATATCTACCTCCATGACCTCGTACCCCGGCACATATCTACCTCCATGACCTCATACCCCTGCACATATCTACCTCCATGACCTCGTACCCCTGCACATATCTACCTCCATGACCTCGCACATATCTACCTCCATGACCCGGCACATATCTACCTCCATGACCTCATACCCCTGCACATATCTACCTCCATGACCTCGTACCCCTGCACATATCTACCTCCATGACCTCGTACCCCTGCACATATCTACCTCCATGACCTCGCACATATCTACCTCCATGACCTCCCCTGCACATATCTACCTCCATGACCTCGTAACCCTGCACATATCACATATCGTACCCCTGCACATATCTACCTCCATGACCTCATACCCCTGCACATATCTATCTCCATGACTTCATACCCCTGCACATATCTACCTCCATGACCTCGTACCCCTGCACATATCTACCTCCATGACCTCGTACCCCTGCACATATCTACCTCCATGACCTCGTACCCCTGCACATATCTACCTCCATGACCTCGTACCCCTGCACATATCTACCTCCATGACCTCGTACCCCTGCACATATCTACCTCCATGACCTCGTACCCCTGCACATAGCCTCGGTCCTGGTGCCCCGTGTTCACTGCCAAGTTATCATTACTCATTGTGTATTTATTATTACTTTTATTGTTACATATTTTACTTTTCTATTATTTCTCTATTTTCTTGCTCTCTGCGTTCTTGGTAATTTAAGTAAGCATCTCACTGTTAGTCCACACCGAAGCATGTGACAAATACAATTTGTTGTGATTTGATTTGTAAGTCATGAGGGCAACAATAATTTTTAGCTATGGGACATGATGAAATGTTGCAGGTTGGTAAGATATCCCAGAGGGCTATGTGCAGCCTACAGGGGCAAGGCTTTGATATGGAGTCTTTACAGCTGGCTACCCCTCCCTGCAAGATCAACATGACCTGCTCCTCAGAGAAGGAATGAGTCTGTAAAGTAAAAACATGAAGGCCCATGCCCTTCTGACAACCCTCCCTCCCTGGCTGGCTGGATGGATGGATGGATCTACTGTGTGTCTATTACATTTCCATCGACTTGTTTGTGTTTTTCATATGGACTGTTCCCCAACATGTATTATAAACAAAATGATAGATTCAGATCAATCCATACAATTCTTTATTTTTGTCTTATTACAGTGAGAATTCAATATTCCAGGGGACACATTATAGGCCTGCTATGATTAAATAGCTCAGGCAAAAGGAAACATTTTCCATGGACAAAACGCATGATTAGGTAACCTATTATTTTCGTTGAAAATCATTGTATTGTCTGATGGGTCGCGTCTTCGGTGTATTACGGTAAAATTTCAAATCAATAGATTTGAAACACCCACAAACCTAAATTGTGCGCAACAGGATGCGCAATCCACTGATCTTTAAAACTGTTTCCCCTTCTTGAACTTGATTATTTAGGTTTGTCCAGATTGCGTTAAAATCAGTGATTGTGGTTTTGAAAAAATAACCGCCCATCTGGTAAATTTGAGTGAGTTGTTGTGAGTGAGCTACACAGACGTCTTGAGAGACCCGACCACATCCCGGCGTTCAGAAGAGTTGGTAACTCTAGGAAAGGACTGGTAGGGGTGACGAGTGGACGCGGGGCGACGAGTGGACGCGGGCAGGCATGGGTTGCAGCCACAGCAAGGTGTGTGGCGGAATTCGCAAAAAAAATTTTTTTTTATTCATATTTGTTGTGAAATCATCTAGGAAGTCAATTAGCGAACCAAGTGATGTTTTGTTATTGTAGCTGCCATTGTCGCACCGATTCCTGGCACAGTACTGGCGTGTTGATAACTTATTTTTTAAATAGATAAAGAAAAACTGTTTGTTAGTGTAGCCTAATTTCCCACGTGCATTAATCTCGTAGATTTTACGACCGAGATTACACATTCATTAACATTAAAGTTTTTTGAAACGCGTGATTTAGGCTATCAGTCAATTTGTGCAAAGTGTTCTACGTTTTGAAACCGCTGAAAATAACTGAAGATATGGAGTCGATTCTCTGATACTGACTACCCCACGAGTTTGAAACCTACTTGTCAATTGTAGCGGTGCAGGGAACTCCTCTGATGCGATTCTTCCCGAATTACTTATAAGAAGTTGCAGGTTGGCCAAACATTGACAGTCACTGATGATACAATGTATCAATGATCTCATCCTTCAGTCTCATTGTGTCATCATTACCAGTATATTGTACATTGTATTCATTCATTGATTGACACCCTGTAGCCTTGCGTAGTCATTGGATTACATCTGTCAACGTTTCTACTTTCTGGTCATATGAGTTGTTGAGTTTTTCTACATGGTTCAGATTTCATTTATTTATTTCACCTTTATTTAACCAGGTAGGCAAGTTGAGAACAAGTTCTCATTTACAATTGCGACCAGTTCGTGTTTTCTATGACAACAACCAATAACTACAAACTGCACTGTTTGTGATGGAAAGGAAGTGACTTGAGGATATGGCAACTAATATTTAATATGCAACTAAATGTAGTTTTTAGGCTACAGTTAATTAATGTGCTAGTACTGCCTCTGACATTTACAACCAGTGGCACAGGTTTATATTACATCCGCAAATGATACCCCAGATTTGTTCCATCCAGAAATGATACCCCAGATTTGTTCCATCCAGAAATGATACCCCAGATTTGTTCCATCCAGAAATGATACCCCAGATTTGTTCCATCCAGAAATGATACCCCAGATTTGTTCCATCCAGAAATGATACCCCAGATTTGTTCCATCCAGAAATGATACCCCAGATTTGTTCCATCCAGAAATGAAATACCCCAGATTTGTTCCATCCAGAAATGATACCCCAGATTTGTTCCATCCAGAAATGATACCCCAGATTTGTTCCATCCAGAAATGATACCCCAGATTTGTTCCATCCAGAAATGATACCCCAGATTTGTTCCATCCAGAAATGAAATGATTTGTTCCACCCCAGATTTGTTCCATCCAGAAATGATACCCCAGATTTGTTCCATCCAGAAATGATACCCCAGATTTGTTCCATCCAGAAATGATACCCCAGATTTGTTCCATCCAGAAATGATACCCCAGATTTGTTCCATCCAGAAATGATACCCCAGATTTGTTCCATCCAGAAATGATACCCCAGATTTGTTCCATCCAGAAATGATACCCCAGATTTGTTCCATCCAGAAATGATACCCCAGATTTGTTCCATCCAGAAATGATACCCTCAAGGATTTGTTCCATCCAGAAATGATACCCTTAAAATTTGTTCCATCCAGAAATGATACCCCGGATTTGTTCCATCCGCAAATGATACCCCGGATTTGTTCCATCCGCAAATGATACCCCGGATTTGTTCCATCCGCAAATGATACCCCGGATTTGTTCCATCCGCAAATGATACCCCGGATTTGTTCCATCCGCAAATGATACCCCAGATTTGTTCCATCCGCAAATGATACCCCAGATTTGTTCCATCCGCAAATGATACCCCGGATTTGTTCCATCCGCAAATGATACCCCAGATTTGTTCCACTTCCCGGAGGCATAGAGGAGGTAGACCTAGATAAATCGTTGAGTTGAAGGGGATATAATTTCAATGTGTCTGTTTGCCAGATGAGTGAGACCACTTACACAGTTTAAAAGCAGACGGAATTATTTGATTGTTTAGCCATTATTTTATGCGAGTGGATTTCTTCATTTATCAATGGTACCTGGTGGTGCTTGATATAAACACCTAACTCTCCTTGAGATTGAAAATATTTTTCTCCTACACAAAGTAAGCACGCACTTAGAGATACTGCAAGCCACTGGCAAGCTGTATGGCAGCTTCTGCAGAGCAGATCACAAAACCATCTGTTTGGCTGGTTGACGTAAGCAACTGGAGAAGTGTGAAGTTCTGCTAGAGAGGGCCTGGAGAGAGAGACACACACACACACACACACACAGCAATATGGCTCCATATGGACCATGATGAAAATGCCACATGAAGAGACTCAGCCAAGTGTTAATGAAATCTCAAGGAACGTTTGTTTCTCTGCTAGACTCGACCACAGTCTAAATTAAATATCCCTTAAAACTAAGTTTGACTGTCCTATGTTGTATTGAAGATGTGGTTTTAGTTTTCTGAATTTCCTTTTGAGTTTAGGGGCTGTTTTTTTCTCTTCTAGTTCTATCAGCCTGGGGTACATGTCTATCAGCCTGGGGTACATGTCTGTCTCCTATGTGTGGTCCTTTGACAGGACACATCTTTATTCTACACTCTCCTTGGGACGTTTCTTTCAACTCTTGTGAGAGCATACCTGAACTAGATGTTTCTCACCAAACATTCAATCTTAACCTTGTACTCTTGGGGCCAGGAAGAACTTGTAAACATTAGGAGTCCTGTGTAGGCTACAGTTTGCCATGGGGCTAGGATGTTCCCTGTGAGTTTAGTCAGTGAAGACATGCCTCCACGTTGCAGTTTCTCCTATGTTTAAAAAGACGGTGGAGACGGGCTTTCTGTCCCAAATGGTACCCTATTCCCTCTGTAGTGCACTACTTTGGGCACTGGTCTATAGGCCTTGGTCAAAAGTAGTGCACTATATAGGGAATGGGGTGCCGTTTGGGATGTGCATACTGAGAAGGAAGTGAAGATGTGATTTATGGTCGTGTTAAAGAGAGCCTTTCCAGAGCCTCTTCAACATATGCTCCTGGACTTGTGTACTTAAGATCCTTTACTGGGACTTAAAGAAGGTACTTAAACAAACCTCAGGCTGTACTGGTCTCTACATTGTCTTCCAGGAGTCACTTGTCTTATTGGAATATTAGATATTATAGTATTTTATTGGGCTTGTGTCCCATATGACACACACTTCCTGTTGTTGTGAACTCCCTATGAGACCAGGGTCCATAGTACACTACTTTTTACTAGAGCCCTATGTAGGGAATAGGGTGCCATTTGGGACACATACACACTGTTTTCCAGGCACAAATAAAACTGGTACGCCATGTTGTTTGTATGTGTTTCTACAGCGTTAGTGGTGGTGGAATAACGTTGTTATATCAGGAGGTGGCCGGTCTCCATGGACCGCCATACTGTACTGCCTAGCGGTTAGAACGTTGGCCCAGTAACCGAAAAGTCGCTGTTTTTAATGCCTGAGCCGTAAAAGTGAAAAATCTTTCTGTGCCTTTAACTCTAATTTGCTCCAGCGCACCTATCACACTACCCTGTAAAACAACCCCTATCATACTACAATGACTGACCCTGTAAAACAACCCCTATCACACTACTATGACTGACCCTGTAAAACAACACCTATCGCACTACTATGACTGACCCTGTAAAACAACACCTATCGCACTACTATGACTGACCCTGTAAAACAACACCCATCGCACTACTATGACTGACCCTGTAAAACAACACCCATCGCACTACTATGACTGACCCTGTAAAACAACACCCATCGCACTACTATGACTGACCCTGTAAAACAAACACCCTCTGATGACCCTGTAAAACAACACCCATCGCACTACTCTGACTGACTACTATGACTGACCCTGTAAAACAACACCCATCGCACTACTATGACTGACCCTGTAAAACAACACCCATCGCACTACTATGACTGACCCTGTAAAACAACACCCATCGCACTACTATGACTGACCCTGTAAAACAACACCCATCGCACTACTCTGACTGACCCTGTAAAACAACACCCATCGCACTACTCTGACTGACCCTGTAAAACAACACCCATCGCACTACTATGACTGACCCTGTAAAACAACACCCATCGCACTACTATGACTGACCCTGTAAAACAACACCCATCGCACTACTATGACTGACCCTGTAAAACAACACCCATCGCACTACTATGACTGACCCTGTAAAACAACACCCATCGCACTACTATGACTGACCCTGTAAAACAACACCCATCGCACACTACTATGACTGACCCTGTAAAACAACACCCATCGCACTACTATGACTGACCCTGTAAAACAACACCCATCGCACTACTATGACTGACCCTGTAAAACAACACCCATCGCACTACTATGACTGACCCTGTAAAACAACACCCATCGCACTACTCTGACTGACCCTGTAAAACAACACCCATCGCACTACTCTGACTGACCCTGTAAAACAACACCCATCGCACTACTCTGACTGACCCTGTAAAACAACACCCATCGCACTACTCTGACTGACCCTGTAAAACAACACCCATCGCACTACTCTGACTGACCCTGTAAAACAACACCCATCGCACTCTGACTGACCCTGTCTGACTGACCCTGTAAAACAACACCCATCGCACTACTCTGACTGACCCTGTAAAAAACAACACCCATCTGCTGTGAAAACTACCCATCTGACTGACCCTGTAAAACAACACCCATCGCACTACTCTGACTGACCCTGTAAAACAACACCCATCGCACTACTCTGACTGACCCTGTAAAACAACACCCATCGCACTACTCTGACTGACCCTGTACAACAACACCCATCGCACTACTCTGACTGACCCTGTACAACAACACTTATCTGCTGTTTGTGACAATACAACTTTATTTTTTACAGTCTACACAGACTTAATACTTCAGTCTACACAGTGAGGACCGGACACAATGTAATGTGTGATTTGGTATCCTAGTCTTGTCAGGAACCTTGGTATTGTTTGACAGTTTAGGAATAGTTTGGTATATAGAGTAGTGACCTATGCTAGAATTGCCCTACTTACAAAAACAGCTATGATTGACCTGGCTGTAACTCCTTAGTGTAATAATCTATGCTCACCTGGTATAGGTTATTCTACAACAACATAATGTATCTAATGCAGAAATGTTTATTAAGGCTCCACGAGTACTGGTATGATCAGTTTGAAGTGAAGCAGTGTAACACATTGTACAAATAGTATGAACACTGTAGCATGGACATGTTTATGTAACTTTTGAACAAACAAATTATTAATTTAATTGGATTAATTTCCAGTCATGTGGGTACGAATCACTCCCAGTCAGAGAGCAATATGGGTCAAGCACCCATCAGAAGCTTTACATAAGCTCCTACCCTGCTTTAGTTTACAAAGTTATGGTTTCCCTGGTAACTTCAAAACATCTCAAATAGTGTTGAGGCATTCTCAGTACTTTGGTGTATCTGTGATATGTTGAGATATAGTCATAATGTATTCCTACATCAGACCACACGCTTTTCTCCTTGTAGAGGAAAAACAAAGTGAAATGGGGTGAGAACTGTCTTTAGGTATTTTGTGTACCATAATCCCCTCTAATTGACCCAGATATGGTTAAATAAGACCGTGTTTAATATTGTGGGAACTAGACCCGCGTTGATCAATGACAACCTTGTCTTTTCTGTATATTTTTAGAGGAAAAACAAAGCGAAGGAGGAGAAAACAGTGAAGGAAGTCAACAACCATCAAGATGGAGGAGGTGAGTGGTGTGGTTTCCTGTAGTGTTGTAGAAGGTCAACAACCATCAAGATGGAGGAGGTGAGTGGTGTGGTTTCCTGTAGTGTTGTAGAAGGTCAACAACCATCAAGATGGAGGAGGTGAGTGGTGTGGTTTCCTGTAGTGTTGTAGAAGGTCAACAACCATCAACATGGAGGAGGTGAGTGGTGTGGTTTCCTGTAATGTTGTAAACTGACACTGACTCCTCTCCTACTGTTGTAAACTGACACTGACTCCTCTCCTACTGTTGTAAACTGACACTGACTCCTCTCCTACTGTTGTAAACTGACACTGTGACTCCTCTCCTACTGTTGTAAACTGACACTGACTCCTCTCCTACTGTTGTAAACTGACACTGACTCCTCTCCTACTGTTGTAAACTGACACTGTGACTCCTCTCCTACTGTTGTAAACTGACACTGACTCCTCTCCTACTGTTGTAAACTGACACTGACTCCTCTCCTACTGTTGTAAACTGACACTGACTCCTCTCCTACTGTTGTAAACTGACACTGTGACTCCTCTCCTACTGTTGTAAACTGACACTGTGACTCCTCTCCTACTGTTGTAAACTGACACTGTGACTCCTCTCCTACTGTTGTAAACTGACACTGTGACTCCTCTCCTACTGTTGTAAACTGACACTGTGACTCCTCTCCTACTGTTGTAAACGGACACTGTGACTCCTCTCCTACTGTTGTAAACGGACACTGTGACTCCTCTCCTACTGTTGTAAACTGACACTGTGACTCCTCTCCTACTGTTGTAAACTGACACTGTGACTCCTCTCCTACTGTTGTAAACTGACACTGTGACTCCTCTCCTACTGTTGTAAACTGACACTGTGACTCCTCTCCTACTGTTGTAAACTGACACTGTGACTCCTCTCCTACTGTTGTAAACTGACACTGACTCCTCTCCTACTGTTGTAAACTGACACTGACTCCTCTCCTACTGTTGTAAACTGACACTGACTCCTCTCCTACTGTTGTAAACTGACACTGTGACTCCTCTCCTACTGTTGTAAACTGACACTGACTCCTCTCCTACTGTTGTAAACTGACACTGACTCCTCTCCTACTGTTGTAAACTGACACTGTGACTCCTCTCCTACTGTTGTAAACTGACACTGTGACTCCTCTCCTACTGTTGTAAACTGACACTGTGACTCCTCTCCTACTGTTGTAAACTGACACTGTGACTCCTCTCCTACTGTTGTAAACTGACTCCTCTCCACTGTGTAAACTCCTCCTCTCCTACTGTTGTAAACTGACACTGTGACTCCTCTCCTACTGTTGTAAACTGACACTGTGACTCCTCTCCTACTGTTGTAAACTGACACTGTGACTCCTCTCCTACTGTTGTAAACTGACACTGACTCCTCTCCTACTGCTTGTACGGTTTTCTTTATTACATCTGAGGGTTTTACACATCAATCTGCCTCTTGATGCATTATAAAATCTAGGCGCCCATACTGACCTCTTTATTATTGGGCCCACTAATAACCAGTACATAATAACTGTCCTCCTGTATAGCTCAATTGGCATTGGTATGGTGCTTGCAACTCCAGGATTGTGGGTTTGATTCATATTTGGGGACTCTGTTTTGTTCAATTCAGTCTGGTATGAGAAGGGTATTCACAGTCTGCGGAAAGCTGAGTATCTTGGCTATTGAGCTGTGCCTTAAAATCGTTGGTGTGATTTGCTAATATATATGAGCATATGAATCTATAACGGCAGGCTGAGCCGATGACCTCATTTCAAGACTGCTGCTACCTACATTCCGGTTAGCGTTGTGAAGCATAAACTAAATGAACACGTCGATACACACCGAAAGCTGTGACTCCGCAGATCATGACCATGTGTTATTTATCTGCCTGTGACCGAGGGTCAAAATGTTTATTTCACCAAACATCTTACAATGTACGCTTCTATTAGGTCTGTGTTTGAGCTATAGTCATATGTAGGGGTATGAAGTTAATCCTTAGGTTGGTAGGAACAAATCTAGTCTATTGCTAATGTTATTTGATGATGTATGACTTAGTGGCCACGTCGAACGTCCACCCAGTGTCTATCTTTGCGCATCAAAAATATGACGTTGCCTGCTTTACATCCCGTAGACATCCATTACACACGGGATTGGCTACTATGACACCTTGACAATCTTGTAGCCAATGAGATGAGCTTTTCAGGGATATGTAGTTGACCTGGGTGGAATAAAGCAAGTTTATAACCGTTTTATGCGTAATGCGAACTATTGTTACCTTGCTCAGACACGAGACACACCAATCACGCCCCACTACATTGTAAACATTTCATGGCTTTAACATAAAATATTGCTTCTCGAGGGGGGGAGGGGTAAGAACTAAGAATATTGAAAAGGAAGCTAAAAAGAAAACAGCTATGAGTAAGTATACCGACAGAAGCTTTGAATAAAATAGTGGACGGACTCGGATCAGGGGAGTGATCTGGACAACAAGGGTTTCGACTCGGCCGACAAAAGATTGATTTCTAGAAGGATCCACGTTTAGAGCTGTAAGTACATTATCTTCATGACTTTATACAGCTTATTTACTATATGTACATTATCTTCATGACTTTATACAGCTTATTTACTATATGTACATTATCTTCATGACTTTATACAGCTTATTTACTATATGTACATTATCTTCATGACTTTATACAGCTTATTTACTATATGTACATTATCATGACTTTATACAGCTTATTTATTATCTTCATGACTTTATACAGCTTATTTACTATATGTACATTATCATGACTTTATACAGCTTATTTACTATATCTACATTATCTTCATGACTTTATACAGCTTATTTACTATATGTATTTGGTTTTTATAAGTTGTCTGCTTTTTATGATTTGGATTTAGTGTACATAGGCTTATGAAACAAGTTATTTCAATGTTCTATAATTCCAAAGTACTTATTGTCTATGTTTCATATTAGTTTGCTGTTCAAAGTTTCATCCTTGTAACTTTGGAGAGGCCACTAAACTCCCATGGCCCTTGTTTATTTGTGGTTCTCACCTCTTGCTTTGTCTCCAAAGTGTTACTGTTTGCAGTGAGTGTGTGCATGTGTGCTTCACACCTATGTGAGTCACTGTACAAATTTGAGTTTTTACTTTACAATGTTGTTTTTGTAAATTTAGTCAACTGTAATTGTTTGTCTTACAACAATATATCCCTTTATTTTATTCTTCACAGGAGGATTCAGAGGATTTTGATGATGCTGTTTGGGGGTCACACCTCCCCAGCAAGCACCCCCCCACGGTCAAGGTCTTCACCCCCCCACTGCTATGTCAATCACCCCGTCTGATGGTTCTTCATCCACTTATCACAGACCTCTTGAAAGAAGGAATGCCACTAGTGAAGTAACAATCTTTCCTGGCAGAGACGGACTTGCTTCAAAGACTATCACCACATGCACAAGCTACGGTGAAAGTGAAATCTAATCATCTACACCTGGGATGTAAAACAAACACGAATGCCATTTGTAAGTTGTTCAGCTTATTTATGTTTTTGCATTTTTTATTTTTTTTGTGAATGACGTGTGTGTGTGTGTGTGTGTGTGTGTGTGTGTGTGTGTGTGTGTGTGTGTGACCAAGTTTGTTTGATAAGACCTTTTTTTTAAACTTTGTTTATCTGTTGCTTTTTATATTGTTTTTGTGAACAGTTCATTTGTATGTGGGACCAATACATTAGATATGCCTAGGCTAAATGTTCAGGCACTTTGGAGAGTGCCCCTGAAACCACCACAATGTTTGAGAGACGTTGGTGTTGTAGAAATTTAGTTTTTATAGTGAACAATAGTAGTTAGTTACTAATCCAGTGTGCAAAAACAGTGCAGTTACCAAATTCAGACACTTTGGAGAGGTTGAAAGGACACATGGGGTGTCCAGGGTACATTCAAAACACCACCACACTGTTTGAGTGAGGTTCATATGGTAGAAATGTTTTATACTGAACACACAGCATTTAGGAATTGCAAATATGTAATAGCACTGGAATGATCTAATTTACAAACATATGCCACTTTGGAGAGGTTTAGGGATACTTGGATACGTCCCGTGACCACAACTGACACCACTTACTAGAACATCTGCCCATTTTGAGTTGTCAGGTCTATCAATTCTATTTTTATTTTTCTGATATTGTTCACATGTTGTGGAAGCCATCTGATGTGTTTCCTGCTCTGGGCATCAATAATTCACTTATAGCTTGTCAATGAAAGATGACTTTCAAAATAAATGTTTAAAAAACACCGGTTATTTTGTGTGTGTGCTTGATCTTGTGTATTCTGAACTATGTAACCCCCCCATCTTCTGTTTGAGGAAATCATCTCCCAGATGTTGTCGTCTTTCCAAATATACCAAGTTTTGGCATGTCAGAATCATGTAATTACACATGAATAGCAGTTACTTATGGCTTTGTCTATTTAGGCGGAAATCTAAATTTGGCCGTTACATTTAAAAGGTTAACTGATACACACTTTGCAATGATCCCGTTGGTTGAAATGATGTCACTACACCCAGAAACTGGTTGGAATTACTCATTAAATTGACATCACAATGACCTAATTTCAACCAGTCAGTTTTGGATACTGAGATGGCCTTGTAAACACTGTGTCAACACTGTTCTGTCTGCATTAGATTACTCAACAGGTACTGTCTTGTGTACTCTGTTGTACTCGAAGTGTTCTCTGTTGCCATGTAATTATGGGTCTCAGGATCATGCCTTGAACAACTGCCTACGTGAACAAGACTGTGTTAGCCTAGCCTGCTGAGCTAAAACCTAGGCATTAGCTAGTGGAGCTAGCACAAGTCTCCAGGTGAATCATCACTCGGAATGTGGTTCACCAAACTAGAGCATTACATGACTTCCTCGGAAGTTGGACCGGTGCTTCCTCCACCCCCCCCTTACACATTACACATATCAGAGTAGCTAGGAGTATTTATAGGTGACAGATTGTATATTCTACTGGTGTTGTACTGAGTCTAGTCAGACCAGTAAATGTTACAGCCAGGTCTGGTTTGGTTCAAACCCTCTGCCCACTCACTGTGTGGAACATACTGTACAAGAAATCTATTATGTAGACGTGTAGGATAAGAAATCATGTCCGCTCTTTTCACAACATTTCTATCTGAGCATTCCAGGAGGAAGTTCTGCCTTAACCACAGCACTTGGTCATATTCAGCTACATTGTAATGTAGCAGATGTAGGATTTTGCCATGAAAAAAAACAAGCATTTGTTATTGGACATGTCCAGGTAGTCCCTCCATGTTTCTGTTTTCCTCTGTTACCTACTGAATTATACAACCCTGGTTTCCTCTCCTCCAGGTAGTCTCTCTGTTACCTACTGAATTATACAACCCTGGTTTCCTCTCCTCCAGGTAGTCCCTCCATGTTTCTGTTTTCTTCTGTTACCTACTGAATTATACAACCCTGGTTTCCTCTCCTCCAGGTAGTCCCTCCATGTTTCTGTTTTCCTGTTACCTACTGAATTATACAACCCTGGTTTCCTCTCCTCCAGGTAGTCCCTCTGTTACCTACTGAATTATACAACCCTGGTTTCCTCTCCTCCAGGTAGTCCCTCCATGTTTCTGTTTTCTTCTGTTACCTACTGAATTATACAACCCTGGTTTCCTCTCCTCCAGGTAGTCCCTCCATGTTTCTGTTTTCTTCTGTTACCTACTGAATTATACAACCCTGGTTTCCTCTCCTCCAGGTAGTCCCTCCATGTTTCTGTTTTCCTGTTACCTACTGAATTATACAACCCTGGTTTCCTCTCCTCCAGGTAGTCCCTCTGTTACCTACTGAATTATACAACCCTGGCTTCCTCTCCTCCAGGTAGTCCCTCTGTTACCTACTGAATTATACAACCCTGGTTTCCTCTCCTCCAGGTAGTCCCTCTGTTACCTACTGAATTATACAACCCTGGTTTCCTCTCCTCCAGGTAGTCCCTCTGTTACCTACTGAATTATACAACCCTGGTTTCCTCTCCTCCAGGTAGTCCCTCTGTTACCTACTGAATTATACAACCCTGGTTTCCTCTCCTCCAGGTAGTCCCTCTGTTACCTACTGAATTATACAACCCTGGTTTCCTCTCCTCCAGGTAGTCCCTCTGTTACCTACTGAATTATACAACCCTGGTTTCCTCTCCTCCAGGTAAAGTCTCTCTGGAGGAGCTGAACGTGGGTCTAGAAACGGAGAAGCAGCTGGGTCAGTATGAGTGGCAGCTGAAGATCCTACGGGAGGTGCTGTCTGCCTCCGGGACCCAGGAGAGGGAGGAGCTACTAAAAGACCCAACCCAAGGAGAGCTCTGTGCCCTGGTCCACAACATCACTGAGAAGGTAGCTAACCCCATAGACTGCTCTGTGCCCTGGTCCACAACATCACTGAGAAGGTAGCTAACCCCATAGACTGCTCTGTTTCCTGGTCCACAACATCACTGAGAAGGTAGCTAACCCCATAGACTGCTCTGTTTCCTGGTCCACAACATCACTGAGAAGGTAGCTAACCCCATAGACTGCTCTGTTTCCTGGTCCACAACATCATTGAGAAGGTAAAGTGCCTTCGGAAAGTATTCAGACCCCATGACTTTTTTTCACATTTTGTTACATTACAGCATTATTCTACACATACTACTCCATAATGACAGAGCGAAAACGGCTGTATTAAAAATAAAAATCGGATACCTTATTTACAAAAGTATTCAGACCCTTGCTAAGAGACACGAACTTGAGGTAATGTGCATCCTGTTTCCATTGATCATCCTTGAGATGTTTCTACAACTTGATTGGAGAACACTTGTGGTAAATTCAATTGATTGGACATGATTTGGAAAGGTCCCACAGTTGACAGTGCATGTCAGAGGAAAATAACCAAGCCGTGAGGTCGAAGGTCCGTAGAGCTCCGAGAAAGGATTGTGTCGAGGCACAGATCTGGGGAAGGGTACCAAAACATTTCTACAGCGTTGAACACAGTGACCTCTATCATTCTGAAATGGAAGAAGTTTGGAACCACCAAGACTCTTCCTAGAGCTGACCACCTGGCCAAACTGAGCAATCGGGGGAGAAGTGCCTTGGTCAGGGAGGTGACCAAGAACCCGATGGTCATTCTGACAGAGCTCTACAGTTCCTCTGTGGAGATGGGAGAACCTTCCAGAAGGACAACCATCTCAGCAGCTCTCCACCAATCAGGCCTTTCTGGTAGAGTGTCCAGACGGAAGTCACTCTTCAGTAACAGGCACGTGACAGCCCGCTTGGAGTTGGCCAAAAGGCACCTAAAGACTCTCAGACCATGAGAAACAAGATTCTCTGTTCTGATGTGGGGCTGTTTTTCAGTGGCGAGTAGCTTCGGGACAAGTCTCAATGTCCTTGAGTGGCCTGGACTTGAATCCGATTGAACAACTCTGGAGAGACCTGAAAATAGCTGTGAAGCAACGCTGCCCATCCAACCTGACAGAGCTTGAGAGGATCTACAGAGAAGAATGGGAGAAACTATCCAAATACAGATGTGCCAACTCAAGGTTGTAGCGTCATACCCAAAAAGACTCAAGGCTGTAGTCACTGCTAATGATGCTTCAACAAAGTGCTGAGTAAAGGGTCTGAATACTTCAGAAATTCAGTATTTCGGTTTTTATTTGTAATACATTTCTAAAAACCTTTTTTTTTTTTTTTTTTGCTTTGTAATTATGGGGTATTGTGTGTCAATTGATGAGGCGGGGAAAAAAACGATTTAACCAATTTTAGAGTAAGGCTGTTACCAAACCCAATCTGAAGGCACTGTAGGTGATCCAGGGAATTGAGCTCATGATATTAGACAGTTTAGTCATTTTAGCAGATGCTCTTATCCAGAGCGACATACAGGAGCATTTAGGGTTAAGTGCCTTGCTCAAGGGCACATTGGCAGATTTTTCACCTAGTCAGCTTGGGGATTCGAACCAGTATTTACTGGCCCAACGGTCAGAAAATGCTGCCCTCGTCAATCGGCTGCCTAATCTTGCCTAATGAGCGGACCGGCCGTGCTTCTTCGTGATGCTGTGGTTCAGAGCACACTTAATGTAGTAGTGGATTTATGGTCTATAAAAAGTGGTTTAAAGAGTAACCTATCCATCCTGGTTGCCCATCCTATCTATTTGTTTAGAACAGACATGTATCAACTGTGGTCTAAGGCTCACCCCATTGTCATGATCAGAGGTTTCAAGTTTGTATCTATACATTTTTGACAAGCTGATCATAATGAAAAAAAATACTTCTGCGTTTCCTGCAAATAGGCTCACGATAAGTCCTGATAAAGTTGGGTAGCTGATATTCAGTGCTTAAATGGCCAAATTGATAACTCACAGGAATCAGGACTAATAAAGCCAATGCAACGGCTTGTTTTACAAATGGTGGGCCTACCACATGGGTGGGCCTCTACCACATGGGTGGGCCTACCACATGGATGGGTGTTTATAAAATGTAGTTTCAGGCAACACTGTAGGCTACACCGTGGTAAGCTACCACATGGGTGGGTGTTTATAAAATGTAGTTTCAGGCAACACTGTAGGCTACACCGTGGTAAGCTACCACATGGGTGGGCCTACCACATGGATGGGTGTTTATAAAATGTAGTTTCAGGCAACACTGTAGGCTACACCTTGGTAAGCTACCACATGGATGGGTGTTTAAAATGTAGTTTCAGACAACACTGTAGGCTACACCTTGGTAAGCTACCACATGGATGGGTGTTTATAATGTAGTTTCAGACAACACTGTAGGCTACACCTTGGTAAGCTACCACATGGGTGGGCCTACCACATGGATGGGTGTTTATAATGTAGTTTCAGACAACACTGTAGGCTACACCTTGGTAAGCTACCACATGGGTGGGCCTACCACATGGATGGGTGTTTATAAAATGTAGTTTCAGGCAACACTGTAGGCTACACCTTGGTAAGCACGGACTGAAGCTGATGCCTTTCAATCTCTTCAACATCCAGAAAAGACACATTTTCAACATCCTGGAAACAGAATGTTGAAAACATCCTGGAAAATAATTCACCTTTCATTCAGAACCTAAATTGAACCTAACTTCAACGTCTGGAAAATGTTTTTCACCTGTCTTTTCAACGTCATTTTGCTTACTGGGACTATTCTAGTTTTGTGGCAGAACGGCAAGGACCGGCCCTGCTGAGAAGGTAGGTAGTAACTGCTAGCACCCTGCCCTAACCCCTAGCACTAACACTCAGCTCTCTAGTGTTTCCCAAGCCTATTCTCCAGCTGGAGTTTTACCTCCAGCCCTTCATATACCCTTTACCCTTTACCCTGTACCATTTTATATTCACCATATACTGTAAACTCAGAAAAAATAAATGTCCTCTCACTGTCAACTAAGTTTATTTTCAGCAAACTTAACTTGTAAATATTTGTGTTTGTGTTTGTACATAACAAGATTCAACAACTGAGACATAAACTGAACAAGTTCCACAGACATGTGACTAACAGAAATGGAATAATGTGTCCCTGAACAAAGGGGGGGGGTCAAAATCAAAAGTAACAGTCAGTATCTGGTGTGGCCACCAGCTGCATTAAGTACTGCAGTGCATCTCTTCCTCATGGAAGAGAAATAAGGGAGGAGGATGTCTTCCCTGTAACGCACAGCGTTGAGATTGCCTGCAATGACAACAAGCTCAGTCCGACGATGCTGTGACGCCCCAGACCATGACGGACCCTCCACCTCTAAATCGATCCTGCTCCAGAGTACAGACCTTTGTGTAACACTCATTCCTTTGAAGATCATCTCAAATCCGACCATCGCCCCTGGTGAGACAAAATCGCGACTCATCAGTGAAGACTTTTTGCCAGTCCTTTCTGGTCCAGCGATGGTGGGTTTGTGCCCATAGGCGACGTTGTTGCCATTGATGTCTGGTGAGGACCTCCCTTACAACAGGCCTACAAGCCCTCAGTCCAGCCTCTCTCAGCCTATTGCGGGCAGTCTGAGCACTGATGGAGGGATTGTGCATTCCTGGTGTAACTCAGGTGTGATGTTCGGATGTACCGATCCTGTGCAGGTGTTACACGTGGTCTGCCACGGCGAGGATTATCAGCTGTCCGTCTTGTCTCCCTTTAGCGCTGTCTTAGGCATCTCATAGTATGGACATTGCAATTTATTGCAGTCCTCATGCCTCCTTACAGCATGCCTACAGCATCTTTCTTATGGTGTTTTTCAGAGTCAGTAGAAAGGCCTCTTTCGTGTCCTAAGTTTTCATAACTGTGACCGTAATTGCCTACCGTCTGTAAGCTGTTGGTGTCTTAACGACCGTTCCACAGGTGCGTGTTCATTAATTGTTTATGGTTCATTGAACAAGCCTGGGAAACAGTGTTTAAACCCTTTACAATGAAGATCTGTGAAGTTATTTGGATTTTTACGAATTATCTTTGAAAGACAGGGTCCTGAAAAGTGGACGTTTTCTTTTTTTTCCTGAGTTTATATACTTGTACCATTTACACTGAACAAAAATATAAACGCAACATGCAACAATTTCTAAGATTTTACTGAGTTACAGTTCATATAAGGAAATCTGTCCATTTTAAATGAATTGATTAGGCCCTAATACATGGATTTCATGTAACTGGAATACAGATATGCATCTGTCACATACCTTTTTTTTTAAATGAAGGGGCGTGGATCAGAACCAGATGTGACCACCATTTGTCTCATGCAGCACGACGTCTCCTTCGCATACAGTTGATTGTGGCCTGTGGAATGTTGTTCCACTCCATTTCAATGATTGTGAGAAGTTGCTGGATATTGGAGGGAACTGGAAGACACTGTCGTACACATAGGTCCAGAGCATCCCAAACATGCTCTATGGGTGACATGTCTGAGTTTACAGGCTATGGAACAACTGGGACATTTTCAGCTTCCAGGAATTGTATACAGATCCTTGCAACATGGGGCTGTGCATTATCATGCTGAAACATGAGGCGATGGCAGCAAATGAATGTCATGACAATGGGCCTCGTCACAGTATCTCTGTGCATTTAAATGGCCAACAATAAAATTGTGTTCGTTGTCCGTAGTTTATGCCTGCCCATACCATAACCCCACCACCACCACGGGACACTGTTCACATCAGCAAACCACTCGCCCACACGATGCCAAACACATGGTCTGCAGTTGTGAGGCGGGCGAGACATACTACAAAATTCTCTAAAACAATGTTGGAGGCGGCTTATGGTAGAGAAATTAACACGAAGTTCTCTGGCAACAGCTCTGGTGGACATTCCTGTAGTCAGCATGCCAATTGCGTGCCCCCTTAACGTGAGACATCTGTGGCATTGTGTTGTGACAAAACTGCACATTTTAGTGGCCTTTTTATTGTCCCCGGCACAAGGTGCACCTGTGTAATGATCATGCTGTTTTTAATCAGCTTCTTGATATGCCACACCTGTCAGGCGGATGGATTATCTTGGCAAAGGAGAAATGCTCACTAACTGGGATGTAAACAAATGTGTGCAAAATTTGAGAGAAGCTTTTTGTGCGGATGGTACATTTCTGGCATCTTTTATGTTGGCTCATGAAACATGGGACCAACACTTTACATGTTGCGTTTTTGATATTTTTGTTCAGTGTACATTCACCATGTACCCTTTCCACACTACTTTGCTGAGCAGAGCCTAGCCAACTGTACTGGGCTGGCCTGTTTATACAGTATATCCTCTATAGTTGCCGGAACCGGGTTGGAGAGGACAATGTGAAAAGACAATATCCATGCCAACACAGTACAGTTGGAACAATAGTATGAAAAGGGCATGAGTATTAATTAGTGTGAACCACATAGCCACTACTAAGGTATATGTGGACATCATTATTATTACAAAGCAGATCAGAAAAAGTATTTCTGCTCTTCCTGCAGGATTGCATTGTGATTTTGCATTTTAATCTCAGTTTCTTTTTTAATTGAGGTCTCATAGTGGGTGTGTCCAAAATGGCACCCTATTCCCTATATAGTCTATGAGCCCTGGTAAAAGTAGTGCACTACATAAGGAATAGGGTGCCATTTGGGACTACCTATGTTTCCAGGATGTGCAGCTTCAAGTCGGCGCAAGCTGAAGGCAGAATAACCAGAGCAGCACAGTAACATGATGTCAAGTCATATATTTTACAGCTGTCAGAGATGATAAACACATGCTTTTCCATTACACAATCTACTTGGTGTGTGTATGGTGACTACCTACAGCGGGTGCGATCGCCTGCAAAGTTCTCTGGCTATGGATTTGTAAACCTCCTGTCAACAGAGCATGAGTGTGCCGTTGCGGACACAACATTTTATAGGGCTCTGCTCAAAAGTAGCGCTCTAAGTAGGGAATAGGGTTCAGTTTGGGATGCTACCTAGACCTGTTTGGGTGCTTTGGGATCACAATGCCTTTCCAGAAGGGAGGGAGGCAGTGATTTGTGCAAACATAGTTGACAAAGTAAGAATGAGAAGTCTTGGAAGGTTTATGGTGTATTGAGTGATTGGTTGGTAGCAGCCAGTTGGATTGTTAACTGTTGTCTGTCCTCATATTGGTCTGGTTGAGCAGTGAGTTATGGTTGGCTCATCTGGTATTATACACCTGGTACAACAGTGAGTTATGGTTGGCTCATCTGGTATTATACACCTGGTATACAGTGAGTTATGGCTGGCTCATCTGGTATTATACACCTGGTATACAGTGCGTTATGGTTGGCTCATCTGGTATTATACACCTGGTATACAGTGCGTTATGGCTGGCTCATCTGGTATTATACACCTACAACAACAGTGAGTTATGGCTGGCTCATCTGGTATTATACACCTGGTATACAGTGAGCTATGGCTGGCTCATCTGGTATTATACACCTGGTATACAGTGAGTTATGGCTGGCTCATCTGGTATTATACACCTACAACAACAGTGAGTTATGGCTGGCTCCTCTGGTATTCTCACCTAGCACAACAGTGAGTTATGGCTGGCTCATCTGGTATTATACACCTGGTACAACAGGGAGTTATGGCTGGCTCATCTGGTATTATACACCTGGCACAAAAGTGAGTTATGGCTGGCTCATCTGGTATTATACACCTGGTATACAGTGAGTTATGGCTGGCTCATCTGGTATTATACACTTGTTTATATTTGATATTCACTTTGTCTAGCTCCTATGACAAGTGAGGCTGTACATGGCTTCAACCCTGTCCTTGTGGTGTTGATCATCTCCAGGTGGAAACAGAGACAGCTGCTGACCTGACTGTTCTCTATGTGGAGAAGAGCCAGAGGATCGCAGAGCAGCACGAGAGACAGCTGGAAGGCAAGACTACAGCATGTGAAATAACTTCTGTACATCTAATAACCATATTGATTATTTTGTTTTGGAACTGCATTTTGTTTTCTGTTGGTTCTAGAATGAGTAATCATTGACTGATGTGATTCTGTTGGTTCTAGAATGAGTAATCATTGACTGATGCGATTCTGTTGGTTCTAGAATGAGTAATCATTGACTGATGTGATTCTGTTGGTTCTAGAATGAGTAATCACTTACTGATGCTATTCTGTTGGTTCTAGAATGAGTAATCACTGACTGATGCTATTCTGTTGGTTCTAGAATGAGTAGTCATCGATGCTCATTGACTGATGCGATTCTGTTGGTTCTAGAATGAGTAATCATTGACTGATGCTATTCTGTTGGTTCTAGAATGAGTAATCATTGACTGATGTGATTCTGTTGGTTCTAGAATGAGTAATCACTGACTGATGCTATTCTGTTGGTTCTAGAATGAGTAATCACTGACTGATGCGATTCTGTTGGTTCTAGAATGAGTAGTCATTGATGCTATTCTGTTGGTTCTAGAATGAGTAATCATTGACTGATGTGAATCTGTTGGTTCTAGAATGAGTAATCATTGACTGATGTGATTCTGTTGGTTCTAGAATGAGTAATCATTGACTGATGCGATTCTGTTGGTTCTAGAATGAGTAATCATTGACTGATGCGATTCTGTTGGTTCTAGAATGAGTAATCATTGACTGATGCTATTCTGTTGGTTCTAGAATGAGTAATCATTGACTGATGCGATTCTGTTGGTTCTAGAATGAGTAATCATTGACTGATGTTGTTCTGTTGGTTCTAGAATGAGTAATCATTGACTGATGTTGTTCTGTTGGTTCTAGAATGAGTAATCATTGACTGATGTGATTCTGTTGGTTCTAGAATGAGTAATCATTGACTGATGTGATTCTGTTGGTTCTAGAATGAGTAATCATTGATGTTATTCCGGCCCGTGTAATTACATAATAAATCCCTATTATCCCCTACAGAATGGCAGATGATACAGAGTGACGAGACAAAACTACTAACAGAGACTCACCAGGCAGCTGAGAGAACATTGAAGGTGTGTGTTTAGTTGTCTCTTTAACTTGATCAGTTTGTATCACCTGTTTTGATGTACTGTGGTCTACACAGCACCCCTTACCTTCTAACTGTGTACTAGGACGTACAGAACTGACCAGTAGGTTTTCTTTTAAAGGAGGAGGTAGAGGAGCTGACTACAGAGCTACAGGTGTACAATCAGTTAAAGAAGAGAGTTGACCAGTCTACCTTCAAGAAGGACCTGCAGCGGAACATTCAGGTGTGTGTGTGTGTGTTTTTGTTTCTGTGTGGCGTGTGCATGATCCTGTAACCAGTTCACTTAGTTGGACTCTTGCTTTAGACATCTGGTCTCCAGGTTTCATTAGTATGCTGTTAATGTTATACTCTTCCTCTCCTCCTCCTCCTCTCTCTCTCTTTTCCCCTCCCTTTCTCGCTCCCCCTTTACCCTCCCTCTCTCTCGCTCCCCCTTTACCCTCCCTCTCTCTCGCTCCCTCTTTACCCTCCCTCTCTCTTTACCCTCCCTCTCTCTCGCTCCCTCTTTACCCTCCCTCTCTCTCGCTCCCTCTTTACCCTCCCTCTCTCTCGCTCCCTCTTTACCCTCCCTCTCTCTCGCTCCCTCTTTACCCTCCCTCTCTCTCGCTCTCTCTTTACCCTCCCTCTCTCTCTCTAGGCCCACGGCAGTCCTGGGCCATTCTGGGAGCGGGAGCAGGAGAGTCTGCTGTTTGTCATTGAGATGAAGAGTGAACGTATTCAGGCACAGGGAAACAAACTGCTACAGATGCAGGTTCTGGTAGGGAACTGGGACATGGACTGTCCAGGCACCTGACTCTTTCAGATTTCTGCTATAGTCTAATTCAAGTCATTCTTTATTTAAACTGTATAATAAAGAGTTGACGAGTCTACCTTCAATACACTTTACGGAGGAAATCAAACAGAAACGAGAAATCTGAGGTGCTCTGCGTTGTCAAAAAATACTCTGGGTTATAGTTTCACAAAGTCTGTGAATGTCAACATGTTGTCTTCACCACCCTGATTGGGTCCTTTTTTTCTACCCTGACAGGTGGAGAAGAATCTGTCTCTAGAGGACCAGGTCATAAATGTTCTACAGAACAATGAGGACCTGAGGGTTCGTATCGACAAACATCAAAGCCTTCTACAGTAAGACCATGTGATATCCACACCGTCTCTGTCTCTCTGTTTGGAACAGTCAGTTACCCTGGAGTTAATGTTGTTACCAGGAAGTCACATTGTAGAAGAATACATGGCAACAAGGCTGTAAATAGTTTAACAAAGTTAACAAGTTCTGTTCAACCGAACTCAAATGTAGGAAACGGCTATGGCATTTACATAAGATGTGAATCTGGCGCCACTTGGTGGAGAAAGTGGAAAGGATATTTCAAAGTGGAAGCAAATTATGGCAGTTTACAGTACTTGAGAGTGTAAAAGTACAATTTCACCATCCAAACTTGTGTAGTTGATATAGATGAGGTTTTTGGTGCTACTTCTGACAATGCATGTAGGATTTTGGTGAAGAATAGTAATTTGAGGTCAGCAAAAGACTGATTATAAAGTACTTTGCTACAGATTTGTTTTATCAATGTCTTTCTGTGCTAAACTATCAATGTTGATAAATATGTGTTCTCTTCTAATATATCTCCTCCCCTGTGCTCCTGTCTGTAGGCAGCTCTCCAAGGAGCACCAGGACCTCCGAGGGGCGTTAGACAGGCAGGCAGGTCTCTGTCAGAGGCTCACCCAGGAGAAAGAGCAACTCATGTTTAAACTGAAGCACAGAGACTCCTGTCCTACCTTCCCATCCTTCCCCATAGTGTCTGAGATCTCCCCCAGCTGATCCGAACAGGACAGTCAGGGTTACCTCGATCTTAATCCTGTCCCAGGTTGTAAACATGGAGCCTGAATCCGGAACATTTCCCAAAATTCTGAAAGTATTATTTTTTCAGAATTCCCTGCTTGGAGGATTCTAAGAATCATGAAGGAATACGTAATGAATGATTCCTCCACCTGAAATTCTTCCAAGTGTGATTTCTGAAAAAGCAGGGGCCGTTGGGAATGTTTGGGGACTTTTTTTGCAACCCTAATCCTACTTTGACAACCAAAGTCCAGGTACCTTTACAAAGGGCTATAGTCACATGTTTGATGGAACCTGATGCCAAATAATGTTTTTAGTCCAGTTGTGTACCTGCTGTGCCTTACAGTACATCATGTTTTCTATAGCAGTATGGTGCTCATACAAAAGGACTGTTTTTTTGGGGGGGGGGGGGGGGGGGTATAGCCATGCGCTGTTGGACTTAACTGACTCCTGCTGTACAACTGAGATCATTATTCGACTGACATTCTCATAGTTGTGTTACTGTTCAACTGAGAATATTCTAGGTGAATGTGACCGTGTTCACTTTGATGGTTTGACTTGCGGTTGTAGACAGATGTACAAACTTAGTGGCTACATTTATTTTTATATATATATATATATCTAGCTACCTGCCGAGACACTGACGTCTATCAAAATGCAGTGTCAAGGTTTTACATCACTCAGTATGGAATAGACGTTACAGAATATAATGCAATTTAAACCGTTACTTTAGACAACTGCCTTTGTATTGGAAGATGTTTATACTTTTGTTTTATAGATTATGGAAAATAGATTGCCATGTTGGCAGTTGGATTTTGTTCTCCTTTTTGTTTTGCAGATGAGGACGATGCATATTTTTGTGACTTTTTTTAATTAACAAAGAAACGGAAGCAATTCTGTGTTTAAATTTTTTTTTTTCTTCTTCTGATGCACTAGCACTTTTAATCAGTATTTTACTAGTACTAAATGTGAGAGGTTAGTTGATGTCATTTTTAATCAGTATTTTACTAGTACTAAATGTGAGAGGTTAGTTGATGTCATTTTTAATCAGTATTTTACTAGTACTAAATGTGAGAGGTTAGTTGATGTCATTTTTAATCAGTATTTTACTAGTACTAAATGTGAGAGGTTAGTTGATGTCATTTTTAATCAGTATTTTACTAGTACTAAATGTGAGAGGTTAGTTGATGTCATTTTTAATCAGTATTTTACTAGTACTAAATGTGAGAGGTTAGTTGATGTCATTTTTAATCAGTATTTTACTAGTTTTTAATCAGTATTTTACTAGTACTAAATGTGAGAGGTTAGTTGATGTCATTTTTAATCAGTATTTTACTAGTACTAAATGTGAGAGGTTAGTTGATGTCATTTTTTTGTTATTCTTGTGTTTACATTTAGTTGGTTTTACATTTTTATTTGAATCATTTAGCTAACGCTCCGCTCTTCAAAGGTAGCGGATAGATCTAGAAGGAGAGAGGAAGTCACAATAAACAGTTGCATCTGAACCACTGGACTGCAAGTGTTCGTGTGAAATGTGTCAGGTTCTCCACTAGGAGGCAGGTTGTGTGAAATGTGTCAGGTTCTCCACTAGGAGGCAGGTTGTGTGAAATGTGTCAGGTTCTCCACTAGGAGGCAGGTTGTGTGAAATGTGTCAGGTTCTCCACTAGGAGGCAGGTTGTGTGAAATGTGTCAGTGTCTCCACTAGGAGGCAGGTTGTGTGAAATGTGTCAGTGTCTCCACTAGGAGGCAGGTTATGTGAAATGTGTCAGTGTCTCCACTAGGAGGCAGGTTGTGTGAAATGTGTCAGGTTCTCCACTAGGAGGCAGGTTGTGTGAAATGTGTCAGGTTCTCCACTAGGAGGCAGGTTGTGTGAAATGTGTCAGGTTCTCCACTAGGAGGCAGGTTGTGTGAAATGTGTCAGTGTCTCCACTAGGAGGCAGGTTGTGTGAAATGTGTCAGTGTCTCCACTAGGAGGCAGGTTATGTGAAATGTGTCAGTGTCTCCACTAGGAGGCAGGTTATGTGAAATGTGTCAGTGTCTCCACTAGGAGGCAGGTTGTGTGAAATGTGTCAGTGTCTCCACTAGGAGGCAGGTTGTGTGAAATGTCAGTGTCTCCACTAGGAGGCAGGTTATGTGAAATGTGTCAGTGTCTCCACTAGGAGGCAGGTTGTGTGAAATGTGTCAGTGTCTCCACTAGGAGGCAGGTTGTGTGAAATGTGTCAGTGTCTCCACTAGGAGGCAGGTTATGTGAAATGTGTCAGTGTCTCCACTAGGAGGCAGGTTGTGTGAAATGTGTCAGGTTCTCCACTAGGAGGCAGGTTGTGTGAAATGTGTCAGGTTCTCCACTAGGAGGCAGGTTGTGTGAAATGTGTCAGGTTCTCCACTAGGAGGCAGGTTGTGTGAAATGTGTCAGTGTCTCCACTAGGAGGCAGGTTGTGTGAAATGTGTCAGTGTCTCCACTAGGAGGCAGGTTATGTGAAATGTGTCAGTGTCTCCACTAGGAGGCAGGTTGTGTGAAATGTGTCAGGTTCTCCACTAGGAGGCAGGTTGTGTGAAATGTGTCAGGTTCTCCACTAGGAGGCAGGTTGTGAAATGTGTCAGGTTCTCCACTAGGAGTGTGAAATGTGTCAGGTTCTCCACGTTGTGTGAAATGTGTCAGTGTCTCCACTAGGAGGCAGGTTGTGTGAAATGTGTCAGTGTCTCCACTAGGAGGCAGGTTATGTGAAATGTGTCAGTGTCTCCACTAGGAGGCAGGTTATGTGAAATGTGTCAGTGTCTCCACTAGGAGGCAGGTTGTGTGAAATGTGTCAGTGTCTCCACTAGGAGGCAGGTTATGTGAAATGTGTCAGTGTCTCCACTAGGAGGCAGGTTGTGTGAAATGTGTCAGTGTCTCCACTAGGAGGCAGGTTATGTGAAATGTGTCAGGTTCTCCACTAGGAGGCAGGTTATGTGAAATGTGTCAGTGTCTCCACTAATTTGTTTAACTAGGCAAGTCAGTTAAGAACAAGTTGTTATTTACAATGACGGCCTACACCGGCCAAATCCGGATTACTCTGGGACAATTATCCTATGGGACTCCCAATCACGGTCGGTTGTGATACAGCCTGGTTTCGAACCAGGGTGTCTGTAGTGACACCTGTAACACTGAGATGCAGTGCCTTCGACCGCTGCGCCACACGAGAGTAATAAGCATACTTCTCCATAAAGCACTCAGGACGGGCCCCCATTGATAGAGGGCCGTAGTAGGGTGTTCACATACTGCGCCCACACGAGAGTAATACGCATACTTCTCCATAAAGCACTCAGGACGGGCCCCCATTGATAGAGGGCCGTAGTAGGGTGTTCACATACTGCGCCCACACGAGAGTAATACGCATACTTCTCCATAAAGCACTCAGGACGGGCCCCCATTGATAGAGGGCCGTAGTAGGGTGTTCACATACTGCGCCCACACGAGAGTAATACGCATACTTCTCCATAAAGCACTCAGGACGGGCCCCCATTGATAGAGGGCCGTAGTAGGGTGTTCACATACTGCGCCCACACGAGAGTAATACGCATACTTCTCCATAAAGCACTCAGGACGGGCCCCCATTGATAGAGGGCCGTAGTAGGGTGTTCACATACTGCGCCCACACGAGAGTAATACGCTTGTGTTCATTGTTTTAACTTTTATATTCCAACTGACAAACAGGGAAGTCATATTCTCTAGCTGTATTATTTAGTGTGTATTCTCTTCCTATTTCTACCAAAAGGCTCTTCTCATATATATATATATTAGTTCATGCTTTTAGTGACAAGTAGCACGTGGTTGTTTTTCCATACTGTGTGTAATTCACTGTGATAAACGCTAGGGGGCATAACAGGACAGTTGGGTGGAAGGAGTTAATGAGTATCGCTTTGGCTGTGTCCTTTTCCGTTTTATCTTCTCTACTTCATCTTTTTTGGATTTCTCCGGTATGTTTTCACTGAAAGAAAAAGGCCGTCATGAAATAATGAACATTATGTATTCGTCTAATCCATGTGAATGTGCAGCAAAGATGCTGACAATGTTTTTTTTTTTGTGTTAAGGTATACTTTATAATGTAGAAAAAGGTTTATGTAGTTTAGAAACTGTTAATAAACTATTAATTAGTTCATAACCTATACACTAATTTACCCTGCAGTCATGACCTCATCCACTCCCACTGTGTGTTATAATGAGGTGATTTGAAAAGGTGTTAGATGTGACTAACAACAACCACTAAGGTGAAGCTGATTGACACATTCATTGGTGGCTTTTGCACCCTGGGGCTTGATTCCCCCATCCCTTCCTGGTGCTTTGCTCGGGGCAGATGGGGAGCAGAGGAGGTGAAAGTGGGACCCCTCTCACCCCTACCTCTGTCTTGTTGCGGCCGGCAGCGGAACCGTTTGCTCAGCGGATGTAAAAAGGATCACTATGTCAATGGATGTTTGACAAGCCAGGACAATACCTGGTGGGGCTCCACGCTAACTGCAGGTCAAACCCCTGGCTGTGGTGTCATCCAGTTCCCAGGGCATTTCACAGGACTGGAGGAACTGGGGAGGAACCGCCTTTCTGTGTTTACATCCCCAATGACACAGACTGCAGCATCATGTTACAACTCCCAGTCACAACGAGGAGCATGTCAACCCCACCTGCACACAGACACACACATGCAGCCTGGTTAGCATGACAACTAACCCTAGACCGGAGGCTGACCCTGTGGAGGAGGCTGACCCTGTGGAGGAGGCTGACCCTGTGGAGGCGGCTGACCCTGTGACCTGTTCTTTGTTACTTCCTCCTCACTTTCATTTTTTACTATTATAGTTTTCCTATAAATTGTCATTGTTTATTGTTTAGAGGTTAACATCATTTTAAAGTTATCACCAAGCCAAACGCCCACAATGCTTCCTGGTGAAACGGGCGTCTGGACAGAGAAGCACCGCTTCCTTCTATATTTCCTGGGAGGTGGAGTACAAAGAGAGACGAGGAGCTGTGTCTGGTGTCATGACCGTGTTTTCAACTCACCTGAATTGTCTTGGTCCCTCTGTGCATTATTAGCTGTGTGAATTTAGTGCCATACCTGTCCCTGCCTCATCATCATTTGCTAATTGCTCAGAAATAAAAGCATATCCCCATATTCATTAACAGACGACTGAAAATAATGTTGCCATTACCTCTGCTCTGTGTCTTCGTGGCTGATTAATAACGTGTAAAATGCACTGCTTCTAGTGCCTTTATTTATTATCATTTCCATTATTTTATTACAGGCAACGATAACCCCTTAAATTACCAAGTGGGGAATTAAAAACCTCATGCACATTTCTGTAGGTTATTGCCAACTGCTATTTGTGGCAACTGAGGTGTTTTTCATCGCATTTGCTTAGAACAAAAAAGGTGAAAATTGCACCCTAGGGAAAACAGCTTTGAGGGAAAGAAGGTGTAGTCACCCCCACCATCTCTCTCTCTCTCACTGTATTCTGCCTGTCCTCTACCCGCATAGGGTTTTAGTCCATTTTGGTGACATCCTAACAATTATTTGACCTTATTTGTTTTAAATTCAGACAAAAAATGCAACTCTGCAAGTAATTTTCTCCGTTCTCTCCAGTGTTTCATTTCAGGAATTGATGGCCAATACAGACCGTGAAAAAACATCACAAATTCATTAAAAGCAAATTATATACATTTGAGTTGTTTATGTTACGCTGTATACCCAGATAAACCTCTGTGAGAAAAACACTGAAGTGAGGCGAGGAAAACCCTGTCCAGACATGACCAGCACCAACCCTGTCCAGACATGACCAGCACCAACCCTGTCCAGACATGACCAGCACCAACCCTGTCCAGACATGACCAGCACCAACCCTGTCCAGACATAACCAGCACCAACTCTGTCCAGACATGACCAGCACCAACCCTGTCCAGACATGACCAGCACCAACCCTGTCCAGACATGACCAGCCATTCACCAGCACCAACCCTGTCCAGACATGTCCAGCACCAACCCTGTCCAGACATGACCAGCACCAACCCTGTCCAGACATAACCAGCACCAACCCTGTCCAGACATGACCAGCACCAACCCTGTCCAGACATGACCAGCACCAGCACAACCCTGTCCAGACATGACCAGCACCACCAGCACCAACCCTGTCCAGACATGACCAGCACCAACCCTGTCCAGACATAACCAGCACCAACCCTGTCCAGACATGACCAGCACCAACCCTGTCCAGACATGACCAGCCATTCACCAGCACCAACCCTGTCCAGACATGTCCAGCACCAACCCTGTCCAGACATGACCAGCACCAACCCTGTCCAGACATGACTAGCACCAACCCTGTCCAGACATGATCAGCACCATCCCTGTCCAGACATGACCAGCACCAACCCTGTCCAGACATGACCAGCACCAACCCTGTCCAGACATGACCAGCACCAACCCTGTCCAGACATGACCAGCCATTTACCAGTACCAACCCTGTCCAGACATGACCAGCACCAACCCTGTCCAGACATGACCAGCACCAACCCTGTCCAGACATGACCAGCCATTCACCAGCACCAACCCTGTCCAGACATGACCAGCACCAACCCTGTCCAGACATGACCAGCCATTTACCAGTACCAACCCTGTCCAGCCATTCACCAGCACCAACCCTGTCCAGACATGACCAGCACCAACCCTGTCCAGACATGACCAGCCATTTACCAGTACCAACCCTGTCCAGACATGACCAGCACCAACCCTGTCCAGACATGACCAGCACCAACCCTGTCCAGACATGACCAGCCATTCACCAGCACCAACCCTGTCCAGACATAACCAGCACCAACCCTGTCCAGACATGACCAGCACCAACCCTGTCCAGACATAACCAGCACCAACCCTGTCCAGACATGACCAGCACCAACCCTGTCCAGACATGACCAGCACCAACCCTGTCCAGACATGACCAGCCATTCACCAGCACCAACCCTGTCCAGACATGACCAGCACCAACCCTGTCCAGACATGACCAGCACCAACCCTGTCCAGACATGACTAGCACCAACCCTGTCCAGACATGATCAGCACCATCCCTGTCCAGACATGACCAGCACCAACCCTGTCCAGACATGACCAGCACCAACCCTGTCCAGACATGACCAGCACCAACCCTGTCCAGACATGACCAGCCATTTACCAGTACCAACCCTGTCCAGCCATTCACCAGCACCAACCCTGTCCAGACATGACCAGCACCAACCCTGTCCAGACATGACCAGCCATTTACCAGTACCAACCCTGACCAGCCATTTACCAGTACCAACCCTGTCCAGACATGACCAGCACCAACCCTGTCCAGACATGACCAGCACCAACCCTGTCCAGACATGACCAGCCATTCACCAGCACCAACCCTGTCCAGACATGACCAGCCATTTACCAGTACCTACCCTGTCCAGACATTCACCAGCACCAACCCTGTCCAGACATGACCAGCCATTCACCAGCACCAACCCTGTCCAGACATGACCAGCCATTCACCAGCACCAACCCTGTCCAGACATGACCATCCATTCACCAGCACCAACCCTGTCCAGACACAACCAGCCATTCAGCACTAGCAGGTCCTACTATACCACCTGACCCAGAGCCAAATGGTCTTGTAGGCAGGGCTCCATGTACAGATGGTCTGCCTCGCACCCTCCTGTCCAACCCCATCTTCTGCTTTCTACATTTACAAATGACTCAAACCGTAAATGTCCACAAGGCTTTGAACATACGGGCCATTTTAGATTTGACATCTCACATATTTTTTATTTTAGTTCTGTATGCTTTGTTCAATATATTCATATGTGTATAGTTAATATTTGATCATATACATACCGGTATATACAAATACTGTATGTACTGTTTGTCCTTGCAACATGAGTTCAAGAGACTTCCTGAGATAAAACATTAGAGGTCTCAGTGTTGTTCCAGAGCGTATTACAACGGGAGTCTTGTCTTGTGGTCATGGTTAACCTCCATCAGCGTAACAGACCGTGGTGTTTGTTCAGCCGTCCCATCAAATGAGGCAGATTAATGTCTTAAACAAGTCAGTTACACTGTATAAATCAACAGGCTTGGAGGCAGCCCTGCCTGCCCTCCAAATGAAACCTAATCCCGCTCTGTCCCAGGTGCATGTCACTCAAGTCTGTGTCTGTACGTCAGTCCTATGACTGATCCGGCCCCAGTAGATGATGTAACACTGATGAAGATGATTTGGGGTCTGGATTTATGCATATGTCACATTATTAACATGTTATATTCATTGATCACAAGAAGAAAACTTGCATAGAAAAACTGATATAAACGTTCAAAATGTCATATTTGTTTTATCCGAGTTTTATACAGAAATACACATAGAAATAGGGATACAAATCAGATGTGATCCTTAATATTAGGGTCATACTAATATGGCATTAGTTAACAGCTTTTGACGTGATAATGTATTTTATTACATGGCTAAAATCAATCTCATAGACGAAAAGAAATACTTCAATCCTCCTATTATTTTTTTACTGTAAAATCCCTCAAACTGGAGACAACAATGATGAATTAATTATATTTACTCTCTCATTTGTCTGCCAGAATAACCTGCCAACACTTCTACTGTTCTGCCAGTCACTGGATATGCCATGACACAATTAATGCCATATTCTTTACGCACACAGATTAACAGTGTAGATGAGATCCTGAACGTGAGCTACTTGTTTCTGTACAGGTAAACCCACCAGTCTCCCTCATCTGTCTCATCCCTGGTCTAACAACATGTCTTTAGTTTAAACCCTGGGAAACAGTGAGTTATGACATTTTTGGCATAGCTCTCATACAGGTGAAAACATGTCAGAGAAACAGAGTTTAGCTAATGGTACTACACCTCCTGGAGAAATGTGTCCTCGACAACAACAAGTGTTGAGTAAGCCTCACTAAGAGCCATTTGGCTCATTTCAGTTGGTTGGGGTCTGGAACAAAACCATACCGTCTGTGGGATGTCGTCCATGAATGGACCCCATACTCAAAATACAGACGTTTTGCCACCAAAACGATCTGCATAGTCAATGATAACCGCGCGCTACCTATTCCTACAGGTAGACGTTAAACTAAAGACGACATTGAAAAAGACGAAGTATCCGTTACTTGACCATAGAAATCATATGTAACCTAACATGACGTATTACTTACGTCACTATAATGACCTATTATAGTTAAATGGCAACTTCTGACATTTCTAGATCTATTCTGGAAACATATTTCTCTGTCTAGAATCCTTCTGGTTCATGGTGAAGGATGTGGTGATTCTATAGCATTCTACATGACATCCCCAACGACGATAAGCTACAACTTGGCCAATGATAGGGGCTAATTATTACGGAAACTGGAAGTCCGTGAGCCCATCATGACTATTCCAGCAGAGGTCTTCCTCCTCTTGGTGTTTATGGACTATGAGCTCTTATAGAGCACCATACACTTCTACAATAGGATGAAGAAGACAATACACAACCATGCACTGTGTGGTCTTGTCCTGTTTGATTGTTTATGTCCTGTATTGTCCTATTCTGTTTCACAACACTACAAGCAGAATCTCCCCAAAGGGATAATAAAGTGATTCTTATCAAATCTAATCTACTCAGCAGGAGTGTCTGAGATAACATGTCACACACACAATGCTGAAGAGAACCCTCCTCTTCCTAGAACACCATAGTGACTGAATAGAATCCTCCTCTTCCTAGAACACCATAGTGACTGAATAGAATCCTCCTATTCCTAGAACACCATAGTGACTGAATAGAATCCTCCTCTTCCTAGAACACCATAGTGACTGAATAGAATCCTCCTCTTCCTAGAACACCATAGTGACTGAATAGAATCCTCCTCTTCCTAGAACACCATAGTGACTGAATAGAATCCTCCTATTCCTAGAACACCATAGTGACTGAATAGAATCCTCCTCTTCCTAGAACACCATAGTGACTGAATAGAATCCTCCTCTTCCTAGAACACCATAGTGACTGAATAGAATCCTCCTCTTCCTAGAACACCATAGTGACTGAATAGAATCCTCCTATTCCTAGAACACCATAGTGACTGAATAGAATCCTCCTCTTCCTAGAACACCATAGTGACTGAAGAGAACTCTTCTCTTCCTAGAACACCATAGTGACTGAAGAGAACCCTCCTCTTCCTAGAACACCATAGTGACTGAAGAGAACCCTTCTCTTCCTAGAACACCATAGTGACTGAATAGAACCCTCCTCTGCCTCTTATACCATAGTGACTGAGAACCCTCCTCTGCCTCTTAGTAACACCATAGTGACTGAAGAGAACCCTCCTCTGCCTCTTACACCATAGTGACTGAATAGAATCCTCCTCTTCCTAGAACACCATAGTGACTGAATTGAACCCTCCTCTTCCTAGAACACCATAGTGACTGAAGAGAACCCTCCTCTGCCTCTTATACCATAGTGACTGAAGAGAACCCTCCTCTGCCTCTTACACCATAGTGACTGAAGAGAACCCTCCTCTGCCTCTTATACCATAGTGCTTGAAGAGAACCCTCCTCTGCCTCTTACACCATAGTGACTGAGAACCCTCCTCTGCCTCTTAGTAACACCATAGTGACTGAAGAGAACCCTCCTCTGCCTCTTACACCATAGTGACTGAATAGAATCCTCCTCTTCCTAGAACACCATAGTGACTGAATTGAACCCTCCTCTTCCTAGAACACCATAGTGACTGAAGAGAACCCTCCTCTGCCTCTTATACCATAGTGACTGAAGAGAACCCTCCTCTGCCTCTTACACCATAGTGACTGAAGAGAACCCTCCTCTGCCTCTTATACCATAGTGACTGAATTGAACCCTCCTCTTCCTAGAACACCATAGTGACTGAAGAGAACCCTCCTCTGCCTCTTATACCATAGTGACTGAGAACCCTCCTCTGCCTCTTAGTAACACCATAGTGACTGAAGAGAACCCTCCTCTTCCTAGAACACCATAGTGACTGAAGAGAACCCTCCTCTGCCTCTTATACCATAGTGACTGAAGAGAACCCTCCTCTGCCTCGAACACCATAGTGACTGAATACCATAGTGACTGAATTGAACATAGTGACTGAAGAGAAACCCTCCTCTTCCTAGAACACCATAGTGACTGAAGAGAACCCTCCTCTGCCTCTTATACCATAGTGACTGAAGAGAACCCTCCTCTGCCTCTTACACCATAGTGACTGAATAGAACCCTCCTCTTCCTAGAACACCATAGTGACTGAAGAGAACCCTCCTCTTCCTAGAACACCATAGTGACTGAAGAGAACCCTCCTCTGCCTCTTATACCATAGTGACTGAAGAGAACCCACCTCTGCCTCTTACACCATAGTGCTTGAAGAGAACCCTCCTCTGACTCTTACACCATAGTGACTGAAGAGAACCCTCTGTCTCTTATACCATAGTGACTGAAGAGAACCCTCCTCTTCCTAGAACACCATAGTGACTGAATAGAACCCTCCTCTTCCTAGAACACCATAGTGACTGAAGAGAACCCTCCTCTGTCTCTTATACCATAGTGCTTGAAGAGAACCCTCCTCTGCCTCTTACACCATAGTGACTGAATTGAACCCTCCTCTTCCGAGAACACCATAGTGCTTGAAGAGAACCCTCCTCTGCCTCTTATACCATAGTGACTGAAGATAACCCTCCTCTGCCTCTTACACCATAGTGACTGAAGAGAACCCTCCTCTTCCTAGAACACCATAGTGCTTGAAGAGAACCCTCCTCTGCCTCGAACACCATAGTGACTGAAGAGAACCCTCCTCTGCCTCTTATACCATAGTGACTGAAGAGAACCCTCCTCTTCCTAGAACACCATAGTGACTGAAGAGAACCCTCCTCTGCCTCGAACACCATAGTGACTGAAGAGAACCCACCTCTGCCTCTTACACCATAGTGACTGAAGAGAACCCTCTGCCTCTTACACCATAGTGACTGAAGAGAACCCTCTGTCTCTTATACCATAGTGACTGAAGAGAACCCTCCTCTACCTAGAACACCATAGTGACTGAATAGAACCCTCCTCTTCCTAGAACACCATAGTGACTGAAGAGAACCCTCCTCTGTCTCTTATACCATAGTGCTTGAAGAGAACCCTCCTCTGCCTCTGAAGAGAACCCTCCTCTGCCTCTCTACACCATAGTGACTGAATTGAACCCTCCTCTTCATAGTGACTGAAGAGAACACCATAGTGCTGAAGAGAACCCTCCTCTTCTTAGAACACCATAGTGACTGAAAGAACCCTCCTCTGCCTCTTACACCATAGTGACTGAAGAGAACCCTCCTCTTCCTCTTATACCATAGTGACTGAAGAGAACCCTCCCTTCCCTCATAGTGACCTCTTATACCATAGTGACTGAAGAGAACCCTCCATAGTGACTGAAGAGAACCCTCCTCTGCCTCTTAGAACACCATAGTGACTGAAGAGAAACCTCCTCTTCCTAGAACACCATAGTGACTGAAGAGAACCCTCCTCTGCCTCATAGTGACTATACCATAGTGACTGAAGAGAACCCTCCTCTTCCTAGAACACCATAGTGCTTGAAGAGAACCCTCCTCTGCCTCGAACACCATAGTGACTGAAGAGAACCCTCCTCTGCCTCTAGAACACCATAGTGACTGAAGAGAACCCCTTCCCTCTTCCTAGAACACCATAGTGCTTGAAGAGAACCCTCCTCTGCCTCGAACACCATAGTGACTGAAGAGAACCCTCCTCTGCCTCTTATACCATAGTGACTGAATTGAACCCTCCTCTTCCTAGAACACCATAGTGACTGAAGAGAACCCTCCTCTGCCTCTTATACCATAGTGACTGAAGAGAACCCTCCTCTGCCTCTTACACCATAGTGACTGAATAGAACCCTCCTCTTCCTAGAACACCATAGTGACTGAAGAGAACCCTCCTCTTCCTAGAACACCATAGTGACTGAAGAGAACCCTCCTCTGCCTCTTATACCATAGTGACTGAAGAGAACCCACCTCTGCCTCTTACACCATAGTGCTTGAAGAGAACCCTCCTCTGACTCTTACACCATAGTGACTGAAGAGAACCCTCTGTCTCTTATACCATAGTGACTGAAGAGAACCCTCCTCTTCCTAGAACACCATAGTGACTGAATAGAACCCTCCTCTTCCTAGAACACCATAGTGACTGAAGAGAACCCTCCTCTGTCTCTTATACCATAGTGCTCTTTTCAGTCTTCCGTCACATTTCTCGGTTCTTTTAGAGAATCCAAGCTGTCAGTGATGAAGAGAACCCTCCTCTGCCTCTTACACCATAGTGACTGAATTGAACCCTCCTCTTCCGAGAACACCATAGTGCTTGAAGAGAACCCTCCTCTGCCTCTTATACCATAGTGACTGAAGATAACCCTCCTCTGCCTCTTACACCATAGTGACTGAAGAGAACCCTCCTCTTCCTAGAACACCATAGTGCTTGAAGAGAAGCCTCCTCTGCCTCGAACACCATAGTGACTGAAGAGAACCCTCCTCTGCCTCTTATACCATAGTGACTGAAGAGAACCCTCCTCTTCCTAGAACACCATAGTGACTGAAGAGAACCCTCCTCTGCCTCGAACACCATAGTGACTGAAGAGAACCCACCTCTGCCTCTTACACCATAGTGCTTGAAGAGAACCCTCCTCTGCCTCTTACACCATAGTGACTGAAGAGAACCCTCTGTCTCTTATACCATAGTGACTGAAGAGAACCCTCCTCTACCTAGAACACCATAGTGACTGAATAGTCTTCCGAGGGCCCCAGCTGGACATGCGCGCACCTCATCTACCTAGTGGATTGGGAGGGTTTCCTGGAGGAAAGGAGATTATGGACCTCAACGAACACCAAGCCTCCTCCTCTTCCTACTTTGCCGAACATCCTCTGCCAGGAGAGCTTGCTTTATTGTTTTCCACGCGTCGTTAGGACTGTGCCGTGGTCGCTGATCCTCCTCTTCCTGCGCCAGGAGAACACCATAGTGACTGAAGAGAACCCTCCCTCTGTCTCTTATACCATAGTGCTTGAAGAGAACCCTCCTCTGCCTCTTACACCATAGTGACTGAATTGAACCCTCCTCTTCTGTTGAGAACACCATAGTGAACACCATAGTGCTTGAAGAGAACCCTCCTCTGCCTCTTATACCATAGTGACTGAAGATAACCCTCCTCTGCCTCTTACACCATAGTGACTGAAGAGAACCCTCCTCTTCCTAGAACACCATAGTGCTTGAAGAGAACCCTCCTCTGCCTCTTATACCATAGTGACTGAAGAGAACCCTCCTCTGCCTCTTATACCATAGTGACTGAAGAGAACCCTCCTCTTCCTAGAACACCATAGTGACTGAAGAGAACCCTCCTCTGCCTCTTATACCATAGTGACTGAAGAGAACCCTCCTCTTCCTAGAACACCATAGTGCTTGAAGAGAACCCTCCTCTGCCTCGAACACCATAGTGACTGAAGAGAACCCTCCTCTGCCTCGAACACCATAGTGACTGAAGAGAACCCTCCTCTTCCTAGAACACCATAGTGCTTGAAGAGAACCCTCCTCTGCCTCGAACACCATAGTGACTGAAGAGAACCCTCCTCTGCCTCTTATACCATAGTGACTGAAGAGATCCCTCCTCTGCCTCTTATGCCATAGTGACTGAAGAGATCCCTCTGTCTCTAACACCATAGTGACTGTGAACCCTCCTCTGCCTCGAACACCATAGTGACTGAGAACCCTCCTCTGCCTCGAACACCATAGTGACTGAGAACCCTCCTCTGCCTCGAACACCATAGTGACTGAGAACCCTCCTCTGCCTCTTAGTAACACCATAGTGACTGAGAACCCTCCTCTGCCTCTTAGTAACACCATAGTGACTGAGAACCCTCCTCTGCCTCGAACACCATAGTGACTGAGAACCCTCCTCTGCCTCTTAGTAACACCATAGTGACTGAGAACCCTCCTCTGCCTCTTAGTAACACCATAGTGACTGAGAACCCTCCTCTGCCTCTTAGTAACACCATAGTAACTGCAGTCAGATAGTTGAGAGGACAGTGCTCCCAGTGAGACACCATGATTGGAGATAGTTGAGAGGACAATGGTGTGGTGCTTGGTGTGACCTTCCACATTGATTCCCAAGCAGTGTCTAAACCATCTCCCAACATATGTCCCATCACTCACTCACACGTAGACAGAGGTTTCCTCCCCACTTTCACAGATGTAGGTACTGATACTGAAAGTCATTTTGAAAATGAAAAGCTGTCATCTGAAGGGACCGGCCTGCCTGCGGCCTTGTGGGTAAATCAGTGTATATAAGTGGCACTTTCCTCAGAACAGTGACAGACCAGCTTGACCACATTCTGTCCGTGCACAACATCACAGAGACACGTCTTTTACCTCATCGTTCCATGTGCACAACATCACAGAGACACGTCTTTTACCTCATCATTCCATGTGCACAACATCACAGAGTCACGTCTTTTACCTCATCGTTCCATGTGCACAACATCACAGAGTCACGTCTTTTACCTCATCGTTCCATGTTCAGACACGTCTTTTACCTCATCATTCCATGTGCACAACATCACAGAGATCACAGAAACACGTCTTTTACCTCATCATTCCATGTGCACAACATCACAGAGACACGTCTTTTACCTCATCGTTCCATGTGCACAACATCACAGAGACACGTCTTTTACCTCATCATTCCATGTGCACAACATCACAGAGAGACTCATCATTCCATGTGCACAACATCACAGAGAGACTCATCATTACATGTGCACAACATCACAGAGAGACTCATCATTACATGTGCACAACATCACAGAGAGACTCATCATTCCATGTGCACAACATCACAGAGAGACTCATCATTCCATGTGCACAACATCACAGAGAGACTCATCATTCCATGTGCACAACATCACAGAGAGACTCATCATTCCATGTGCACAACATCACAGAGACACGTCTTTTACCTCATCATTCCATGTGCACAACATCACAGAGAGACTCATCATTCATTTGAGTTCCCTCACTCTGTCAGTCAGGCGCTTTTCATCTCCCAGGCATTAGAATCAGTTTGGAAGTAAACTGTCATTCCGTCAAGGAGAAATGTAGGGTGGGTTTTTTTCTGTGACAATTGATATGAACACCTGTACAGGATTGACATAGAGCATTACGTTACAGGTTATTAGATCATGACAATTGCATTTAGTGATGCGATATAATATGACGTTATGCTAAACATTTGGCATTATGAGAAATTGCAATTACATTTTGTAATGCCAATTACAAGATATACAACTTTTAATAAACGCAATGACAAAATATTAAAAGATAACTCAGCCTGGCATGTTTTTAAGCGTTTATGTTTTTCTAATTCATCGAACAAAAGACATTTCTTTCCTTCAAATACAACAGTGTTAAACAAGCGAGAGGACAGAACAGACAAACAAACAAGTCATCAACATAAAGACCAGCTGCAAAACAAACAGAGCAGGAGCACTGAGGTGTTTAAGGCTTAATGTTGTTCCCCGGGGACCCGTTTGGGCTGGTTAAAGCCTCATAACCCCCTGAGAGAGAACTGGAAACATACGCCACCACAGGAACACCCTAGGGCCTTCAGGAGGAGGAGGAGGAGATGCATCCTTCCCTCCTTCACTCCTTCCCTCTGGCTGGGGGAAGACAAAGGGAGAGGCGGTTTTCTAGGTCCTGACGGCCCTGACACCTGTCAACACATTAGGTGTCAAATAAACAGCCTTTCAACCTGGGCCAGCAGGTAAACCCAGTAGATGAAAGGGCACGGCTCTTGACACGCTGGGCTAGGTGTGTGTCTGGCAGATCACTCTAAAAGACCAGGTTGAAGAACGATGATCTGGCCTAGAGAGCATGCCAGAGAGACAGAGAAGAGCTGTGATAAGGTGTGTTCTGATCAGATTCAGTCTCTAATGAGAGAGCCCAGGAGACAGGAAGTAGGAGACAGGCCCAGGAGACAGGAAGTAGGAGACAGGCCCATAGAGACTGGTAGTAGGAGACAGGCCCATAGAGACTGGTAGTAGGAGACAGGCCCATAGAGACAGGAAGTAGGAGACAGGCCCATAGAGACTGGTAGTAGCAGACAGGCCCATAGAGACTGGTAGTAGGAGACAGGCCCATAGAGACTGGTAGTAGGAGACAGGCCCATAGAGACTGGTAGTAGGAGACAGGCCCATAGAGACTGGTAGTAGCAGACAGGCCCATAGAGACTGGTAGTAGGAGACAGACTCATAGAGAGTGGTAGTAAGAGACAGACTCATAGTGACTGGTAGTAGGAGACAGACCCATAGAGAGTGGTAGTAAGAGACAGAGGTAGTAGGAGACCGGTAGTAAGAGACAGACTCATAGAGACTTGTAGTAAGAGACAGACCCATAGAGACTGTTAGTAAGAGACAGGCCCATAGAGACTGGTAGTAAGAGACAGACTCATAGAGACTGGTGGTAAGAGACAGGCCCATAGAGACTGGTAGTAGGATACTGGTAGTAAGAGACAGACTCATAGAGACTGGTAGTAAGAGACAGACCCATAGAGACTGTTAGTAAGAGACAGGCCCATAGAGACTGGTAGTAAGAGACAGACTCATAGAGACTGGTAGTAGGAGACAGGCCCATAGAGACTGGTAGTAGGAGACAGGCCCATAGAGACTGGTAGTAAGAGACAGACTCATAGAGACTGGTAGTAGGAGACTGGCCCATAGAGACTGGTAGTAAGAGACAGACTCATAGAGACTGGTGGTAAGAGACAGACTCATAGAGACTGGTAGTAGGAGACAGACTCATAGAGACTGGTGGAAAGAGACATGCCCATAGAGACTGGTAGTAGGAGACAGGCCCATAGAGACTGGTAGTAAGAGACAGACTCATAGAGACTGGTAGTAAGAGACAGACCCATAGAGACTGTTAGTAAGAGACAGGCCCATAGAGACTGGTAGTAAGAGACAGGCCCATAGAGACTGGTAGTAAGAGACAGACTCATAGAGACTGGTAGTAAGAGACAGGCCCATAGAGACTGGTAGTAAGAGACAGACTCATAGAGACTGGTAGTAAGAGACAGGCCCATAGACAATGAATAGTAGAACACAGCAGGTTTGATTTACTCCAAATAGCTGGTATTTAGTCAGAATCGTAATGAGATTATCATAAAACAACGCTCATGGCAAGTGTTATAATACATTATAATAATGTTTTAATAAATATAATAAATGATTTATTAAACTTATATAACGCTTTCATTACAGACAAAATGTCAAAGCGCTTGTTAAGCAAAATGAACAACTAAAAGTATTTTAAAAATAAATATAGGCTACAATAGTATCCAGATCAGCTAGACCAAGTCTGTTTGAGTGATTCTAGATCAAGTCTGTTTGAGTGCTTCTAGACCAAGTCTGTTTGAGTGATTCTAGATCAAGTCTGTTTGAGTGATTCTAGATCAAGTCTGTTTGAGTGCTTCTAGATCAAGTCTGTTTGAGTGATTCTAGACCACGTCTGTTTGAGTGATTCTAGATCAAGTCTGTTTGAGTGATTCTAGACCAAGTCTGTTTGAGTGATTCTAGATCAAGTCTGTTTGAGTGCTTCTAGACCAAGTCTGTTTGAGTGATTCTAGATCAAGTCTGTTTGAGTGATTCTAGATCAAGTCTGTTTGAGTGATTCTAGATCAAGTCTGTTTGAGTGCTTCTAGATAAGTCTGAGATCAAGTCTGTTTGAGTGATTCTAGATCAAGTCTGTTTGAGTGATTCTAGATCAAGTCTGTTTGAGTGATTCTAGATCAAGTCTGTTTGAGTGCTTCTAGACCAAGTCTGTTTGAGTGATTCTAGACCAAGTCTGTTTGAGTGATTCTAGATCAAGTCTGTTTGAGTGATTCTAGATCAAGTCTGTTTGAGTGCTTCTAGATCAAGTCTGTTTGAGTGATTCTAGATCAAGTCTGTTTGAGTGCTTCTAGATCAAGTCTGTTTGAGTGATTCTAGACCACGTCTGTTTGAGTGATTCTAGATCAAGTCTGTTTGAGTGATTCTAGACCAAGTCTGTTTGAGTGATTCTAGATCAAGTCTGTTTGAGTGCTTCTAGACCAAGTCTGTTTGAGTGATTCTAGATCAAGTCTGTTTGAGTGCTTCTAGATCAAGTCTGTTTGAGTGATTCTAGATCAAGTCTGTTTGAGTGATTCTAGATCAAGTCTGTTTGAGTGCTTCTAGACCAAGTCTGTTTGAGTGATTCTAGACCAAGTCTGTTTGAGTGATTCTAGATCAAGTCTGTTTGAGTGATTCTAGATCAAGTCTGTTTGAGTGCTTCTAGATCAAGTCTGTTTGAGTGATTCTAGATCAAGTCTGTTTGATTGATTCTAGACCAAGTCTGTTTATAATAATAGTTATTCATTGTAGTTACAATGCAGAAGAATGTGTTACCATTATGTTCAAATGATAATGTTCCTGTCTCTCTGTCCAGTATTTATTTTTCAAATATGCTTTTGTCTGTTTGTCTAAATGCCATTTAAGATAAGCAGCCTCCTTCTCGTCTGCCGCATAAAACCCTCTTTTCCACTCTGAGGAGGTGAGGGGATGATGAGGGGATGATGCCTGAAGCCGTTACAGATTGCCTAGTCAGGTATAACACTAACTCTGGGTTTATGGCTACTTAGGTGGTAATATATCGTTCCAGAATTCCGCAGGTGTCTCTTTCCTTCCCAAAGTGGTCTGGATCAGATAAGGCCTCTCTCCCAGCCAGTCGCTCTGCTCTCCACCCTCAAACACACACACCATCAGCGGCTGCTCGACTGCTCTCCACCCCCGGGCCCCTGCTCCAGGCCTAGCTGTGTGGAGAGAGAGGTAGTACCAGGCAGGAAGGAAATGTGAAAATAATTATATATTTAACAGTCAGACACCTTCCTATAAATCCACAGACACATGGCTGTTACTGAAACGGCACCCTTTTCCCTGTGTAGTGCACTACTTTTGATCAGGGCCCATAGGGTAGGGGTCAAAAGTAGTGCACTATAAAGGCAATAGGGTACCATTTGGACCTCCAGCTAGTCCATTAGAGGTGCTGTGTTTCTACAGATGGAAATGACCCAATACGTGCAGAGACAGCAACAGAAACGAGGTTGGCGGTAGGTAGGTATTTTCTCCATACCTTTACGCTTTAATGACAGGCATTTTACAGTGGTGAGTTGATGATTGTAGTGAAAGGTATTGGAAGGGGGAAGGCAGGCTGCCTTACATTTACTGTAATATATGCCAGTTGCGACATGACGTGGCCGCAAATCGTTTCCTAAGAAGTCTATTTACCTGTGGTTGTTACTTTTAGACAAATGATTGCATCCCAAATGGCACCCTATTCCCTATTGAGTGCACTACATTTGACCGGAGCCCTACAGTATGGTCCCTTGTCAAAAGTAGTGCACTCAATAGGGAATAGGGTGTCATTTGAGAAACATATTTTTTTTTTACTGTTGTTGAGCCCAATCAACATATTTCAGTGACGATAACCACATTTCCATCCACAGTTTTTATCAGAGTGAAGTCATACTTACCTTCTTGCCCTTTGTGCTGTTGTCTGTGCCCAATAATGTTTTGAGGCTGCTGCCATGTTTGGGTTGCTACGATGCTGTGTTTTTGTGTGTTGCTACCATGTTGTACTGCTGCCATGTTTGGGTTGCTACCATGCTGTGTTTTCGTGTGTTGCTGCCATGCTATGTTGTTGTCTTTAGGTCTCTCTTTATGTTGTGTTGTGGTGTCTCTCTTGTCTTGATGTGTGTTTAGTCCTATATTTTTATTTTATTTTTAATCCCAGCCCCCTTCCCCGCCGGAAGCCTTTTGCCTTCTGGTAGGCCGTCATTGGTATCTTCTGGTAGGCCGTCATTGGTATCTTCTGGTAGGCCGTCATTAGTATCTTCTGGTAGGCCGTCATTAGTATCTTCTGGTAGGCCGTCATTAGTATCTTCTGGTAGGCCGTCATTGGTATCTTCTTGTAGGCCGTCATTGGTATCTTCTGGTAGGCCGTCATTAGTATCTTCTGGTAGGCCGTCATTAGTATCTTCTGGTAGGTCGTCATTAGTATCTTCTGGTAGGCCGTCATTGGTATCTTCTGGTAGGCCGTCATTAGTATCTTCTGGTAGGCCGTCATTAGTATCTTCTGGTAGGCCGTCATTAGTATCTTCTGGTAGGTCGTCATTAGTATCTTCTGGTAGGCCGTCATTGGTATCTTCTGGTAGGTCGTCATTAGTATCTTCTGGTAGGCCGTCATTAGTATCTTCTGGTAGGCCGTCATTAGTATCTTCTGGTAGGCCGTCATTAGTATCTTCTGGTAGGCCGTCATTAGTATCTTCTGGTAGGCCGTCATTAGTATCTTCTGGTAGGCCGTCATTAGTATCTTCTGGTAGGCCGTCATTGGTATCTTCTGGTAGGCCGTCATTGGTATCTTCTGGTAGGCCGTCATTGGTATCTTCTGGTAGGCCGTCATTAGTATCTTCTGGTAGGCCGTCATTAGTATCTTCTGGTAGGCCGTCATTAGTATCTTCTGGTAGGCCGTCATTGGTATCTTCTGGTAGGCCGTCATTAGTATCTTCTGGTAGGCCGTCATTAGTATTTTCTGGTAGGCCGTCATTAGTATCTTCTGGTAGGCCGTCATTGGTATCTTCTGGTAGGCCGTCATTGGTATCTTCTGGTAGGCCGTCATTAGTATCTTCTGGTAGGCCTTCATTAGTATCTTCTGGTAGGCCGTCATTGGTATCTTCTGGTAGGCCGTCATTGGTATCTTCTGGTAGGCCGTCATTAGTATTTTCTGGTAGGCCGTCATTAGTATCTTCTGGTAGGCCGTCATTAGTATCTTCTGGTAGGCCGTCATTGGTATCTTCTGGTAGGCCGTCATTGGTATCTTCTGGTAGGCCGTCATTGGTATCTTCTGGTAGGCCTTCATTAGTATCTTCTGGTAGGCCGTCATTAGTATCTTCTGGTAGGCTGTCATTAGTATCTTCTGGTAGGCCGTCATTGGTATCTTCTGGTAGGCCGTCATTAGTATCTTCTGGTAGGCCGTCATTAGTATCTTCTGGTAGGCCGTCATTGTAAATCAGTGTTCTTAACTGACTTGCCTAGTTTAATAAAGGTTCATAAAAAATCAAATATATATATTTTTTGTATGCATTACCTCATCACTGATTTCTATCTGCAAATGGAAACAGATCTCTGGTGGGAAAATGCACATATTCTTTTTATGCAGATTTTGAAAATTGGTATGAAACTCATTCGCCAATTGGATGGAAACCGAGCTAGTATCCCTAAATGCACGTAATAACGATCACGTGTACCTCCAGAATACACATATCTGACTGAGACAAATATAGACGATGGTTGCCACTCGCCACTAATCAAAACAGATACAAATGTAATGCGTAACGCAGTTCCCAGACTGTTTTGCTACGTGACCTACCAATTGAGGTGTCTTTTTAGTTGAACGGTGGAAAAAAAACACTCACAGACCAAAGAATAGAAAATATTATCTTGGCAGTGGATGGAAATATGTTGCAGTTGGAAAGCTAACCTCCACATCCTGCCATGGAGCTCAAAAGAAAATGTTGGGAGTTTTACAGCCGATTTCATACAATTCTACACATTTTGACATGGCTAATGCTGTGTTCTTTATGCTCAAACGTTATAAAAACATCAATGGGGGCCTGATTGTCTGGCTTTTATTTTGATTTCTAAGGTTATCTAGCTATATTGTGTTTTCTAACTACTTTCTATGTGGTTTTAGTCGTTTAGGTTTTACACTGAAACTTTTTTCCATCCCGTAAATGTATTTAAAAAAATTATATATATATATATATATATATGTTATATATATACACAGTTTTTTAAATTTTGCAATGACCAGACAATGTCGTCCCACTCCCCACTTGGACCCTGCTGCAACCCACTAGCGGGTCGTGACCCACAGTTTGGGAACCACTGGAGGATAACATAGATTCTGGCATTGTGAGCAGATGTACATACTTTATTCGACAGGCTCTGGTTGGAAAACTTCCTTGTGTACACTAACAGCAATACCTTGGTGTGTCTAACTCTGCCCTAAGATGCCACGTTGTGCGTCAATAGCATGTTTTTTGAACCTTTAGCAGAGATGGTAGTATGCCAAGGTGTCAATCATCTACCTAGACCAACACTAAACTGCTTAACACACACCTATCTTCTGGAGTGAAACCAACTCAAAGAAAATAATTGTGTCAAAACCTTTTTAACAGAACAGGATAACAGGAAGTCATTTAGGTATTAATGAACACAATACAGCTAAATATATCATACCAGAATGATGTTGGCTTGAGGCTTTGTTAAACCCAGCTTTCGACCACGCCTGTCATTCGTCTGTCTTAATGAAGATATGGTATACCTTTGGATAGACTGGGACTCTGTTACGAAGGGCGACACTACTGAGAACGAAACGTTGTATTAGGATGTATGTGTTTTCACATTCTAGTCTGGTGGCGTCGTCTCACACCTAGTCATTATTGATGCATAAGATTGGGAATGATCACTTAAAAAATAAAACATAAATATCCTATTGTTAATTGTATGACGACAAAGTTCTGACGTTTGGTCAAACATATGAAATGACTGCTGAGTAAATCCAGCCACAGACTTCAGGGAAACCTAGATGTTATTTAGCCAGAAGGGATCTTAGTCACACTGAGATTATCTTAAATACAGTTGTATCATGAATACTTTGGCTGGGTTGTCAAGCTCTCATCCCAGGCCCAAACTTGCACTATTTACCTCAACATCAACAGACTATCGACTATTTAGCAAGTAATGTTTAAAAATTAAAAACCCCTTCAATGTCAGTTGGTTTGGCGTCTGACAATTCATAACTGACAGATTAGCTTGAGAAAAAAAACCAACTGTCTCCATTCTCTTGCTCAAGGCTCAGTCGTCGTTTTGCTCCAGACTTCTCACTTGTCGGCTTAGTTAAGATAATATGGTGACATGGTTGAGCAACCGGCTAATTCCAAGGTACAAGACTAAATGGAGGATTGCATTACACACATGTCAAACTTACGATGTATTTACAATGATAGGAACATCTTGGTATTATATTTACATGTACAATGCTAGGATAATCTTGGTATTATATTTACAATGATAGGAACATCTTGGTATTGTATTTACAAGTACAATGCTAGGAACATCTTGGTATTGTATTTACAATGCTAGGAACATCTTGGTATTGTATTTACAATGATAGGAACATCTTGGTATTGTATTTACAATGATAGGAACATCTTGGTATTGTATTTACAATGATAGGAACATCTTGGTATTGTATTTACACAATGCTAGGAACATCTTGGTATTGTATTTACAATGATAGGAACATCTTGGTATTGTATTTACAATGATAGGAACATCTTGGTATTGTATTTACAATGATAGGAACATCTTGGTATTGTATTTACATGTACAATGCTAGGAACATCTTGGTATTGTATTTACAATGATAGGAACATCTTGGTATTGTATTTACAATGATAGGAACATCTTGGTATTGTATTTACATTGATAGGAACATCTTGGTATTGTATTTACATTGATAGGAACATCTTGGTATTGTATTTACAATGATAGGAACATCTTGGTATTGTATTTACATTGATATGAACATCTTGGTATTGTATTTGATCTCGTATCTCACTTTATTTACTGCACATCTAAATTGAAGAATTCAAGGCCTCAACATTTATTTACTATGATAGTAGAGTATATTGACCCCATGCAGCAGAATGACCTTGGGTTGAGAGGATATTGACCCCATGCAGTAGAAGGACCTTGGGTTGAGAGAATATTGACCCCATGCAGCAGAAAGACCTTGGGTTGAGAGGATATTGACCCCATGCAGCAGAAAGACCTTGGGTTGAGAGGATATTGACCCCATGCAGCAGAAAGACCTTGGGTTGAGAGGATATTGACCCCCACCTTGGGCAGAATATTGACCCCATGCAGCAGAAGGACCTTGGGTTGAGAGGATATTGACCCCATGCAGCAGAAAGACCTTGGGTTGAGAGGATATTGACCCCATGCAGCAGAAACACCTTGGGTTGAGAGGATATTGACCCCATGCAGCAGTTCTTAATGAGACATGACGACAATGCATTTGTTTAAAACTCGGCTGGTGCCACTCAACATTTGCATATTCTGTGACGGCCTCTGAAAACGGAGCACTTTAAAAACCCATCAGTGACGCTACTGTAGCTCTTTCCAACTGCACCCAGTCGTCTAAATGACGTTTCAAAGTCAACAGTACTTCATCTAAGACCAAGAGACACCGGTAGAAACACACAGTGGTTACCTTCCAAATGGCACCCTATTCCCTACTTTTGACAAGAACCCTTTGGGCCCTGGTTTAAAAAGAACTGCACTAAACAGGGAAAATAGTGCCAATAGGGATGCAAGTGTGTTTTTTTACTTTATGAGCCGTGACATCATTTGTGGCGTTGATTGACTAGTGGTTCTAAGTGTGCGTTTGGACAGGAAAACGTCAGTTGTAATCTGATGGTTCGTAACGGCCAATGGAGCAACGTAGGACTGCAGAAAGTGGTACGTATGTCGAGTAAAGAGATGCTAACATGGTGACGGGTGACAGGGACTGTAACGGATGGAACCTGACAGTGATCATCTGTCAGTACAACCCTCTGGCTTTATGATACCCTCGTCGTCATCATCATCATCATCTGTCAGTACAACTCTCTGGCTTTATGATACCCTCAACATCATCATCATCATCATCATCATCTGTCAGTACAACCCTCTGGCTTTATGATACCCTCGTCGTCATCATCATCATCATCTGTCAGTACAACTCTCTGGCTTTATGATACCCTCAACATCATCATCATCATCATCATCATCATCATCATCTGTCAGTACAACTCTCTGGCTTTATGATACCCTCATCATCATCATCATCATCTGTCAATACAACTCTCTGGCTTTATGATACCCTCATCATCATCATCATCATCATCATCATCTGTCAGTACAACTCTCTGGCTTTATGATACCCTCATCATCATCATCATCATCATCTGTCAGTACAACTCTCTGGCTTTATGATACCTCATCATCATCATCATCATCATCATCATCATCATCTGCCAGTACAACTCTCTGGCTTTATGATACCCTCATCATCATCATCATCTGTCAGTACAACTCTCTGGCTTTATGATACCCTCATCATCATCATCATCATCATCTGTCAATACAACCCTCTGGCTTTATGATACCCTCATCATCATCATCATCATCATCATCATCTGCCAGTACAACTCTCTGGCTTTATGATATCATCATCATCATCATCATCATCATCATCTGTCAATACAACCCTCTGGCTTTATGATACCCTCATCATCATCATCATCATCATCATCTCTCAGTACAACCCTCTGGCTTTATGATATCCTCATCATCATCATCATCATCATCTCTCAGTACAACCCTCTGGCTTTATGATACCCTCGTCATCATCATCATCATCTGTAAGTACAACTCTCTGGCTTTATGATACCCTCGTCATCATCATCATCATCATCTGCCAGTACAACTCTCTGGCTTTATGATACCCTCGTCATCATCATCTGTCAATACAACTCTCTGGCTTTATGATACCCTCATCATCATCATCATCATCATCATCATCATCATCTGTCAGTACAACTCTCTGGCTTTATGATACCCTCATCATCATCATCATCATCATCAAATCAAATCAAATCAAATTTATTTATATAGCCCTTCGTACATCAGCTGATATCTCAAAGTGCTGTACAGAAACCCAGCCTAAAACCCCAAACAGCAAGCAATGCAGGTGTAGAAGAACGGTGGCTAGGAAAAACTCCCTAGAAAGGCCAAAACCTAGGAAGAAACCTAGAGAGGAACCAGGCTATGTGGGGTGGCCAGTCCTCTTCTGGCTGTGCCGGGTGGAGATTATAACAGAACATGGCCAAGATGTTCAAATGTTCATAAATGACCAGCATGGTCGAGGACACCCCCGGACAGGGCCAAACAGGAAGGATATAACCCCACCCACTTTGCCAAAGCACAGCCCCCACACCACTAGAGGGATATCTTCATCATCATCATCATCTGTCAGTACAACTCTCTGGCTTTATGATACCCTCATCATCATCATCATCTGTCAATACAACTCTCTGGCTTTATCAAATGAGATCAAACTTTATTTGAAACATGCCGCCAAATACAACAGGTGTAGGTAGACCTTACAGTGAAATGCTGAATACAACTGGTGTAGGTAGACCTTACCGTGAAATGCTGAATACAACAGGTGTAGGTAGACCTTACCGTGAAATGCTGAATACAACTGGTGTAGGTAGACCTTACCGTGAAATGCTGAATACAACAGGTGTAGGTAGACCTTACCGTGAAATGCTGAATACAACAGGTGTAGGTAGACCTTACCGTGAAATGCTGAATACAACAGGTGTAGGTAGACCTTACAGTGAAATGCTGAATACAACTGGTGTAGGTAGACCTTACAGTGAAATGCTGAATACAACAGGTGTAGTAGACCTTACAGTGAAATGCTGAATACAACAGGTGTAGGTAGACCTTACCGTGAAATGCTGAATACAACTGGTGTAGGTAGACCTTACCGTGAAATGCTGAATACAACAGGTGTAGTAGACCTTACCGTGAAATGGTGAATACAACTGGTGTAGGTAGACCTCACAGTGAAATGCTGAATACAACAGGTGTAGTAGACCTTACAGTGAAACGCTGAATACAACAGGTGTAGTAGACCTTACAGTGAAACGCTGAATACAACAGGTGTAGTAGACCTTACAGTGAAACGCTGAATACAACAGGTGTAGTAGACCTTACAGTGAAACGCTGAATACAACAGGTGTAGTAGACCTTACAGTGACATGCTGAATACAACAGGTGTAGTAGACCTTACAGTGAAATGCTGAATACAACAGGTGTAGGTAGACCTTACAGTGAAATGCTGAATACAACAGGTGTAGTAGACCTTACAGTGACATGCTGAATACAACAGGTGTAGTAGACCTTACAGTGACATGCTGAATACAACAGGTGTAGGTAGACCTTACAGTGAAATGCTGAATACAACAGGTGTAGTAGACCTTACAGTGAAATGCTGAATACAACAGGTGTAGGTAGACCTTACCGTGAAATGCTGAATAAAATAGGTGTAGGTAGACCTTACCGTGAAATGCTGAATACAACAGGTGTAGGTAGACCTCATAGTGAAATGCTGAATACAACAGGTGTAGTAGACCTTACAGTGAAACGCTGAATACAACAGGTGTAGTAGACCTTACAGTGACATGCTGAATACAACAGGTGTAGTAGACCTTACAGTGAAATGCTGAATACAACAGGTGTAGGTAGACCTTACAGTGAAATGCTGAATACAACAGGTGTAGTAGACCTTACAGTGACATGCTGAATACAACAGGTGTAGTAGACCTTACAGTGAAACGCTGAATACAACAGGTGTAGTAGACCTTACAGTGACATGCTGAATACAACAGGTGTAGTAGACCTTACAGTGACATGCTGAATACAACAGGTGTAGTAGACCTTACAGTGACATGCTGAATACAACAGGTGTAGTAGACCTTACAGTGAAATGCTGAATACAACAGGTGTAGTAGACCTTACAGTGAAATGCTGAATACAACAGGTGTAGGTAGACCTTACCGTGAAATGCTGAATAAAATAGGTGTAGGTAGACCTTACCGTGAAATGCTGAATACAACAGGTGTAGGTAGACCTTACAGTGAAATGCTGAATACAACAGGTGTAGTAGACCTTACAGTGACATGCTGAATACAACAGGTGTAGTAGACCTTACAGTGAAATGCTGAATACAACAGGTGTAGTAGACCTTACAGTGAAATGCTGAAGACAACAGGTGTAGGTAGACCTTACAGTGAAATGCTGAAGACAACAGGTGTAGGTAGACCTTACAGTGAAATGCTGAATACAACAGGTATAGTAGACCTTACAGTGAAATGCTGAATACAACAGGTGTAGGTAGACCTTACAGTGAAATGCTGAAGACAACAGGTGTAGGTAGACCTTACAGTGAAATGCTGAATACAACAGGTGTAGGTAGACCTTACAGTGAAATGCTGAATACAACAGGTGTAGTAGACCTCACAGTGAAATGCTGAAGACAACAGGTGTAGGTAGACCTTACAGTGAAATGCTGAAGACAACAGGTGTAGGTAGGGCTTACTTACAAGCCCTTAAGGATCGGCCCCTTTTTTTTTCAATTTTTGCCTAAAATGACATACATCCAACTGTCTTTAGCTCAGGCCCTGAAGCAAGGATATGCATATTATTGGTACCACTTGAAAGGACACACTTTGAAGTTTGTGTAAATGTGAAATGAATGTAGGAGAATATAACACAGTAGATCTGGGAAAAGATAATACAAAGAAAAAACACTTTTTTTTTCTTTGTAATTTATTTGTACCATCATCTTTGAAGTGCAAGAGAAAGGCCATAATGTATTATTCCAGCCCAGCTGCAAATTAGATTTTGGCCATTAGATAGCAAAAGTGTATGCGCAACGTTTTAGACTGGTCCAATGAACCATTGCATCTCTGTTCAAAATGTTGTATCAAGACTGCCCAAATGTGCCTAATTTGTTTATTAATATCTTTTCATGTTAAAAATTGTGCACTCTCCTCAAACAATAGCATGGTATTCTTTCACTGTAATAGCTTCTGTAAATTGGACAGTGCAGTTAGATTAACAAGAATTTAAGCTTTCTGCCAATATCAGATGTGTCTATGTCCTGGGAAAGGTTCTTGTTATTTACAACCTCATGCTAATCGCATTAGCATACATTAGCTCAACCGTCCCTCAGGGGACCCACCAATCCTGAAGACGTTTTTTAATTAACCAACAGTACAGTTCAAGAAGAGTTAAGAAAATATTTACCAAATAAAGGAAAGTAAAAAAAAAAGATTTAACACAATAACATAACAATAACGAGGCTATATACAGGGGATACCGGTACCGAGTCAATGTGCGGGGGTACAGGTTAGTTGAGGTCATTTGTACATGTAGGTAGGGGTAAAGTGATTACACATAGATAATTAACAGTGAGTATCAGCAGTGTACAAAACAAACGGAGGGGGGGGGGTCAATGTAAATAGTCTGGTGAATACCCTCACCATCATTTAGTCATTTGTTGGAATAAGGATGTGTGATATCTTGAATAACTACTATCTACTAAATTATCTGACAGCAAATTGAGCTTTTGGTTAGACTGCACTGTCCTTGTCCTCACCTCGACACTGAAGTAATGCCAACAGCAATGTTATACACTGTGACAGACAGACAGACAGGTTAGACAGACAGGTTGAGACAGACAGGTTGAGACAGACATGTTAGACAGAGAGGTTAGACAGACAGGGTGAGACAGACAGGTTGAGACAGACAAGTCAGACAGACAGATTGAGACAGATAGGTCAGACAGACAAGTCAGACAGACAGGTTGAGACAGACATGTCAGACAGACAGGTTGAGACAGACAGGTCCGTCAGACAGGTTGAGACAGACGGGTTGAGACAGACAGGTCAGACAGACGGGTTGAGACAGACAGGTTGAGACAGACAGGTCAGCCAGACAGGTTGAGACAGACAGGTTGAGACAGGCAGGTCAGACAGACAGGTCAGCCAGACAGGTTGAGACAGGCAGGTCAGACAGACAGGTCAGCCAGACAGGTTGAGACAGACAGGTCAGACAGACCGGTTGAGACAGACCGGTTGAGACAGACAGGTTGAGACAGAGAGGTTAGACAGACAGGTTGAGACAGACAAGTCAGACAGACAGATTGAGACAGACAGGTCAGGCAGACAGGTTGAGACAGACATGTCAGACAGACAGGTTGAGACAGACAGGTTGAGACAGACAGGTCAGCCAGACAGGTTAAGACAGACAGGTCAGACAGACAGGTCAGCCAGACAGTTTGAGACAGACAGGTTGAGACAGACAGGTCAGACAGACAGGTCAGACAGACCGATTGAGACAGACAGGTTGAGACAGACAGGTTAAGACAGACAGGTTGAGACAGGCAGGTCAGACAGACAGGTCAGCCAGACAGGTTGAAACAGACAGGTTGAGACAGACAGGTCAGCCAGACAGGTTAAGACAGACCGGTTGAGACAGGCAGGTCAGACAGACAGGTCAGCCAGACAGGTTGAAACAGACAGGTTGAGACAGACAGGTCAGCCAGACAGATTGAGACAGATAGGTCAGACAGACAAGTCAGACAGACAGGTTGAGACAGACAGGTCAGACAGACAGGTTGAGACAGACAGGTTAGACAGAGAGGTTAGACAAACAGGTTGAGACAGACAGGTTGAGACAGACAAGTCAGACAGACAGATTGAGACAGATAGGTCAGACAGACAAGTCAGACAGACAGGTTGAGACAGACAGGTCAGACAGACAGGTTGAGACAGACATGTCAGACAGACAGGTTGAGACAGACAGGTCCGTCAGACAGGTTGAGACAGACCGGTTGAGACAGACAGGTCAGACAGACGGGTTGAGACAGACAGGTTGAGACAGACAGGTCAGCCAGACAGGTTGAGACAGACAGGTTGAGACAGACAGGTCAGCCAGACAGGTTGAGACAGGCAGGTCAGACAGACAGGTCAGCCAGACAGGTTGAGACAGACAGGTCAGACAGACAGGTCAGACAGACCGGTTGAGACAGACAGGTTGAGACAGACCGGTTGAGACAGACAGGTCAGGTTGAGACAGACAGGTTGAGACAGACAGGTTGAGACAGACAGGTGGAGACAGACAGGTCAGACAGACAGGTCAGCCAGACAGTTTGAGACAGACAGGTTGAGACAGACAGGTCAGACAGACAGGTCAGACAGACCGATTGAGACAGACAGGTTGAGACAGACAGGTTAAGACAGACAGGTTGAGACAGGCAGGTCAGACAGACAGGTCAGCCAGACAGGTTGAAACAGACAGGTTGAGACAGACAGGTCAGCCAGACAGGTTAAGACAGACAGGTTGAGACAGGCAGGTCAGACAGACAGATCAGCCAGACAGGTTGAGCCAGACAGGTTGAGACAGACAGGTCAGACAGACAGGTCAGACAGACAGGTCAGACAGACCGGTTGAGACAGACCGGTTGAGACAGATAGGTTGAGATGGGACAGAGACAACACACATCACCTTAGTTTTCTGTCATAACTGTTGTATTTTGATTGGGTGTCTGACTGGTTCACCTTGGATGAGCACATTAAAACCAAGACCAGAGGATAGAGCTGTGAGATCCGGCTCAGTATAATGCTTTCATGTGTGGTTCTGCTACGAGCCTCACTAGAAACCAGCAGGCCCTATTGAGCACAGACAGTGGGAAGTCATACCGCCCGTCATCCTCTGCAAACACAGGGAGGATTAAGGAATCAAAGATGTGAGAACTGACTGTGACTGAAATGAAAAGCGACTCTGTCAACTCTCTGCTCAAACATCAGCAACGCTAAACAGAAACCATAGTAATGGGACGTGTGTGTGTGTGGGCGTGTGTGCGTGCGTGCGTGCGTGCGTGCGTGCGTGCGCGCGTGTGTGTGCGCGTGCATGCATTGCCCTGTATCCGTGACAAGCTATAGTCTACACAGTCCACACAGACTGAAGAGAGATTTTTTTCCACCCCCTTTAGCTGTGTGACTCAAAGAGAGAGAGAGAACTCATATTTAAGCATCCTAAACCCTATGGACCCTAACCCTATGGACCCTAACCCTATGGGCCCTAACCCTATGGGCCCTAACCCTATGGGCCCTAACCCTATGGACCCTAGCCCTATGGAACCTAGCCCTATGGACCCTAGCCCTATGGGCCCTAACCCTATGGGCCCTAACCCTATGGGCCCTAACCCAATGGGCCCTAACCCTATGGGCCCTAGCCCTATGGGCCCTAACCATATGGGTCCTAAACCTATGGACCCTAGCCCTATGGACCCTACCCCTATGGACCCTAACCCTATGGGCCCTAACCCTATGGGCCCTAACCCTATGGACCCTATGGACCCTAACCCTATGGGCCCTAACCCTATGGGCCCTATGGGCCCTAGCCCTATGGGCCCTAACCCTATGGGTCCTAACCCTATGGGCCCTAACCCTATGGGCCCTATGGGCCCTAGCCCTATGGGCCCTAACCCTATGGGCCCTATGGACCCTAACCCTATGGGCCCTAACCCTATGGGCCCTATGGACCCTAACCCTATGGGCCCTAACCCTATGGACCCTATGGACCCTAGCCCTATGGGCCATGGTAAAAAGTAGTGCACTACATAGTGAAATAGGATGCCGTTTGGGGCGCAACCCTTGTTGAGTCCCACAAAGCCCAAGAGGCAATCAGGGATGAGCTTGACTAAAGCCTTCGGCCGTTGGAGGTGAGAAGTGTTAATCCTGAATTAAATGATCTGGCACTTTACAAAATACGAGACAATTACAGGGATAATTATACCAAGCCTTCACACAGCGCCAGTAGATTACAACTATCACAATACAGTAGACTTCACACATAGCTGCTTCAGCGTCAGGGGCTCCACTCTCCAGGTGTGGCTGCTACAGTAGACTTCACACATAGCTGCTTCAGCGTCAGGGGCTCCACTCTCCAGGTGTGGCTGCTACAGTAGACTTCACACATAGCTGCTTCAGCGTCAGGGGCTCCACTCTCCAGGTGTGGCTGCTACAGTAGACTTCACACATAGCTGCTTCAGCGTCAGGGGCTCCAGGTGTGGCTGCTACAGTAGAGGGGACCACAGACTTACTGTAGAGAGGTGGAGGGTGGAGGGGACCACAGAGCTACTGTAGAGTGGTGGAGGGACCACAGAGCTACTGTAGAGAGGTGGAGGGTGGAGGGGACCACAGACCTACTGTAGAGTGGTGGAGGGTGGAGGGGACCACAGAGCTACTGTAGAGAGGTGGAGGGTGGAGGGGACCACAGAGCTACTGTAGAGAGGTGGAGGGTGGAGGGGACCACAGACTTACTGTAGAGAGGTGGAGGGTGGAGGGGACCACAGACCTACTGTAGAGGTGGAGGGTGGAGGTGGAGGGTGGAGGGTGGAGGACCACAGACTTACTGTAGAGAGGTGGAGGGTGGGGACACAGACCAGAGAGTGGTGGAGGGTGGAGGGGAGAGGCTACTGGAGAGGTGGAGGGGGACCACAGACCTACTGTAGAGAGGTGGAGGGTGGAGGGGACCACAGAGCTACTGTAGGGAGGTGGAGGTGGAGGGACCACTACTGTGGAGAGGGAGGTGGAGGGTGGAGGGGACCACAGGGGACCACAGAGCTACTGTAGAGAGGTGGAGGGTGGAGGGACCACAGACCTACTGTAGAGAGGTGGAGGGTGGAGGGACCACAGACCTACTGTAGAGAGGTGGAGGTGGAGGGGACCACAGACCTACTGTAGAGGGTGGAGGGACCACAGGTGGAGGGTACACAGGCTACTGTAGAGTGGAGGAGGGTGGAGGGACCACAGACCTACTGTAGAGAGGTGGAGGTGGAGGGACCACAGACCTACTGTAGGGAGGTGGAGGTGGAGGGACCACAGACCTACTGTAGGAGGTGGAGGGTGGAGGGGACCACAGAGCTACTGTAGAGTGGTGGAGGGTGGAGGGACCACAGACCTACTGTAGAGAGGTGGAGGGTGGAGGGGACCACAGACCTACTGTAGGAGGTGGAGGTGGAGGGACCACAGACCTACTGTAGGGAGGTGGAGGGTGGAGAGGGACCACAGACTTACTGTAGAGAGGTGGAGGGTGGAGGGGACCACAGACCTACTGTAGGGAGGTGGAGGGTGGAGGGACCACAGACCTACTGTAGGGAGGTGGAGGGTGGAGGGGACCACAGAGCTACTGTAGAGGTGGAGGTGGAGGGGACCACAGAGCTACTGAGAGGTGGAGGGGACCACAGACCTACTGTAGAGTGGTGGAGGGTGGAGGGACCACAGACCTACTGTAGAGTGGTGGAGGGTGGAGGGACCACAGACCTACTGTAGAGTGGTGGAGGGACCACAGACCTACTGTAGAGAGGTGGAGGTGGAGGGACCCAGACCTGCTGTAGAGTGGTGGAGACCTACAGACCTGTAGTAGAGAGGTGGAGGGTGGAGGGGACCACAGACCTACTGTAGAGTGGTGGAGGGTGGAGGGGACCACAGACCTACTGTAGAGTGGTGGAGGGTGGAGGGACCACAGACCTACTGTAGAGTGGTGGAGGGTGGAGGGGACCACAGACCTACTGTAGAGTGGTGGAGGTGGAGGGGACCACAGACCTACTGTAGAGAGGTGGAGGGTGGAGGGGACCACAGAGCTACTGTAGAGTGGTGGAGGGTGGAGGGGACCACAGACCTACTGTAGAGTGGTGGAGGGTGGAGGGACCACAGAGCTACTGTAGAGAGGTGGAGGGTGGAGGGACCACAGAGCTACTGTAGAGTGGTGGAGGGTGGAGGGACCACAGACCACAGGGGACCACAGACCTACTGTAGAGGTGGAGGGTGGAGGGACCACAGACCTACTGTAGGGAGGTGGAGGGTGGAGGGGACCACAGACCTACTGTAGAGTGGTGGAGGGTGGAGGGACCACAGACCTACTGTAGAGGTGGAGGTGGAGGGTGGAGGGTGGGGACCACAGAGCTACTGTAGAGTGGTGGAGGGTGGAGGTGGAGGGTGGGGGACCACAGACCTACTGTAGGGAGGTGGAGGGTGGAGGGACCACAGACCTACTGTAGGTGGAGGGTGGAGGGGACCACAGAGCTACTGGTGGGGTGGAGGGACCACAGACCTACTGTAGAGGTGGTGGAGGGACCACAGACCTACTGGAGGTGGAGGTGGAGGGGACCACAGACCTACTGTAGAGAGGTGGAGGGTGGAGGGACCACAGACCTACTGTAGACTGTAGGGAGGTGGAGGGTGGAGGGACCACAGACCTACTGTAGGGAGGTGGAGGGTGGAGGGACCACAGAGCTACTGTAGAGTGGTGGAGGTGTAGAGTGGTGGGGGACCACAGACCTACTGTAGAGTGGTGGAGGGTGGAGGGACCACAGACCTACTGTAGAGTGGTGGAGGGTGGAGGGACCACAGACCTACTGTAGAGTGGTGGAGGGACCACAGACCTACTGTAGAGAGGTGGAGGGTGGAGGGGACCACAGACCTACTGTAGAGTGGTGGAGGTGGAGGGGACCACAGACCTACTACTAGAGGTGGAGGGTGGAGGGGACCACAGAGCTACTGTGGAGGGAGTGTAGGTGGAGGGTGGAGGGACCACAGACCTACTGTAGAGTGGTGGAGGGTGGAGGGGACCACAGAGCTACTGTAGAGAGGTGGAGGGTGGAGGGACCACAGAGCTACTGTAGAGTGGTGGAGGGTGGAGGGACCACAGACCTACTGTAGAGTGGTGGAGGGGTGGAGGGGACAACAGAGCTACTGTAGGAGGTGGGAGGGACCACAGAGCTACTGTAGTGGTGGAGGGTGGAGGGACCACAGACCTACTGTAGAGAGAGGGTGGAGGGTGGAGGGGACCACAGACCTACTGTAGAGAGGTGGAGGGTGGAGGGACCACAGACCTACTGTAGAGAGGTGGAGGGTGGAGGGGACCACAGACCTACTGTAGAGAGGTGGAGGGTGGAGGGGACCACAGACCTACTGTAGAGAGGTGGAGGGTGGAGGGACCACAGACCTACTGTAGAGAGGTGGAGGGTGGAGGGGACCACAGACCTACTGTAGAGAGGTGGAGGGTGGAGGGGACCACAGACCTACTGTAGAGAGGTGGAGGTGGTGGACCACAGACCTACTGTAGAGAGGTGGAGGTGGAGGGGACCACAGACCTACTGTAGAGAGGTGGAGGGTGGAGGGACCACAGACCTACTGTAGGGAGGTGGAGGTGGAGGGACCACAGACCTACTGTAGGGAGGTGGAGGGGACCACAGAGCTACTGTAGAGAGGTGGAGGGTGGAGGACCACAGACCTACTGTAGAGTGGTGGAGGGGACCACAGACCTACTGTAGAGAGGTGGAGGGTGGAGGGGACCACAGACCTACTGTAGAGTGGTGGAGGGTGGAGGGGACCACAGACCTACTGTAGAGTGGTGGAGGGTGGAGGGGACCACAGACCTACTGTAGAGTGGTGGAGGGTGGAGGGGACCACAGACCTACTGTAGAGTGGTGGAGGGTGGAGGGACCACAGACCTACTGTAGAGAGGTGGAGGGTGGAGGGGACCACAGAGCTACTGTAGAGTGGTGGAGGGTGGAGGGACCACAGACCTACTGTAGAGTGGTGGAGGGTGGAGGGACCACAGAGCTACTGTAGAGAGGTGGAGGGTGGAGGGACCACAGAGCTACTGTAGAGTGGTGGAGGGTGGAGGGACCACAGACCTACTGTAGAGAGGTGGAGGGTGGAGGGACCACATACCTACTGTAGAGAGGTAGTGGAGGGACCACAGACCTACTGTAGGGGGTGGAGGGTGGAGGGGACCACAGACCTACTGTAGAGTGGTGGAGGGTGGAGGGACCACAGACCTACTGTAGAGAGGTGGAGGGTGGAGGGGACCACAGACCTACTGTAGAGAGGTGGAGGGTGGAGGGACCACAGACCTACTGTAGGGAGGTGGAGGGTGGAGGGGACAGACCTACTGTAGAGAGGTGGAGGGTGGAGGGACCACAGACCACAGACCTACTGGAGGGTGGAGGAGACCACAGACCTACTGTAGAGAGGTGGAGGGTGGAGGGACCACAGACCTACTGTAGAGAGGTGGAGGGTGGAGGGGAACACAGAGCTACTGTAGAGAGGTGGAGGGTGGAGGGGACCACAGACCTACTGTAGGGAGGTGGAAGGTGGAGGGACCACAGACCTACTGTAGGGAGGTGGAGGGTGGAGGGGACCACAGAGCTACTGTAGAGAGGTGGAGGGTGGAGGGACCACAGAGCTACTGTAGAGTGGTGGAGGGTGGAGGGACCACAGACCTACTGTAGAGAGGTGGAGGGTGGAGGGGACCACAGACCTACTGTAGAGAGGTGGAGGGTGGAGGGACCACAGACCTACTGTAGGGAGGTGGAGGGTGGAGGGGACCACAGACCTACTGTAGAGTGGTGGAGGGTGGAGGGACCACAGACCTACTGTAGAGAGGTGGAGGGTGGAGGGGACCACAGACCTACTGTAGAGAGGTGGAGGGGACCACACACCTACTGTAGAGAGGCGGAGGGGATCACAGACCTACAGTAGGGAGGTAGAGGGTGGAGGGGACCACAGAGCTACTGTAGAGTGGTGGAGGGTGGAGGGACCACAGACCTACTGTAGAGAGGTGGAGGGTGGAGGGGACCACAAACCTACTGTGGAGAGGTGGAGGGGACCACAGACCCACTGTAGAGAGGTGGAGGGGACCACATAGCTACTGTAGAGTGGTGGAGGGTGGAGGGACCACAGACCTACTGTAGAGAGATGGAGGGTGGAGGGGCCCACACACCTACTGAGGTGGAGGGACCACAGACCTACAGTAGGGAGGTGGAGGGTGGAGGGACCACAGACCTACTGTAGAGAGGTGGAGGGGACCACAGACCTACTGTAGAGAGGTGGAGGGGACCACAGACCTACTGTAGGGAGGTGGAGGGCGGAGGGGACCACACACCTACTGTAGAGAGACGGAGGGGACCACAGACCTACTGTAGAGAGATGGAGGGGACCACAGACCTACTCTAGAGAGGCGGAGGGGACCACAGACCTACTCTAGAGAGGCGGAGGGGACCACAGACCTACTCTAGAGAGGCGGATGGGACCACATAGCTACTGTAGAGAGGTGGAGGGTGGAGGGGACCACAGAGCTACTGTAGAGAGGTGGAGGGTGGAGGGGACCACAGACCTACTGTAGAGTGGTGGAGGGTGGAGGGGACCACAGACCTACTGTAGAGTGGTGGAGGGTGGAGGGACCACAGACCTACTGTAGAGTGGTGGAGGGACCACAGACCTACTGTAGAGAGGTGGAGGGTGGAGGGGACCACAGACCTACTGTAGAGAGGTGGAGGGGACCACAGACCTACTGTAGAGTGGTGGAGGGTGGAGGGACCACAGACCTACTGTAGAGTGGTGGAGGGACCACAGACCTACTGTAGAGAGGTGGAGGGTGGAGGGGACCACAGACCTACTGTAGAGTGGTGGAGGGTGGAGGGGACCACAGACCTACTGTAGAGTGGTGGAGGATGGAGGGGACCACAGAGCTACTGTAGAGAGGTGGAGGGTGGAGGGACCACAGAGCTACTGTAGAGAGATGGAGGGGACCACAAGCCTACTGTAGAGAGATGGAGGGGACCACAGAGCTACTGTAGAGTGGTGGAGGGTGGAGGGACCACAGACCTACTGTAGAGTGGTGGAGGGTGGAGGGGACCACAGAGCTACTGTAGAGAGGTGGAGGGTGGAGGGACCACAGAGCTACTGTAGAGTGGTGGAGGGTGGAGGGACCACAGACCTACTGTAGAGAGGTGGAGGGTGGAGGGGACCACATACCTACTGTAGAGAGGTGGAGGGTGGAGGGACCACAGACCTACTGTAGGGAGGTGGAGGGTGGAGGGGACCACAGACCTACTGTAGAGTGGTGGAGGGTGGAGGGACCACAGACCTACTGTAGAGAGGTGGAGGGTGGAGGGGACCACAGACCTACTGTAGAGAGGTGGAGGGTGGAGGGACCACAGACCTACTGTAGGGAGGTGGAGGGTGGAGGGGACCACAGACCTACTGTAGAGAGGTGGAGGGTGGAGGGGACCACAGACCTACTGTAGAGAGGTGGAGGGTGGAGGGGACCACAGACGTACTGTAGAGAGGTGGAGGGTGGAGGGGACCACAGAGCTACTGTAGAGAGGTGGAGGGGACCACAGACTTACTGTAGAGAGGTGGAGGTGGAGGGGACTGGAGGGTGGAGGGGACCACAGAGCTACTGTAGAGAGGTGGAGGGTGGAGGGGACCACAGACCTACTGTAGAGAGGTGGAGGGTGGAGGGGACCACAGACCTACTGTAGGGAGGTGGAGGGTGGAGGGACCACAGACCTACTGTAGGGAGGTGGAGGGTGGGGACCACAGACCTACTGTAGAGGGGACCACAGGTGGAGAGGTGGAGGGGACCACAGACCTACTGTAGAGGCGGAGGGGACCACACCTACTGTAGAGAGGTGGAGGGTGGAGGGACCACAGACCTACTGGAGACCACAGACCTACTGTAGGGAGGTGGACCACAGACCTACTGCGGAGGGGACCACAGACCTACTGTGGAGGGGACCACAGACCTACTGGAGGTGGAGGGGACCACAGACCCACTGTAGAGAGGTGGAGGGGACCACATAGCTACTGTAGAGTGGTGGAGGGTGGAGGGACCACAGAGCTACTGTAGAGTGGTGGAGGGTGGAGGGACCACAGACCTACTGTAGAGAGGTGGAGGGTGGAGGGGACCACAGACCTACTGTGGAGAGGTGGAGGGGACCACAGACCCACTGTAGAGAGGTGGAGGGGACCACATAGCTACTGTAGAGTGGTGGAGGGTGGAGGGACCACAGACCTACTGTAGAGAGATGGAGGGTGGAGGGGCCCACACACCTACTGTAGAGAGGTGGAGGGGACCACAGACCTACAGTAGGGAGGTGGAGGGTGGAGGGACCACAGACCTACTGTAGAGAGGTGGAGGGGACCACAGACCTACTGTAGAGAGGTGGAGGGGACCACAGACCTACTGTAGAGAGGTGGAGGGGACCACAGACCTACTGTAGGGAGGTGGAAGGCGGAGGGTACCACACACCTACTGTAGAGAGACGGACGGGACCACAGACCTACTGTAGAGAGATGGAGGGGACCACAGACCTACTCTAGAGAGGCGGAGAGGACCACAGACCTACTCAAGAGAGGCGGAGGGGACCACAGACCTACTCTAGAGAGGCGGAGGGGACCACATAGCTACTGTAGAGAGGTGGAGGGGACCACAGACCTACTGTAGAGAGGTGGAGGGGACCACAGACCTACTTTAGAGAGGTGGAGGGGACCACAGACCTACAGTAGGGTGGTGGAGAGTGGAGAGGACCACATACCTACTGTACAGAGGTGGAGGGTGGAGGGGACAACAGACCTACAGTAGGGAGGTGGAGGTTGGAGGGTCGAGGGGACCACAGACCTACTGTAGGGAGGTGGAGGGTGGAGGGTCGAGTGGAACACAGACCTACTGTAGAGAGGTGGATGTTGGAGGGTGGAAGGGACCACAGACCTGCTGTAGAGAGGTGGAGGGGACCACATACCTACAGTAGGGAGGTGGAGGGTGGAGGGGACCACAGACCTGCTGTAGGGAGGTGGAGGGTGGAAGGGACCACAAGCCTACTGTAGAGAGATGGAGGGGACCACAAGCCTACTGTAGAGAGATGGAGGGGACCACAGACCTACTGTAGAGAGACGGAGGGGACCACATACCTACTGTAGAGAGATGGAGGGGACCACACACCTACTGTAGAGAGATGGAGGGGACCACAAGCCTACTGTAGAGAGGTGGAGGGGATGGATGTGTGTGTATAGGGGAGGGTGGGATTGTGTGGCGTGTGTGTGTGTGTGTGTGTGTGTGTGTGTGTGTGTGTGTGTGTGTGTGTGTGTGTGTGTGTGTGTGTGTGTGTGTGTGTGTGTGTGTGTGTGTGTGTGTGTGTGTGTGTGTGTGTGTGTGTGTGTGTGCGTGATAGAGAGAAAGAGAGAGTGTGTTTACATTGAAAGTGATAAACCAATTTAATGAAGGTCACAAAAGTTATATCATCATTTACTTACATTTAAAGTCATAGTTGTATGTAATTCAATCTCAAAAACAGCCATTTAAAATGCAGTGTTTTCCCAATAAGAGACATGTTGTTTACACCTGCAGTAAGATATTTATTTCCCCATTTAGAGAGCAAATGTCAAAGAAGAGCCCTACAGTAAATACTGAGACAAACACACATACACACCACATAATCTCTCTCTCTCTCTCTATCTCTCTCTCTCTCTCTCTCTCTCTCTCTCTCTCTCTCTCTCTTTCTCTCTCTGTATGTGCAAATAGTTAAAGTACAAAAGGGGAAAAAATATATATAAATATAGGTTGAATTTACAATGGTGTTTGTTCTTCACTGGTTGCACACTGTCGAATTTCACCCAATAGATATGGGAGTTTTTCAAAATTGGATTTGTTTTTCGATTTCTTTGTGGGTCTGGGGGGGGGGGATGCTGTGTAACTCCGTTGTTGGGCTTAAGAGTTTTCACACATCTGACTTCACACTTCAGTGCTAATTGAAGGTGCTGCCGGGTCGGTTCTGTCCCAGCAGCTTGGTAGTATATTTACTTACTTAGCTTGTTTACTTACACACCTATATTTGGGGAGTTTCTCCCATTCTTCTCTACAGATCCTCTCAAGCTCTGTCAGGTTGGATGGGGAGCATCGCTGCAAAGCTATTTTCAGGTCTCTCCAGAGATGTTCAATCGGGTTCAAGTCCGGGCTCTGGCTGGGCCACTCCTGCATTGTCTTGGCTGTGTGCTTAGGGTCGTTGTCCTGTTGGAAGGTGAACTTTTGCCTCAGTCTGAGGTCCTGAGCACTCTGGAGCAGGTTTTCATCAAGGATATCTCTGTACTTTGCTCTGTTCATCTTTCCCTCGATCCTGACTAGTCTCCCAGTCCTTGCTGCTGAAAAACATCCCCACAGAAGGATGCTGCCACCACCATGCTTCACCGTAGGGATGGTGCCAGGTTTCCTCCAGATGTGACGCTTGGCATTCAGGCCAAAGAGTTCAATCTTGGTTTCATCAGACCAGAGAATCTTGTTTCTCATGGTCTGAGAGTGTCTTTTGGCTATCCTGTGCCTTTTACAGAGGAGTCGCTTCCGTCTCACCTCTCTACCACAAAAGGCCTGATTGGTGGAGTGCTGCAGAGATGGTTGTCCTTCTGGGAGGTTCTTCCATCTCCACAGAGGAACTCTGGAGCTCTGTCAGAGTGACCATCGTGTTCTTGGTCACCTCTCTAACCCAAGGCCTTTCTCCCGCGATTTGCTCAGTTTCGCCTGGCGGCTCTAGGAAGAGTCTTGGTGGTTCCAAACCTTCTTACATTTAAGAATGATGGAGGCCACTGTGTTCTTGGGGACCTTCAATGCTGCAGAAATAGTTTGTTACCCTTCCCCAGATCTGTGCCTCGACACAATCCTGTCTCAGAGCTCTACAGACAATTCCTTCGACCTCATGGCTTGGTTTTTGCTCTGGGACCTTGTATAGACAGGTGTGTGCCTTTCCAAATCATGTCCAATCAATTGAATTTACCACAGGTGGACTCCTATCAAGTTGTAGAAACATCTCAAGGATGATCAAAGTGTCTGAAAACTTACGTAAATAAGATATTTCAGTTTTTTATTTTCAATAAATTTGCTAAAAGAAATTCAAACCTGTTTTTGCTTTGTCATTATGGGGTATTGCGTGTAGATTCATGAGGATTTTTTTTATTTAATCTATTTTAGAATAAGGCTGTAACGTAACAAAATGTGGAAAAACTCAAGGGGTCTGAATACTTTCCCGAATACAGTGTATTTCCAACGAGAGCAGAGCAGCAACTGTCTGTCCTGCGACCACCACGTCACCATCTGTACAGCAGCTTGGCATCAGTCATTAGCCACACTATAATTATCTACAGAGAGAAGCGAGTACCTTTAGCCATATCCCAAAACACCTGTCCCTGTACTGCTTAGTTTACATTTAGTGACACTAGGGTCGCAGTTCAGGGACACTTTTGCTGATTTGAAATTAAATTATAAATACACAAGGACTCATTCCCATTCACTTTTGCTAAATCATCTAATTTGTTAGTGCTTATTACGCTGCCTAAGCAGCATAAACATGTTTTAAATAGGTACGGTTGTAATGTTGGCAAGGACATCTGAAGCCAGTCAGCGAGACAGCATATGGAAACACCTCAACTTGTCTTAGTATCTGCTGTGGCACTTGGATTCATTTGCAGTTTATATGCCTGTGATAATTGTAGGTGTCAACTTCCACTCTAAGCAATTTGCCAGAACATATTATATCAAATGAACATGTCAAATATTGCCTGTGTCTTTAGAGCTTATGTATCATTCTGGAGTGGACCAACCGGTGTAATTCATATGAGTGCCCAAAAGTGCCCAGAAACCTCACATGTCAAGTACCTGAGTCTTCACAGCAGAGAGAAACCTCACATGTCAAGTGTCTGATTCTTCACAGCAGAGTCAAACCTCACATGTCAAGTGGCTGAGGCTTCACAGCAGAGTCAAACCTCACATGTCAAGTGGCTGAGGCTTCACAGCAGAGTCAAACCTCACATGTCAAGTGGCTGAGGCTTCAGAGCAGAGTCAAACCTCACATGTCAAGTGGCTGAGGCTTCACAGCAGAGTCAAACCTCACATGTCGAGTGGCTGAGGCTTCAGGGTAGACACGAGAACAACCCGTTGGAATCTTAATTGGGTGCACTATTTATTTTGGCCACCAGGGCCTTGATAACCGAGCACACCCGGGTCTGGCCTGGGTCTGGCCTGTGGATGGTGGAGAGAACAGGGTGGAGGGTGGAGAGAACAGGGTGGAGGGTGGAGAGAACAGGGTGGAGGGTGGAGGGTGGAGACAACAGGGTGGAGGGTGGAGAGAACAGGGTGGAGGGTGGAGACAACAGGGTGGAGGGTGGAGAGAACAGGGTGGAGGGTGGAGAGAACAGGGTGGAGGGTGGAGGGTGGAGGGTGGACAACAGGGTGGAGGGTGGAGGGTGGAACAGGGTGGAGGGTGGTGGAGGGTGGAGACAACAGGGTGGAGGGTGGAGAGAACAGGGTGGAGGGTGGAGACAACAGGGTGGAGGGTGGAGAGAACAGGGTGGAGGGTGGATAACAAAGAGAACATGGTGGAGGTGGAAATTTGTTTCCTAGGGGATTCAGGATCAATGACTTTTTAAGCCCCATTTATACCTGGTTCTAACATGCATCCTTTGTCCTGATCTTGTCCACATTCTGATAGTGGCCACATTTTTAGACAGGTGTAGATGATTAAAAGACACATTGTGATTTGATTGTGATCAGATCTTCCTGACCACCTCTGGAGGTGGTCAGGCACGTATTGTGTCTGGATATCTTACAAGTGTAGACAGATATGGAAAGAGAAACCATTGAAATCCTAATTATCCCACCTTCTGAAATCATTGACAGATGCCACCATTAACTTCTGGACTCAATATATATAATATGTTTTAAAAAATTAAATAAATTAAAAGATATATATAATATAATTTATTATTATTATTATTATTTATAAAGAATAGCTATCAAATAATTTGCAGGAAATATGGTCATAATGTGGACAAAGTGGATGAATATGAGGCACATTTTAATACCATGTGTAGATATAGTTGAGAAAATGCGGGTGCAATCAGAATGTGGACAAGATCAGGACAAAGGATGCACTTTAGCAGCAGGTAAAAACAAGGCGTTAAAAAGTATACTGCTGAGTGACTCGGTCCAGTTGTCATTACTGTTGTGAGGGATGTGGACAAGGTCCCCTCTACTTTGTTCTTTCCTACTTAATAATATAATGTGTAGGAGGCAACATATTACCTCAAAGAGGTTTTCATTTCTTTGAGTTTGAGTACATTTTTATGTTTACAGGGACAGTGCACGTTAATTAATCAACGTTTCAGTAAAAGTGTCGGTTTTAGCCAGAAGTCCCTGGGAATATTACATCGAGCAAAGAGCAGTATTGGACATTATTGTAGCACTGGAAAAAAGTTATTTCTATTTTCAACATTTCTGTTTACAATTACATGTAAATACACAGTCAGTTTTTACATTTAAATGTTAGTAGAAAAAGTGTAAAATCTTTTTTTATGAGGTGTAACTAATCAGTTTGTCCTCTCTTGTTCCTAGTCCATCAAAGCAAACGGCAGCTAAGGAATAACATCATTTTGCGGTCCAATCAAATAGAGAGACTGCAGTCGGTCAATTAAAGCTGCTAGTCAACTAATCCCCAAGGGCATTGTGGGAGTTTGGAGGGAATAAAGGAAGAAAAAGCGAAACGCTTTAATGCCGTCTAATGACGTTACCAAACGAATAGCCCCATACCGATGGGAACAAGCTAATCCAACCCTGGTCCTTTTCTAGTGGTCGTGTTCAAACCAGCCGCCTCCCCTCCTACTCCTTAACCCCTTATGGAGATTGGCCTCCCCTCCAACTCCTAAACTAAACCTCTCATGGTGAGCACAAACAATAGGCACCTGCAGAAGCCCCCTGTCAGCCCTGACTCTCACAACACCTCGCTTCTTTACTGGGCCGTGACAGGGGGCTCAGGGTGTTATTTTCATCAATTAGTAAAAGCTTGTATTGGTCACTTCCTCTCTGCCCTGAAGGTGAGTGGAACATTCCTGTATTCATAGTGTCATTAGCAGAGTTATCAATGCCAACAAAGCTTTGAAAAGCAGTTTTTTTTCTTCTTTCTTTCGGGACTAGGCAATTTAACGAAAAATAGACAAAGTTGAGTCTATTAGTAAATCTTTAAAGACATCTGTTATAATAATTCAACGAAAGGGAGGTCAGTGGAATGGGACATCTTTACTATCTTATTAAGGGATTACAACGTGGACTTATTATCAACACCACCAGCCACCATTTCCCTTATACTGAATTACACAATTACCCACTATATGCATTTCATGTCACGGACAGCGTGTACTGTCTAGCTTGAACACAGACAGTTAAATAGACAGAGTGAAGCAGGCTCTCAAGAGTCCCTCCTCTCCCATTCAGTCCAAGCTATAGCAGTAGCCCTCATTAGCAGCTAGCCATTATAACGCTGAAAAGAGACAGAGACTAAGGCTTTTATTGAACTTTTCCTCTCATTTCCTCTCCAGTGTTTAACTCCATTTCCTTTTGTGGCATTAGGGACAATCTGGGTAGAGTAGAGTGGGTGATGATAGGTTAGGATGAATTGTAGGAGGGTATTACTTACATTTACATTTCAGTCATTTAGCATACGCTCTCATCCAGAGTGACAGGAGCAATTAAAGGTTAAGTGCCTTGCTCAAGGGGAACATCGACAGATTTTTCACTTCAGTCAGGGATTTGACCCAGCAACCTTTCACACGTGCATATTAATGAACACTTGCACATGTGTTAAATAGGATGAATATAAGCACCAACCGAATGATTATAATTATCATTTTTAATTGTTACCGGCCCAATGCTCTTAACTGCTAGGCTACCTGCCGAGGTAACGTACCACAACGTACTAATGCCTCAACTATATGCCACAATTTTCCTAGTATTTTTAACGTGAATAGGGCTAAATGGTCAGGTGAACTTTCTGGTGTGAACAGAACAGTGTATAAGCCATGTGCGTCTGATAATATTCAGTTGACTTCATATGCTGGCAGTGTCATAAGCATCATATCTGGACCCCTTTTTACAATGAGATCTGTATTTTGTCCATTTTTTACAATGTCACACATGTTGGACTTCCAATGAAGACTGTTTTCTTCTGTCCCTCTACAGTTGAATGAGCAGTTGACACTTAGCTTGTCTGTGGAGACTCCTTTATTTCAGAAAGTCGTAGAAGAGTGGCTTGTCCCTTCGAGCCAAGAAAAGCTCTCGCTGCCGAAGAAAAGAGAGACAGATGGCTATTCCATTTAAAAACAGTGGCTCAGCGCACGGCGCTTCTCTAGACTCTGTAGATACTCTGCCGTTCAGTTTGCTAGAAGTCACGAGAAAGCAGATGCCGGTGCATATGGTTTTCTTCAAATGATCCGCTTCACTGGTGGGATGGATGGACACTTCAAAACAAAGTTGTTATTGTTTTTTCTTCCCCAGCAGTCTAGTCTGAGATCTGTCCCTTCTGGGATCCAGGACACAAGGGTCAGGTATCTTTTGATTTGGTAGAAGTGGTCTAATGTTAGGTACTAATGGTGGGTGATACAAGGAAAAGGCAGCCCCATTAAAAAAGCAATTAGTGAAGGGGAAGTGGGTGGATCACATCCCTACGGAACACTGGGAACACTACGGAACACTGGGGACACTACGGAACACTGGGGACACTACAGAACACTGGGAACACTACGGAACACTGGGAACACTACGGAATACTGGGAACACTACGGAACAATGGGAACACTACGGAACACTGCGGAACACCACGGAAACTAGGGACACCATGGAGCACTGGGAACACTACAGAACACTAGGAACACTACGGAACACTGGGAACATTATGGAACACTGGGGACACTGGGAACACTACGGAACACAGGGAATAATACAGAACAATAGAAACACTACGGAACACTGGAGAACATTATGCAACACTGGGGAACATTATGGACACCTGGAAACACTAAGGAACACTACGGAAAAATGGGAACACTAAGGAACGCTGGGGACACTACGGAACACTGGAAACACTGGGAAACCTACACTTGGAACACTACAGAAAACCGGGGACATTACAGAACATTGGGGAACACTGCAGAACACTTGGAACACTACAGAACACTGGGAACACTAAGGAATATTGGGAAACATTACAGAACACTGGGGAACACTACGGAACACTGGGAACACTATAGAACACTGGGAACACTACGGAACACTGCGAACATTACGGAACACTATGGAAAACTGGGGGCACTACGAAACACTGGGGAGCACCACGGAATACTGGGGGCACTACGAAACACTGGGGAGCACTACGGAATACTGAGGACACTACGGAACACTGGGAACATTACGGAACACTGGGAACATTACGGAAAACTGGGAACATTACGGAACACTGGGAACACTACGGAACACTGGGAACACTACGGAACACTGGGAACACTGGGAACACAGGGAACACTACGGAACACTGGGAACACTACGGAACACTGGGAACACTGGGAACACAGGGAACACAGGGAACACTACGGAACACTGGGAACACTGGGAACACTACGGAACACTGGGAACACTGGGAACACAGGGAACACTACGGAACACTGGGAACACAGGGAACACTACGGAACACTGGGAACACTACGGAACACTGGGAACACAGGGAACACTACGGAACACTGGGAACACTATGGAACACAGGTAACACCACAGAACACTGGGGAACATTTTGTAACACTGGGAACACTACAAAACACTAGGAACACTACGGAGCACTGAGAACACTACGGAACACTGGGAACACTACGGAACACTGGGAACATTACAGAACACTTGGAACACTACGGAACACTGGGAACACTATGGAACACTGGGAACACTATGGAACACTGGGAACACTTGGAACACTATGGAACACTAGGAACACTGGGGAACATTATGGAACACTGGGAAAACTATGGGACACTGGGAACACTACAGAACACTAAGGAATTCTACAGAACAGTGGGGAACATTATGGAACAATGGGGACTCTACAATAGACTAGGAACACTACGGAACACTGGGAACACTACAGAACACAGGGGACATCTACCGAACACTTGGAACACTATGGAACACTAGGTACACTACAGAACACTGGGGAACATTATGGAACACTGGGAACACTGTGGGACACTGGGAACACTACAGAACACTGGGGAACACGACAGCACAGTGGGGAACATTATGGAACACTGGGGAACCTTCAAAACACTAGGAACACTACGGAACACTGGCAACACTACGTAACACTGGGAACACTATGGAACACTGGGGAAACTACGGAACGCTGGGGAACATTAAGGAAATCTAGAACAACTACAGATGACTGGGGAACGTTATGGAACACTGGAACACTACGGAACACTGGGAACACTACGGAACACTGGGAACACTACGGAACACTGGGAACACTACAGAGCACTGGGAACATTACAGCATACTGGGAACACTATGGAAAACTGGGAACACTACGGAACACTAGGAACACTGTGGAACATGGGGAGCACTACAGAACACTGGGAACACTATGGAGCACTATGGAAACTGGGGGCACTATGGAACACTGGGAACACAACTGAACACTACGGAAAACTGGGGGCACTAAAGAACTTTGGGGACCACTATGGAACACTGGGGAAACTATGGAACACTGGGAACATTACAGAACACTGGGAACACTACGGAACACTGGGAACACTACAGAACACAGGGGACCACTACCGAACACTTGGAACACTATGGAACACTAGGTACACTACAGAACACTGGGGAACATTATGGAACACTGGGAACACTATGGGACACTGGGAACACTACAAAACACTGGGGAACACGACAGCACAGTGGGGAACATTATGGAACACTGGGGAACCTTCAAAACACTAGGAACACTACGTAACACTGGGAACACTACGTAACACTGGGAACCATATGGAACACTGGGGAAACTATGGAACGCTGGGGAACATTAAGGAAATCTAGAACAACTACAGATGACTGGGGAACGTTATGGAACACTGGAACACTACGGAACACTGGGAACACTACGGAACACTGGGAACACTACGAAACACTGGGAACACTACAGAGCACTGGGAACATTACAGCATACTGGGAACACTATGGAAAACTGGGAACACTACGGGACACTAGGAACACTGTGGAACATGGGGAGCACTACAGAACACTGGGAACACTATGGAGCACTATGGAAACTGGGGGCACTATGGAACACTGGGAACACTAAGGAATATTGGGAAACATTACAGAACACTGGGGAACACTACGGAACACTGGGAACACTATAGAACACTGGGAACACTACGGAACACTGCGAACATTACGGAACACTATGGAAAACTGGGGGCACTACGAAACACTGGGGAGCACTACGGAATACTGGGGGCACTACGAAACACTGGGGAGCACTACGGAATACTGAGGACACTACGGAACACTGGGAACATTACGGAACACTGGGAACATTACGGAAAACTGGGAACATTACGGAACACTGGGAACACTACGGAACACTGGGAACACTACGGAACACTGGGAACATTACGGAAAACTGAGAACATTACGGAACACTGGGAACACTACGGAACACTGGGAACACTGGGAACACAGGGAACACTACGGAACACTGGGAACACTACGGAACACTGGGAACACTGGGAACACAGGGAACACTACGGAACACTGGGAACACTGGGAACACTACGGAACACTGGGAACACTGGGAACACAGGGAACACTACGGAACACTGGGAACACAGGGAACACTACGGAACACTGGGAACACTACGGAACACTGGGAACACAGGGAACACTATGGAACACTGGTAACACCACAGAACACTGGGGAACATTTTGTAACACTGGGAACACTACAAAACACTAGGAACACTACGGAGCACTGAGAACACTACGGAACACTGGGAACACTACGGAACACTGGGAACATTACAGAACACTTGGAACACTACGGAACACTGGGAACACTATGGAACACTGGGAACACTATGGAACACTGGGAACACTTGGAACACTATGGAACACTAGGAACACTGGGGAACATTATGGAACACTGGGAAAACTATGGGACACTGGGAACACTACAGAACACTAAGGAATTCTACAGAACAGTGGGGAACATTATGGAACAATGGGGACTCTACAATAGACTAGGAACACTACGGAACACTGGGAACACTACAGAACACAGGGGACATCTACCGAACACTTGGAACACTATGGAACACTAGGTACACTACAGAACACTGGGGAACATTATGGAACACTGGGAACACTGTGGGACACTGGGAACACTACAGAACACTGGGGAACACGACAGCACAGTGGGGAACATTATGGAACACTGGGGTACCTTCAAAACACTAGGAACACTACGGAACACTGGGAACACTACGTAACACTGGGAACACTATGGAACACTGGGGAAACTACGGAACGCTGGGGAACATTAAGGAAATCTAGAACAACTACAGATGACTGGGGAACGTTATGGAACACTGGAACACTACGGAACACTGGGAACACTACGGAACACTGGGAACACTACGGAACACTGGGAACACTACAGAGCACTGGGAACATTACAGCATACTGGGAACACTATGGAAAACTGGGAACACTACGGAACACTAGGAACACTGTGGAACATGGGGAGCACTACAGAACACTGGGAACACTATGGAGCACTATGGAAACTGGGGGCACTATGGAACACTGGGAACACAACTGAACACTACGGAAAACTGGGGGCACTAAAGAACTTTGGGGACCACTATAGAACACTGGGGAAACTATGGAACACTGGGAACATTACAGAACACTGGGAACACTACGGAACACTGGGAACACTACAGAACACAGGGGACCACTACCGAACACTTGGAACACTATGGAACACTAGGTACACTACAGAACACTGGGGAACATTATGGAACACTGGGAACACTATGGGACACTGGGAACACTACAAAACACTGGGGAACACGACAGCACAGTGGGGAACATTATGGAACACTGGGGAACCTTCAAAACACTAGGAACACTACGTAACACTGGGAACACTACGTAACACTGGGAACCATATGGAACACTGGGGAAACTACGGAACGCTGGGGAACATTAAGGAAATCTAGAACAACTACAGATGACTGGGGAACGTTATGGAACACTGGAACACTACGGAACACTGGGAACACTACGGAACACTGGGAACACTACGAAACACTGGGAACACTACAGAGCATTGGGAACATTACAGCATACTGGGAACACTATGGAAAACTGGGAACACTACGGAACACTAGGAACACTGTGGAACATGGGGAGCACTACAGAACACTGGGAACACTATGGAGCACTATGGAAACTGGGGGCACTATGGAACACTGGGAACACAACTGAACACTACGGAAAACTGGGGGCAGTACAGAACTTTGGGGACCACTATGGAACACTGGGGAAACTACGGAACGCTGGGGAACATTAAGGAAATCTAGGACAACTACAGATGACTGGGGAACGTTATGGAACACTGGAATTCTACGGAACACTGGGAACACAACGGAACACTGGGAACACTACAGAGCACCTGGAATATTACAGCATACTGGGAACACTACGGAAAACTGGGAACACTATTGAACACTATGGAAAACTGGGGGCACTACGGAACACTGGGGAACACTACGGAACACTGGGAACATTATGGAACACTGGGAACGCTACAGAACATTGGGAACACTGGGAACACTACAGAACACTGGGAACACTACGGAACACTGAGAACACTATGGAGCACTATGGAAACTGGAGGCACTATGGAACACTGGGAACACAACTGAACACTACGGAAAACTAGGGGCACTACAGAACTTTGGGGACCACAATGGAACACTGGGGAAACTATGGAACACTGGGAACATTACGGAACACTGGGAACACTAGGAACACTACAGAACACTGGGGAACATTATGGAACACTGGGAAAACTATGGGACACTGGGAACACTACAGAACACTGGGGAACACTACAGAACACTGGGGAACATAATGGAACACTGGGAAAACTATGGGACACTGGGAACACTACAGAACACTAGGGAACCTTATGGAACACTCTGAACACTACAAAACACTATGATCACTACAGAACACTGGGAACACCACGGAACACTGGGGAACACTATGGAACACTTGGAACACTACGGAACACTGGGAGCACTGGGAACACTACGGAACACTGGGAACACTACTGAACTCTACGGAAAACTGGGGGCACTACAGAACTTTGGGGACCACTATGGAACACTGGGGAAACTATGGAACACTGGGAGCATTACAGAACACTGGGAACACTACGGTACACTGGGAACACTATGGAACACTGGGAACACTATGGAACACTAAAGAACACTGGGGAACATTATGGAACACTGGGAAAACTATGGGACACTGGGAACACTACAGAACACTGGGGAACACTACAGAACACTGGGGAACATTATGGAACACTGGGAACACTATGAGACACTGGGAACACTACATAACACTGGGGAACACTACAGAACACTAGGGAACCTTATGGAACACTCTGAACACTACAAAACACTCGAATCACTACGGAACACTGGGAACACCACAGAACACTGGGAAACACGAAGGAACACGAAGAACACTACGGAACACTGGGAACACTATTGAACACTATGGAAAACTGGGGGCACTACGGAACACTGGGGAACACTACGGAACACTGGGAACATTATGGAACACTGGGAACGCTACAGAACATTGGGAACACTGGGAACACTACGGAACACTGGGAACATTATGGAACACTGGGAACGCTACAGAACATTGGGAACACTGGGAACACTACAGAACACTGGGAACACTACGGAACACTGAGAACATAACAGAACACTGGGAACACTATGGAACACTGGGAAAACTATGGAACACTGGGAACACTATGGAACACTGGGAAAACTATGGAACACTGGGAACACTGAGAACATAACAGAACACTGGGAACACTACGGAACACTGGGAACATTATGGAACACTGGGAACGCTACAGAACATTGGGAACACTGGGAACACTACAGAACACTGGGAACACTACAGAACACTGGAACACTATGGAAAACTGGGCGCACTGCGGAACACAGGGTAACACTACCGAACACTTGGGAACATTATGGAACACTGGGAACATTATGGAACACTGGGGAACATTATGGAACACTGGGAACACTATGGAAAACTGGGAACATTACGGAACACTGGGAACATTACGGAAAACTGGGAACATTACGGAACACTGGGAACACTACGGAACACTGGGAACACAGGGAACACTACGGAACACTGGGAACACTATGGAACACTGGGAACACTTGGAACACTATGGAACACTAGGTACACTACAAAACACTGGGGAACATTATGGAACACTGGGAACACTATGGGACACTGGGAACACTACAGGACAGAACAGTGGGGAACATTATGGAAGACTGGGGAACCTATAAAACACTAGGAACACTACGGAACACTGGGAACACTACGTAACACTGGAAACACTATGGGAAACTGGGGAAACTACGGAACGCTGGGGAACATTAAGGAAATCTAGGACAACTACAGATGACTGTGGAACGTTATGGAACACTGGAATTCTACGGAACACTGGGAACACAACGGAACACTGGGAACACTACAGAGCACTGGGAACATTACAGCATACTGGGAACACTACGGAAAACTGGGAACACTATTGAACACTTTGGAAAACTGGGGACACTACCGAACACTTGGGAACATTATGGAACACTGGGAACATTATGGAACATTATGGAACACTGGGAACACTATGGAAAACTGGGAACATTACGGAACACTGGGAACACTACGGAACACTGGGAACACTATGGAACACTGGTAACACCACAGAACACTGGGGAACATTTTGTAACACTGGGAACACTACAAAACACTAGGAACACTACGGAGCACTGAGAACACTACGGAACACTGGGAACACTACGGAACACTGGGAACATTACAGAACACTTGGAACACTACGGAAAACTGGGAACACTACGGAACACTGGGAACACTATGGGACACTGGGAACACTACACAACACTGGGGAACACGACAGAACAGTGGGGAACATTATGGAACACTGGGGAACCTACAAAACACTAGGAACACTACGGAACACTGGGAACACTACGTAACACTGGAAACACTATGGAACACTGGGGAAACTACGGAACGCTGGGGAACATTAAGGAAATCTAGGACAACTACAGATGACTGGAACGTTATGGAACATTGGAATTCTACGGAACACTGGGAACACAACGGAACACTGGGAACACTACAGAGCACTGGGAACATTACAGCATACTGGGAACACTACGGAAAACTGGGAACACTACGGAACACTGGGAACACTGTGGAACACAGGGAGCACTACAGAACACTGGGAACACTATGGAGCACTATGGAAAACTGGGGGCACTACGGAACACTGGGAACACTACTGAACACTATGGAAAACTGGGGGCACTACAGAACTTTGGGGACCACTATGGAACACTGGGGACACTATGGAACGCTGGGAACACTATGGAACACTACAGAACACTGGGGAACATTATGGAACACTGGGAACACTACATAACACTACGAAACCTTATGGAACACTCTGAACACTACAAAACACTAGGATCACTACGGAACACTGGGAACACTACGGAACACTGGGGAATACTATGGAACACTTGGAACACTACGGAACACTGGGAGCACTGGGAACACTACAGAACACTGGGAACACTACTGAACACTACGGAAAGCTACAGAACACTGGGAAAACTACGGAACACTGGGAACACTATGGAACACTAGGAACACTACAGAACACTGGGAACACTACGGAACACTGGGAACACTACTGAACACTACGGAACACTACAGAACACTGGGAACACTACGGAACACTGGGAACACTATGGAACACTAGGAACACTACAGAACACTGGGAACACTACAGAACACTGGGAACACTACAGAACACTGGGAACACTACAGAACACTGGGAACACTACGGAACACTGGGAACACTACAGAACAATGGGGAACGCTACAGAACACTGGGGAACATAATGGAAAACTGGGGGCACTACGGAACACTACGGAAAACTGGGGGCACTACAGAACTTTGGGGACCACTATGGAACACTGGGGACACTATGGAACACTGGGAACATTACAGAACACTGGGAACACTACGGAACGCTGGGAACACTATGGAACACTAGGAACACTACAGAACACTGGGGAACATTATGGAACACTGGGAACACTATGGGAAACTGGGAACACTACATAACACTGGGGAACACTACAGAACATTACGGAACCTTATGGAACACTCTGAACACTACAAAACACTAGGATCACTACGGAACACTGGGAACACCACGGAACACTGGGGAATACTATGGAACACTTGGAACACTACGGAACACTGGAGCACTGGGAACACTACGGAACACTGGGAACACTACTGAACACTACGGAAAACTGGGGGCACTACAGAACTTTGGGGACCACTATGGAACACTGGGGAAACTATGGAACACTGGGAACATTACAGAACACTGGGAACACTACGGAACACTGGGAACACTATGGAACACTAGGAACACTACAGAACACTGGGGAACATTATGGAACACTGGGAACACTATGGGAAACTGGGAACACTACAGAACACTAGGGAACCTTATGGAACACTCTGAACACTACAAAACACTAGGATCACCACGGAACACTGGGGAACACTAAGGAACACGAGGAACACTACGGAACACTGGGAACACTACGGACACTACAGAACACTGGGAACACTACGGAACACTGGGAACACTATGGAAAACTGGGGGCACTACGGAACACTACCGAACACTACCGAACACTGGGGAACATTATGGAACACTGGGAACATTATGAAACACTGGGAACACTACAGAACACTGGGAACACTACGGAACACTGGGAACACTACAGAACACTGGGAACACTACAGAACACTGGGAACACTACAGAACACTGGGGAACATTATGGAACACTCGGAACACTACAGAACACTGGGGAACACTACAGACCACTGGGAACAGTACAGAACACTGGGGATCATTATGGAACACTGGAAACACTATGGAACACGGAACACTACGGAACACTGGCAACACTACAGAAAACTGGGGAACATTATGAAACACTGGGTGCGCTACGGAACACTGAGGAACATTCTGGAACACGGGGAACACTACAGGACACTGGGGACACTACGGAACATTACAGAACACTGGGGAACATTATGGAACACTGGGAACACTACGGAACACTGGGGAACATTATGGAACACTGGGAACGCTACAGAACATTGGGAAGAACATTGGGAACACTGGGAACACTACAGAACACTGGGAACACTACGGAACACAGGGAACACTATGGAACACTAGGAACACTACAGAACACTAGGGAACCTTATGGAACACTCTGAACACTACAAAACACTAGGATCACTACGGAACACCACGGAACACTGGGGAACACTAAGGAACACGAGGAACACTACGGAACACTGGGAACACTACGGAACACTACAGAACACTGGGAACACTACGGAACATTGGGAAGAACATTGGGAACACTGGGAACACTACAGAACACTGGGGAACATTATGGAACACTGGGAATGCTACAGCACACTGGGGAACACTATGGTACACTCTCATTTGGACCCAATCTGAGACTTCAGCCAATCAATCTTTTGTATTGTCATTTCTCTCTCTCGGAGGACCTGAGCCCTAGGACCATGCCTCGGGACTACCTGGCATGATGACTCCTTGCTGTCCCCAGTCCACCTGGCCGGGCTGCTGCTCCAGTTTCAACTGTTCTGCCTGTGATTATTATTATTTGACCATGCTGGTCATTTATGAACATTTGAACATCTTGGCCATGTTCTGTTATAATCTCCACCCGGCACAGCCAGAAGAGGACTGGCCACCCCTCATAGCCTGGTTTCTTCCTAGGTTTTGGCCTTTCTAGGGAGTTTTTCCTAGCCACCGTGCTTCTACACCTGCATTGCTTGCTGTTTGGGGTTTTAGGCTGAGTTTCTGTACAGCACTTTGAGACATCAGCTGATGTACGAAGGGCTATATAAATACATTTGATTTGATTTGATTTGTCAGCACCCCCCAACAAAAAAAATACTCTGCTATTCAGACTCCTGGTCTCTTCCATTGAACCATTCAGAAATGGCCTAAACAGGCAGACTTTGTAAATGATATCAGCTTGTCCCTGAAAGTGGATCATCCTATCAACTGGCTTAATTACACATTGCACAAACAATGATGTGCTGTTATTTTTATTTCTGTGTGTTTATTTGCCCTGTTGAATTATGGTGTTCAAATGAGCTTCATTTTTCACAGTGAATGTTTTGTTTGTTGCTACCAGAATGTTATTATCCACAAGAGAGGCAGAATCTAAATCAGTCATCAGGCAAAATATTATCATTTGCAGTGAACAGCGGGATATGGGCGTTGGGTGGTGATTGAAGGGAGCATGGTACAAATACCTTCCTGTCCCTGCTAGAGGTGCCAAGCCCTGGGGTGGTGGAGGAGGGTGGAGGGGGGAGGGAGGTGAAGCTCTGCAGCAGGCAGACTCCTCCAATGGAAAGCCCTGAGCAAGTAATCTGTGGTGACAACAAGATACCTTCATTATCAGCTACTAACACTCCCCTCACAGCTTCTCTTCATCACACACACACACACACCTTCTCTTCATCACAAACACATACACACACCTTCTCTTCATCAGCAGGCCTGGCCGGCAGCTGAGGTGCCAAAGCTGAGCGGGCTGGGCGGGCACTGCTGTCGCACGGCACTCTGGGTAGTGGGCACTCCTCCTGATACCCACACCCACGCACATCTCCTGCAGTCCCAGGTGCTGATGATCATACGCTGGTATTGGTAGCATGGTATGTACTGTAGGTAGCTATGTTTTATCGTGGACTGAGACAGTCATGGAAATCAATGTGTATATCTAGAACCAATACATAGTTATATAGGCTAACTGTTCCTGAACCAATAGAGTCTCTACAGGACACATCAGTCAGACATGACGTCCTAGAGTTCTATTAGAGCATATTGTGAGAAAGGCATTTTGGATAGACACTTCAAAAGTCAATGTTCTGCACTTTCACCATGTAGACACAAGAAAGAGGGGGCTGTGTGCGTTTGCGTGCATGTGTAAGTGTTTGCGTGTGTGCCAATGTTTGAGGGTGTGTGTGTGTTTGTTTGCGTGTTTGTTTGCGTGTGTGTGTGTGTGTGTGTGTGTGTGTGTGTGTGTGTGTGTGTGTGTGTGTGTGTGTGTGTGTGTGTGTGTGTGTGTGTGTGTGTGTGTGTGTGTGTGTGTGTGTGTGTGTTAGTGGGGGACGATGGACTAGCCCTGGGGCATCACAGGTGTGTGTGAAAGACAGACAGAGAGACAGGGCTCGGAGAGCACTGACAAAGAGGGAAGAAAAAATAAACAAAATGCAAAGCTAGAATGTCACATTTTAATTTGTGTGTGCCTGCATGCCTGTATGCCTGTGTGCCTGCATGCCTGTGTGTGAGTGTTTGCGTACATGTGTGTTCTGTGTGTCTGGATGTGTTGTGTGTGAGAGTTTCCCTAAAGTCTTCCGGTAGAGGTGTACTGTGTTTGGCCCCTAGTGTGAGTAATGTGTACTGTGTTTGGCCCCTAGTGTGAGTAATGTGTGCTGTGTTTGGCCCCTAGTGTGAGTAATGTGTTCTGTGTTTGGCCCCTAGTGTGAGTAATGTGTACTGTATTTGGCCCCTAGTGTGAGTAATGTGTACTGTGTTTGGCCCCTAGTGTGAGTAATGTGTACTGTATTTGGCCCCTAGTGTGAGTAATGTGTACTGTGTTTGGCCCCTAGTGTGAGTAATGTGTACTGTATTTGGCCCCTAGTGTGAGTAATGTGTACTGTGTTTGGCCCCTAGTGTGAGTAATGTGTACTGTATTTGGCCCCTAGTGTGAGTAATGTGTACTGTGTTTGGCCCCTAGTGTGAGTAATATGTGCTGTGTTTGGCCCCTAGTGTGAGTAATGTGTGCTGTGTTTGGCCCCTAGTGTGAGTAATGTGTGCTGTGTTTGGCCCCTAGTGTGAGTAATGTGTGCTGTGTTTGGCCCCTAGTGGGAGTAATGTGTTCTGTGTTTGGCCCCTAGTGTGAGTAATGTGTATTGTGTTTGGCCCCTAGCGTGAGTAATGTGTGCTGTGTGCTGTGTTTGGCCCCCTAGTGTGAGTAATGTGTACTGTGTTTGGCCCCTAGTGTGAGTAATGTGTACTGTATTTGGCCCCTAGTGTGAGTAATGTGTACTGTGTTTGGCCCCTAGTGTGAGTAATGTATACTGTATTTGGCCCCTAGTGTGAGTAATGTGTGCTGTGTTTGGCCCCTAGTGTGAGTAATGTGTGCTGTGTTTGGCCCCTAGTGTGAGTAATGTGTGTTGTGTTTGGCCCCTAGTGTGAGTAATGTGTGCTGTGTTTGACCCCTAGTGTGAGTAATGTGTGCTGTGTTTGGCCCCTAGTGTGAGTAATGTGTGCTGTGTGCTGTGTTTGGCCCCTAGTGTGAGTAATGTGTGCTGTGTTTGGCCCCTAGTGTGAGTAATGTGTTCTGGGTTTGACCCCTAGTGTGAGTAATGTGTACTGTATTTGGCCCCTAGTGTGAGTAATGTGTACTGTGTTTGGCCCCTAGTGTGAGTAATGTGTGCTGTGTTTGGCCCCTAGTGTGAGTAATGTGTGCTGTGTTTGGCCGTCCATCCAGCACCTGAGCTGCCTGCCAGCTGCACCCCTGAGACGGGACAGCTAAGGGGACCAGATAGGGGACAGCTAGGTGGACCATGGCTAGGGTTAGGGTTGGTGTTAGGGTTAGGGTAATAGCTAGGGTTAGTGTTGGTGTTAGGGTTAGGGTAATGGCTAGGGTTAGTGTTGGTGTTAGGGTTAGGGTAATGGCTAGGGTTGGTGTTAGGGTTAGGGTAATAGCTAGGGTTGGTGTTAGTGTTAGGGTTAGGGTAATGGTTAGGGTTGGTGTTAGGGTTAGGGTTAGGGTTAGGGTAATGGCTAGGGTTGGTGTTAGTGTTAGGGTTAGGGTAATGGTTAGAGTTGGTGTTAGGGTTAGGGTAATGGCTAGGGTTGGTGTTAGGGTTAGGGTTAGGGTTGGGGTTGGGGTTGAGCCGCGGGTTTGGACATGAAGCTAGGGTTAGGGTAATGGTTACGGTTAGGGTTAGGGTTGGTGTTAGGGTTAGAATTATTTAAGTAATTTACAGCTCCGTACTTTAGACGTTGATATGACCTTTGAATCATAAGTACAAATAGTTTTAGTAAATAAATAAGTAAATCCGTTTTTTACGGAAGTTTTGTTATTGGTGTGATTCTGATAAATCCCCAATTATGTGCAGGGCTTGTAGAAAGAGGAGGAAGGGAAGCGCTACTAAGGTACACAATATTACGTGCTCTTTGGTAAAAGGGGTAAATTGGTCATCAAAAAGGAAGGAGGACCAAGGCACTCTTCATATAATTAATTAAAATGCCGCTTAATTAAAATTTCGGCTGCATGGCCTTGGTCAGGGAGTTCAATTGCCCTCAGCCATGGTTAGACTGTTGTTGTTCATGTTTTGCTGTGTTCTAGTGTACTATGGAATATATGACTTTATTATTCTTGACACTTCTCCCAGTCATATTTAAGGTTAGAACTACCTTTTAGTCTTCTGATACTTCTAGCTTGGAGTTGTATTTTTATGATAGCTACAGTATCTCACCTTTTAATGTGTATGGTATTGCTTACTAGGTGTGTCCAATCAATTGTGTAACCACTCCCTCTTCCAATTAGGGCTAATTGGAAAAGCTGTTCAAAAGAGGACATTGTATTCCTTTTTTTTGTACTCCCTGATGAAGGCTATGTGCATGGCTTGTTGTAATATTATGTCATACATACATTTGTCATAGTATTTACACTGTTCTGTACCGAAGTGAGATGTTGATTGGCTGTCAACAATATTTCACTCACTTCTTTTCTCCAACACAATTCTTAACAGTCTAATTAACTCAATGTGCTACGGGGCTAACCGAGAACAAGTTGCAATATTTGAATACATGAACTATAAATTACCATAAACAATACACTAATAAAACACATGTTAAAGTGTCCCAGCTAGCGACCCAAATGGCACCCTATTCCCTACATAGTGCACTTCTTTTCACCAGGACCCTATGAATACAGTGGCATTTGGGACGCGGACATGTCCCGCGTCGTCTCATTATGTACAGTCAAAACTAGAGACTCTAACAGGGTTCAGTAGCGTCAGGCGAGGACAGGCACTGTCACAGAGCATGTATTACTGAGACTTTCCTCAACTGAACCGGTGAAGAAACCTGAATCACAGACTGATACTCTGTTCATTAGGAATCAGTGTCAATAACACCTGGGAGAAACGTGTTGTTGTTTTAGCTACTGGTAAATGTATTCTCAAAATTCATGTTTGATCGCTGCCAATCAACACCTCACTACAGCTAGAAATGTTGAATTCCCAGACTGCACCCTAATAAAAACAACAAGGCTATGAAGTAGACAATTATAATTATATTTTCTATAGACCTAGACCTAAATACTTCAATCTTCTTGAACAGGCTAAGCATGTAAAATGACAGACAAGACAAGCAAGTAATTGCTCACATACCATCTCATCATACATTCTTATATTACTATCAACAGATGATTACATACTGCAGGTTAGAATGACAAGTGACACGTCTGTCTCCCCTCTGAGAGAGGGACAAGAAGTCTGAGGAGAAAGGGGAGAGAGACTTGTCTTTGCATGCCATCTGTCCCTGACTCCTCGTCTCTGACGCTTGGTCTAATTACTGCTTCTCTCTGGCTAATGCTGCCTCATTAAACGGGGGGGGAGCATGTGCAATCCACACAACGCGCAGCACTAAGAACGCTAGCTGGAACCATAATGGGGAGACGAAAATCTGTCTGGTGCGAAAGGCAATTCACACTGGCGCCTAAACGCTCATTTTGCCTTTTTCTTCTTACTATGGCGGTCTGAGATTTGAGCATTGAGCATCATCCAACCACAACAGACCAGTGTTCTTCCGGTGTCCTGGCTTGGCAGGGTTCTGCTCCAAGATTAGGACTGGGACAGGAGGAGAGGGGAGGGGTGCGGGTGGGGGTGGTTTGGTCCCACATACAGAGCCAACTACTACATAAGATCACACTGACCCTCCAGAACCAAAGACACATTTATAAGCGGGAGGATTGGGAAGGTAATCAGGTATGCAATATTGCAGTGCCTGGCCAGCCGAGGTCATTACTGTTCCCGGTAACACAGCCACTGAACTATCAGCAAATCTACTGTAGGTTTTCAAACATCCGTGACACAGGATGGAAAGTTTTCTGCTGTATCCTGTCTGCTATATCCAAAATGCCTCGTTCTGTCAACAGCTTCACTAGCAACTAATTAGTGTATTCGTGTGATGCAGTGTGAGGTTTAAACTTTCTTTTTGTGGCTACACCATTTAGCTAAGAGACAGATGGACATGAAACTGGTATGACTAATTATTGTTTACACGTTACAACCTCATTTCTGAAATCATAATTCAATCAGTAGGTGTTTTTGAAGTGATGTTTTCAGAGGTTGTTCAAGACAATGTTGTGGCAACTGGTTAACCAGAATTCAAAAGAGCTGGAGATTGTTATCTTTCGATTCAAAAGATATTAGGCTTAGGATGGTGTGTATGAGAGCAGACCGCTATTAATATCCATATTACTCACTGAACACAGAATGTTGAGCCTCGGGTAGAACCATAGAGAATCCATTATGACATCACTAACTCCTGTTAATTATTCAATGTTCCGGAGTCATTCAGCATCGGCTGATGGGTGAGCCAAACACAGGTATGGAAACAGAACTAAGACTGGACAGAATAATTACACAGATTTACTCACTATTTGGAATGATGAGTTATAAGATACTGTACACACAGTAGGGTTCCTGACCCTGACTCTAACCCTCATCCCCTGCAGGATGACATCAGGCCCTGTGGTGGAGAGTGAGGGTAGCAGAGCACAGGTCAATCTGGCAGTGACTTCAGGGTACAGTGAAGTTCCCCCCTCCCACCTGGCTGTGACTGTGTCGAGGGCCACTGGCCTCAGAGCTAAGGCCTTCCAACGGGGCAGCAACCCTTACGCTATCCTCCAGCTGGGGCAGAGGAGAATCACCACCCCTGCCATCCACGATACCCTGACCCCCCCACTGGAACTGTGAGCTCACCTTCCCCCTGCCCTCCTCGGCCCCCTGGGATGCCACCGCCTCAGCCCTGACCCGGACCATCCACCACCGATGCTCCCTACTGGCTCTGCCTGATAGGTTCCTGGGTACTGTGAGCTCACCTTCCCCCTGCCCTCCTCGGCCCCCTGGGATGCCACCGCCTCAGCCCTGACCCTAACCATCCACCACCGATGCTCCCTACTGGCTCTGCCTGATAGGTTCCTGGGTACTGTGAGCTTCAGGCTGGAGGATGTTGTCAAGAAGCAGGATGGGAGCAAAGGTTACGTTGAGGAAAACTGATTTCCACTGATGTAATGTAAATATATGCCATTTAGCAGACTCTTTTATCCAAAGCGACTCATAAATTAATGCATAAATTATCTACATATGGGTGGTCCCGGGAATCGAACCCACTGTCCTAGCATTGCAAGAGCCATATTCTACCAACTGAGTTACAGAGGACCAGTAATATATGAAATGTAATGTACAGGATGTGCTGTATATGATGATGTAATATACAGGATGTACTGTATATGATGTAATGTACAGGATGTACTGTATATTATGTAATGTACAGGATGTAATTCAATTCTGAGCCGAAGAAGAAGCGTGAGGACGTGGAAGTATCTTTCAGGCTGTATAGAGATCCTAGGAGCCTTCCATCCCTTCCATTCCAACCTTCTCTCCTACTCCACAAGCCTCTCCCAAACCTCCAACATTCCCTCCCACTGCCAACCTCTCACCCAGACGCAACCTTCTCTCCTACTCCACAAGCCTCTCCCAAACCTCCAACCTTCCCTCCCACTGCCAACCTCTCACCCGGACCCACTCGCAACCTTCTCTCCTACTCCACAAGCCTCTCCCAAACCTCCAACCTTCCCTCCCACTGCCAACCTCTCACCCGGACCCACTCGCAACCTTCTCTCCTACTCCACAAGCCTCTCCCAAACCATCCCACTGCCAACCTCTCACCCAGACCCACTCGCAACCTTCCCTCCCACTCCCAAACCCCCACCATCTGCACAAAGAGCCACACACCTCACCACCTTCTGGTCAGGTCAGTATTTTACCTTTTATTTAACTAAGCAAGTCAGTTAAGAACAAATTCTTATTTTCAATGACGGCTTAGGAACAGTGGGTTAACTGCCTGTTCAGCTCGGGGATTTGAACTTGCTCGGGGATTTGAACTTGCAACCTTCCAGTTACTAGTCCAACGCTCTAACCACTAGGCTATCCTGCCGCCCAGTCCTTTAAGGCAGGAACTTGACAGCAGTTTTAGAATAGAATAGAACGGTGTTGGGGGTTGGTGTGTTGAGTACTGAGTGACTGGCCCTCTCCATGGTGTTTTGGGTTGGTGTGTTGAGTAGTGAGTGACAGGCCCTCTCCATGGTGTTGGGGGTTGGTGTGTTGAGTAGTGAGGGACTGGCCCTCTCCATGGTGTTGGGGGTTGGTGTGTTGAGTAGTGAGTGTCTGGCCCTCTCCATGGTGTTGGGGGTTGGTGTGTTGAGTAGTGAGGGACTGGCCCTCTCCATGGTGTTGTAGATTGGTGTGTTGAGTAGTGAGTGACTGGCCCTCTCCATGGTGTTGGGGGTTGGTGTGTTGAGTAGTGAGTGACAGGCCCTCTCCATGGTGTTGGGGGTTGGTGTGTTGAGTAGTGAGTGACTGGCCCTCTCCATGGTGTTGGGGGTTGGTGTGTTGAGTAGTGAGGGACTGGCCCTCTCCATGGTGTTGGGGATTGGTGTGTTGAGTAGTGAGTGACAGGCCTTCTCCATGGTGTTGGGGGTTGGTGTGTTGAGTAGTGAGTGACAGGCCCTCTCCATGGTGTTGGGGGTTGGTGTGTTGAGTAGTGAGTGACAGGCCCTCTCCATGGTGTTGGGGGTTGGTGTGTTGAGTAGTGAGTGACAGGCCCTCTCCATGGTGTTGGGGGTTGGTGTGTTGAGTAGTGAGTGACAGGCCCTCTCCATGGTGTTGGGGGTTGGTGTGTTGAGTAGTGAGTGACAGGCCCTCTCCATGGTGTTGGGGGTTGGTGTGTTGAGTAGTGAGTGACAGGCCCTCTCCATGGTGTTGGGGGTTGGTGTGTTGAGTAGTGAGTGACAGGCCCTCTCCATGGTGTTGAGGGTTGGTGTGTTGAGTAGTGAGTGATTGGCCCTCTCCATGGTGTTGAGGGTTGGTGTGTTGAGTAGTGAGTGACAGGCCCTCTCCATGGCGTTGGGGGTTGGTGTGTTGAGTAGTGAGTGACAGGCCCTCTCCATGGTGTTGGGGGATTGGTGTGTTGAGTAGTGAGTGACAGGTCCTCTCCATGGTGTTGGGGGTTGGTGTGTTGAGTATTGAGTGACTGGCCCTCTCCATGGTGTGTGCAGCTGGTGGTAAAGCATCGGGAGCCAATCCATCCATCTTGTGGAGAGGAGAATTCTGGAGTGCTGGACTCAATTCCACCACCATCTGCACCAGCGAGCCCTCAGGAGTCAGCAGACAGCCCAGACTGCGTCACTGCTGCTGGTATGTTGTCCTTGTATGGTTTTGTCTTTTTGCTGGATCACTTTCGTAATTGTATACTTCCATATAATTTGATGGGATGAGGAGGGACAGTAGTGTAGTGTGTTTTGCAATAAAGCTATTGAGCTCTGATGGAGGACAGAAAACAGAGAGATCACCAGAATTACATCCAGACAATAGACAAGTGTAAAACTCTCTTTCCCTTCCACCTTCTCTCTCGCTCTCTCTCTCTCTCTCTCTCTCTCTCTCTCTCTCTCTCTCTCTCTCTCTCTCTCTCTCTCTTTCCCCTCTCTTTTTCCCTTCCACTTTCTCTCTCTCTCTCCTCTTTCCCAATCCAGATTTTAGCAATACCTTCGGACCAGTATCCTATTCCCCTGCATCCATCGTCACCTGGGAGACTGGAGACCTGGAGGATGGCCAGGAGGCCAGGGAGTGTTCTCTGGACCCAGGAGGAGGACACAGCTCCCGTCAGGGTCCCCTGGGGGAGACGTATACATCAGGGAACACCATCGGGACTCAGACTTCCAGTAGCTTCCAAATGTTCCCATTCCAACATTCCCGATCCCAAGGGAGGGTGAGGAGGGTCTCTTTCAGGTCCTCCTTACTTGCCAGACTGAGGCGTCTCCGCTATAAGTTGGACTCGAGAGGCCAGCGGGTAGAGGCGGACTCTGAGACTCCCGGTCTGCTCCAGGGTGTTCTTCTGGTCGACCTCCCCACCTTACGACAGGTTCCCCAGGATAGATGTGTCAGAGAGACCACAGAGAATGACAATTAAGAAATACAAGTCTGACTGCACAGAATGTATCCTGCTACTTATAATACAACATTTCAGATGTACGGTGTCTGTATTAGGACAGTCACACATCCCATAAACGTTCAAGAACATTCTTTCTCTATTCTACCTAACTTCCGTTATTTTTCTTGTTGTAATTCACAGTTTGCTTACAGCGTTTGTTATACAGAACACTTGTTTGGTTTTGGAAAATTGGGGTGACACAGAAAACGCGACAATGTCTCCACACCTGAGGTGGCGAAGCTCTCACCTCCAGAGAGGCACCAAGTGTGATGGAGGGAGAGACAAAAGATGTGTAATAAGACTGGTTTCAGCTCTGAAGCCAATAGGAGGAGAGTTTTAGAAAAAGTTAAAGTTATATTTCCCTCTACATTATACAACCCCCACATCTATGCAGGTGAAAGTTTAGTTAGGTGGGAAGAGGTATAGTTAGACAGGTAGAGGTATAGTTAGGCAGGTAGAGGTATAGTTAGGCAGGAAGAGGTATAGTTAGGCAGGTAGAGGTATAGTTAGGCAGGTAGAGGTATAGTTAGGCAGGAAGAGGTATAGTTAGGCAGGTAGAGGTATAGTTAGGCAGGTAGAGGTATAGTTAGGCAGGTAGAGGTATAGTTAGGCAGGAAGAGGTATAGTTAGGCAGGTAGAGGTATAGTTAGGCAGGTAGAGGTATAGTTAGGCAGGAAGAGGTATAGTTAGGCAGGTAGAGGTATAGTTAGGCAGGTGATGGTTTAATATTAGTTAGGCAGGTAGAGGTGTAGTTAGACAGGTAGAGGTGTAGTTAGGCAGGTAGAGGTATAGTTAGGCAGGTGAAGGTTTAGTTAGGCAGGTAGAGGTATAGTTAGGCAGGTAGAGGTATAGTTAGGCAGGTGAAGGTATAGTTAGGCAGGTAGAGGTATAGTTAGGCAGGTAGAGGTATAGTTAGGCAGGTAGAGGTATAGTTAGGCAGGTGAAGGTATAGTTAGGCAGGTAGAGGTATAGTTAGGCAGGTGAAGGTATAGTTAGGCAGGTAGAGGTATAGTTAGGCAGGTAGAGGTATAGTTAGGCAGGTAGAGGTATAGTTAAGCAGGTAGAGGTATAGTTAGGCAGGTGAAGGTATAGTTAGGCAGGTAGAGGTATACTTACGCAGGTGAAGGTGTAGTTAGGCAGGTAGAGGTATAGTTAGGCAGGTAGAGGTATACTTACGCAGGTGAAGGTGTAGTTAGGCAGGTGAATGTATAACATTAGTTAGGCAGGTACTGGTACTTTTAGGCAGGTGAAAGTATACTTAGGCTGGTGAAGGTTTAGTTAGGCATGTAGAGGTATAGTTAGGTAGGTTAAGGTATAGTTAGGCAGGTAGAGGTATAGTTAGGCAGGTGAAGGTATAGTTAGGCAGGTAGAGGTATAGTTAGGCAGGTGATGGTATAGTTAGGTGGTTGAAGGTATAGTAAATTATGTAGAGATATGGTTAAGCAGGTAGATGTGTTTATACATACCAATAAGTTGGAATGGAGATAAAGATGAATGTTTTGCTGGTAGGTTTGTGAAGATGTGTTATTTTCAGAGAGAAATGTATTAAATCAAGTATTTAACCACACTGTGTGCTGTGGGAGAGTTACAGTACAACGCCAAGGTCCCATACAAACAGGAGGCGGATGCAACGTCCTTCCAGACAGACAGGAACTATATCCCAAATGGCATCCTATTCCCTTCATAGTGCACTACATTTGGCCATGGCGTGTCGGGCTCTGGTCAATAGTAGTGCACTAAAGAAGGAATAGAGTGCCATTTGTGACTCGACCAGGCTGTGTCCCACAGTCCATGTGGTGCGTGATGCATCTGGAGGTACAGGACAGCTGAGTGAGGTTGATACCTTTTCACACGTCTGATGAGTGACACAGAATTAAATTTTTGTGCTGAGGGAGGAAGTGAAATCATTGATTTGGACGACTGCCACCGTGCATCATGGGAACAGCTGTTGGGATGACGATTACACCGCCACACCTTTCGATGACATAATACATACTATAAATCAGGGGCCATATGCACATTATATCTGGAATGTAAACAGCCAACATCTCTACATCTTTAAAAAGTATCATACGGAAAGTGTCACAGGTGTGACTGATTCGCATGTTCAACCTAACAAGCATTTCTATTGGTTAATTTCCTGGTCATGTGACTTGAGCTGCATCTATTTAACCCCCAGTGGCGGCTGCCCACTGGAAGTGAATGCAGTCTGGAGGCATGGTGCAGCATAGTTGTTTTTTGCCAGAGCAGGTGATGACTTATTTTGGTAAAAGCACACGGCTATTGGAGTTGTTTGAGCTGAAGTGAGATCTTTGAGAAGCTGGATGCCTGTCTCTTGGGTTGCATCACTTCCTGTCTCCCCTTTGTTTCTTTGTATGGTTTGTATGTCTGTGGGATTTTAACTAGCAATGTTTTTAGAGGTAAACAATCAGATATGTTATGTTTATTAAACATTTGGAAACAAACCAAATGAACAGAATGGCGAAACTAGAATGTTTTGAAATTGGAAAGATGGAAAACCAAGCCTTAAAATAAATGTTGTGTTCTGCCTCTGCATCCTGCTTCCTGCTCATTACCACACCGAGACCTTGTCACCTTTCCACCTCATGACAAAAGTAGCACTTTAATACTGCACAATCTAAAGAGAAGTAGCTGGAACAATGTCATCCTGATCATTTACACCAGAGAAGTAGCTGGAACAATGTCATCCTGATCATTTGCACCAGAGAAGTAGCTGGAACAATGTCATCCTGATCATTTACACCAGAGAAGTAGCTGGAACAATGTCATCCTGATCATTTATACCAGAGAAGTAGCTGGAACAATTTACATTTACATTTAAGTCATTTAGCAGACGCTCTTATCCAGAGCGACTTACAAATTGGTGCATTCACCTTATGACATCCAGTGGAGCAGCCACTTTACAATAGTGCATCTAAATCTTTTAAGGGGGGTGAGAAGGATTACTTTATCCTATCCTAGGTATTCCTTAAAGAGGTGGGGTTTCAGGTGTCTCCGGAAGGTGGTGATTGACTCCGCTGTCCTGGCGTCGTGAGGGAGTTTGTTCCACCATTGGGGGGCCAGAGCAGCGAACAGTTTTGACTGGGCTGAGCGGGAACTGTACTTCCTCAGTGGTAGGGAGGCGAGCAGGCCAGAGGTGGATGAACGCAGTGCCCTTGTTTGGGTGTAGGGCCTGATCAGAGCCTGGAGGTACTGAGGTGCCGTTCCCCTCACAGCTCCGTAGGCAAGCACCATGGTCTTGTAGCGGATGCGAGCTTCAACTGGAAGCCATTGGAGAGAGCGGAGGAGCGGGGTGACGTGAGAGAACTTGGGAAGGTTGAACACCAGACGGGCTGCGGCGTTCTGGATGAGTTGTAGGGGTTTAATGGCACAGGCAGGGAGCCCAGCCAACAGCGAGTTGCAGTAATCCAGACGGGAGATGACAAGTGCCTGGATTAGGACCTGCGCCGCTTCCTGTGTGAGGCAGGGTCGTACTCTGCGGATGTTGTAGAGCATGAACCTACAGGAACGGGCCACCGCCTTGATGTTAGTTGAGAACGACAGGGTGTTGTCCAGGATCACGCCAAGGTTCTTAGCGCTCTGGGAGGAGGACACAGTGGAGTTGTCAACCGTGATGGCGAGATCATGGAACGGGCAGTCCTTCCCCGGGAGGAAGAGCAGCTCCGTCTTGCCGAGGTTCAGCTTGAGGTGGTGATCCGTCATCCACACTGATATGTCTGCCAGACATGCAGAGATGCGATTCGCCACCTGGTCATCAGAAGGGGGAAAGGAGAAGATTAATTGTGTGTCGTCTGCATAGCAATGATAGGAGAGACCATGTGAGGTTATGACAGAGCCAAGTGACTTGGTGTATAGCGAGAATAGGAGAGGGCCTAGAACAGAGCCCTGGGGGACACCAGTGGTGAGAGCACGTGGTGAGGAGACGGATTCTCGCCACGCCACCTGGTAGGAGCGACCTGTCAGGTAGGACGCAATCCAAGCGTGGGCCGCGCCGGGAGATGCCCAACTCGGAGAGGGTGGAGAGGAGGATCTGATGGTTCACAGTATCGAAGGCAGCCGATAGGTCTAGAAGGATGAGAGCAGAGGAGAGAGAGTTAGCTTTAGCAGTGCGGAGCGCCTCCGTGATACAGAGAAGAGCAGTCTCAGTTGAATGACTAGTCTTGAAACCTGACTGATTTGGATCAAGAAGGTCATTCTGAGAGAGATAGGGGGAGAGCTGGCCAAGGACGGCACGTTCAAGGGTTTTGGAGAGAAAAGAAAGAAGGGATACTGGTCTGTAGTTGTTGACATCGGAGGGATCGAGTGTAGGTTTTTTCAGAAGGGGTGCAACACTCGCTCTCTTGAAGACGGAAGGGACGTAGCCAGCGGTCAGGGATGAGTTGATGAGCGAGGTGAGGTAAGGGAGAAGGTCTCCGGAAATGGTCTGGAGAAGAGAGGAGGGGATAGGGTCAAGCGGGCAGGTTGTTGGGCGGCCGGCCGTCACAAGACGCGAGATTTCATCTGGAGAGAGAGGGGAGAAAGAGGTCAGAGCACAGGGTAGGGCAGTGTGAGCAGAACCAGCGGTGTCGTTTGACTTAGCAAACGAGGATCGGATATCGTCGACCTTCTTTTCAAAATGGTTGACGAAGTCATCTGCAGAGAGGGAGGAGGGGGATTCAGGAGGGAGGAGAAGGTGGCAAAGAGCTTCCTAGGGTTAGAGGCAGATGCTTGGAATTTAGAGTGGTAGAAAGTGGCTTTAGCAGCAGCGACAGAAGAGGAAAATGTAGAGAGGAGGGAGTGAAAGGATGCCAGGTCCGCAGGGAGGCGAGTTTTCCTCCATTTCCGCTCGGCTGCCCGGAGCCCTGTTCTGTGAGCTCGCAATGAGTCGTCGAGCCACGGAGCGGGAGGGGAGGACCGAGCCGGCCTGGAGGATAGGGGACATAGAGAGTCAAAGGATGCAGAAAGGGAGGAGAGGAGCGTTGAGGAGGCAGAATCAGGAGATAGGTTGGAGAAGGTTTGAGCAGAGGGAAGAGATGATAGGATGGAAGAGGAGAGAGTAGCGGGGAGAGAGAGCGAAGGTTGGGACGGCGCGATACCATCCGAGTAGGGGCAGTGTGGGAAGTGTTGGATGAGAGCGAGAGGGAAAAGGATACAAGGTAGTGGTCGGAGACTTGGAGGGGACTTGGAGCGTATTGCCTGCCTTGTGAGTAGGGGGGGAAGGTGAGAGGGAGAGGTCAAAAGAGGAGAGGAGTGGAAAGAAGGAGGCAGAGAGGAATGAGTCAAAGGTAGACGTGGGGAGGTTAAAGTCGCCCAGAACTGTGAGAGGTGAGCCGTCCTCAGGAAAGGAGCTTATCAAGGCATCAAGCTCATTGATGAACTCTCCGAGGGAACCTGGAGGGCGATAAATGATAAGGATGTTAAGCTTGAAAGGGCTGGTAACTGTGACAGCATGGAATTCAAAGGAGGCGATAGACAGATGGGTAAGGGGAGAAAGAGAGAATGACCACTTGGGAGAGATGAGGATCCCGGTGCCACCACCCCGCTGACCAGAAGCTCTCGGGGTGTGCGAGAACACGTGGGCGGACGAAGAGAGAGCAGTAGGAGTAGCAGTGTTATCTGTGGTGATCCATGTTTCCGTCAGTGCCAAGAAGTCGAGGGACTGGAGGGAGGCATAGGCTGAGATGAACTCTGCCTTGTTGGCCGCAGATCGGCAGTTCCAGAGGCTACCGGAGACCTGGAACTCCACGTGGGTCGTGCGCGCTGGGACCACCAGATTAGGGTGGCCGCGCCACGCGGTGTGGAGCGTTTGTATGGTCTGTGCAGAGAGGAGAGAACAGGGATAGACAGACACATAGTTGACAGGCTACAGAAGAGGCTACGCTAATGCAAAGGAGATTGGAATGACAAGTGGACTACACGTCTCGAATGTTCAGAAAGTTGAGCTTACGTAGCAAGAATCTTATTGACTAAAATGATTAAAAATGATACAGTACTGCTGAAGTAGGCTAGGTGGCAGTGGCTGCGTTGTTGACTTTGTAGACTAGCTGGCAGTGGCTGCGTTGTTGATTACGTTACGTTGCGTTAAAAGAAGGACAATAGCTGGCTAGGTAACCTAGAAAATCGCTCTAGACTACACAATTATCTTTGATACAGAGACGGCTATGTAGCTAGCTATGTAGCTAGCTACGATCAAACAAATCAAACCGTTGTACTGTAATGAAATTAAATGAAAATGTGATACTACCTGTGGAGCGAGGCGGAATGCGACCGGGTTGTTGAGTTCTAATCGGTAGACGTTGGCTAGCTGTTAGCTAGCTAGCAGTGTCTCCTACGTTAAGGACGACAAATAGCTGGCTGCGTTGTTGATTCAGGGGCTAGCTGGCTAGCTAGCTAGCAGTGTTGATTACGTTACGTTGCGTTAAAAGAACGACAATAGCTGGCTAGGTAACCTAGAAAATCGCTCTAGACTACACAATTATCTACACAATTATCTTTGATACAGAGACGGCTATGTAGCTAGCTATGTAGACGGTGGGCGTTAGCTAGCTGGCTAGCTGCTGGGCAGATACGTTAGGACGACGAAATACGATAATTACGCAATTATCTTTGATACAAAGACGGCTATGTAGCTAGCTAAGAAGAAATTGCTAAGATTAGACAAATCAAACCGTTGTACTATAATGAAATGTAATGAAAAGTTATACTACCTGCAGACCGAAGTGCGGATGCGACTGCTCTGTCATCCTGATCATTTGCACCAGAGAAGTAGCTGGAACAATGTCATCCTGATCATTTACACCAGAGAAGTACCTGGAACAATGTCATCCTGATCATTTACACCAACCACAGCACAGAGGAAGAGGCATGGCCATGGACCTGACAACGGAAGCTCCTCAACAGCGACCAGACACTGACCGAGTCCCAATACCCATAGGCTACATGAGACCTAAATAGTAGACCCTTCAAAGAAATACAGTTTAATAGTATGCGACATTTCAAAAATGGAGAATACTTTAAATATCGGGATGTCATACTAATTTCAGCTTTGACAACAGCTGATAATTAGAAATGGGGATGTGATACTGACATCAACGCATAGCAGGAAACAACGCAATCACTCATGGCGCATTCTCAGTATGTGAAAAAATGTTATAGTGTGATTTTTTTTCTATCAATGATGGTTTAATTGGCAGATGTTGTGCTCATCTCAACTCTTCATCTAGCAGAATTAGATGCACACTGTTCCACAATGCATTGGAAGAAGTGGGCTGCGAGTGACAGGCCCTTGTTCTCTTCAAGTAGCCAATCAAAACCGGGCTACTTAATTGGGAAGATGCCGAATAGCGAAGCTTCTGCGTTGGTGTTTAAATGTAGGCTAAATTGTTTTTGTTTTACTTAAAATAATCCCAAGTATTGCATCGTATGATACATCTTTTAAAACAAGTATTTATTTTAAAAGCTCATTGTGTTTTCTCATTGGAAAGTGTTTATTGTTCTCTTGGTCTTCATCAGAGATTTTAAACTTCAGTACTAGTCAAAAGTTTGAACACGCCTCCTCATTCAAGGGGTTTTCTTTATTTTTACTATTTTCTACATTGAGGAATAATAGTGAAGACATCAAAACTATGAAATAACACATATGGAATCATGTAGTAACCAAAAAAGTGTTTTATATTTGAAATTCTTCAAAGTAGCCACCCTTTGCCACAATGACAGCTTTGCACACTCTTGGCATTCTCTCAACCAGCTTCATGAGGTAGTCACCTGGAATGCATTTCAATTAACATGTGTGCCTTGTTAAAAGTTCATTTGTGGAATTTCTTTCCTTCTTAATGTGTTCGAGCCAATCAGTTGTGTTGTGACAAGGTAGGGATGGTACACAGAATATATCCCTATTTGGTAAAAGACCAAGTCCATATTATGGCAAGAACAGCTCAAATAAGCAAAGAGAAACGACAGTCCATCATTACTTTAAGACATGAAGGTCAGTCAATCCGGAAAATGTCAAGAACTTTTCAAGTTTCTTCAAGTGCAGTCGCAAAAAACATCAAGCGCTATGATAAAACTGACTCTCATTAAGGACCTCCACAGGAAAGGAAGACCCAGAGTTTCCTCTGCTGCAGAGGATACGTTCACTAGAGTTACCAGCCTCAGAAATTGCAGTCCAAATAAATGCTTCATAGAGTTCAAGTAACAGACACATCTCAGCATTGACTGTTCAGAGGAGACTGCATGAATCAGGCCTTCATTGTCGAATTGCTGCAAAGAAACCACTACTAAAGGACACCAATAATAAGAAGAGACTTGCTTGGGCCAAGAAACATGAGACATGGACATTAGACCTGTGGAAATCTGTCATTTGAGTTCAAATGTGAGATCTTTGGTTCCAACCGCCGTGTCTTTGTGAGAAGCAGAGTATGTGCACGGATGATCTCCGCATGTGGGGTTCCCACCATGAAGCATGGAGGAGGAGGTGTGATCATGTGAAGGTGCTTTGCTGGTGACACTGTCAGTTATTTATTTAGAATTCAAGGAACACTTAACCAGCATGGCTACCACTGCATTCTGCAGCGATACACCATCTCATCTGGTTTGTGCTTAGTGGGACTATTATTTGTTTTTCAACAAGACAATGACCCAACACACTTCCAGACTGTGTAAGGGCTATTTGACCAAGAAGGAGAATGATGGAGTGCTGCATCAGATGATCTGGCCTCCACAATCACCCGACCTCAACCCAATTGAGATAGTTTGATGAGTTGGACCGCAGAGTGAAAAGCAACCAACAAGTGCTCAGCCTATGTGGGAACTCCTTCAAGACTGTTGGAAAAGCATTTTTTATTTTACCTTTATTTAACTAGGCAAGCCAGTTAATTAAGAACACATTCTTATTTTCAATGACAGCCTAGGAACAGTGGGTTAACTGTCTTGTTCAGGGGCAGACCAACAGATTTTTTTACCTTGTCAGCTCAGTGATTCAATCTTACAACCTTTCGGTTACTCGTCCAATGCTCTAACCACTAGGCTACCTGCCACATTCCCGGTTGAGAGAATGCCAAGCATGTGCAAAGCTGTCATCAAGGCAAAGGGTGGCTATTTGAAGAATCTCAAATATAAAATACATTTTGATTTGTTTAAGACTTTTTTGGTTACGACATGAGTAACAATGTTATTATTCTACAATGTAGAAAAAAATATTTAAAAAATAAAGAAAACCCTCGAATGATAGGTGTGTCCAAACCTTTCACTGGTAATGTAAAAATTACACCAGCTTTTGATTTCTGAATTGTGTTGGCACCGGAGACTCGGGATGTGGCTGTGTTAATGATGTCATGTTAATCAAGTCGTTTGATTTCTGAATGTGTTGGTGGGATGTGGCTGTGTTAATGATGTCATGTTAATCAGTTCATTTGATTTGAACATATATAGGCTAGGTTTAATTGTTTAATTTATGGATCAAGCCTAAGCAGTCATTCTGATCTCGTTCCCAATTATCAGTGCTTTAGTTTATTATGTTACTGCCCAGTGGTTCTGAAGAAATAACCAGCCTGGGTAGGTCTATAACTCCATTAGGTTGAATGTCTGCCTATAACCAGCCTGAGTAGGACTATAACCAGCCTGAGTAGGACTATAACTCCATTAGGTTGAATGTGATAGTCTGTATATAACTAGCCTGAGTAGGACTATAACTCCATTAGGTTGAATGTGATAGTCTGTCTATAACCAGCCTGAGTAGGACTATAACTCCATTAGGTTGAATGTGATAGTCTGTATATAACCAGCCTGAGTAGGACTATAACCAGTCTGACTAGGTCTATAACCAGCCTGAGTAGGACTATAACCAGCCTGAGTAGGTCTATAACCAGCCTGAGTAGGTCTATAACTCCATTAGGTTGAATGTCTGTCTATAACCAGCCTGAGTAGGCCTATAACTCCATTAGGTTGAATGTGATAGTCTGTCTATAACCAGCCTGAGTAGGACTATAACCAGTCTGAGTAGGTCTATAACCAGCCTGAGTAGGACTATAACCAGCCTGAGTAGGTCTATAACCAGCCTAGGACTATAACCAGCCAGAGTAGGTCTATAACCAGCCTGAGTAGGTCTATAACCAGTCTGAGTGGGTCTATAACCAGCCTAGTAGGTTATAAATGTGATAGTCTGTATATAACCAGCCTGAGTAGGACTATAACCAGTCTGACTAGGTCTATAACCAGCCTGAGTAGGACTATAACCAGCCTGAGTAGGACTATAACTCCATTAGGTTGAATAACCAGCCTGATAGGTCTAACCAGTCTAGGATAACCAGCCTGAGTAGGACTATAACCAGCCTGAGTAGGTCTATAACCAGCCTGAGTAGGTCTATAACCAGTCTGGGTGGGTCTATAACCAGCCTGAGTAGGACTATAACCAGCCTGAGTAGGACTACAACTCCATTAGGTTGAATGTGATAGTCTGTCTATAACCAGCCTGAGTAGGACTATAACCAGCCTGAGTAGGTCTATAACCAGCCTGAGTAGGTCTATAACCAGTCTGAGTGGGTCTATAACCAGCCTGAGTAGGTCTATAACTCCATTAGGTTGAATGTGATAGTCTGTATATAACCAGCCTGAGTAGGACTATAACCAGTCTGACTAGGTCTATAACCAGCCTGAGTAGGACTATAACCAGCCTGAGTAGGACTATATCTCCATTAGGTTGAATGTGATAGTCTGTCTATAACCAGCCTGAGTAGGACTATAACTCCATTAGGTTGAATGTGATAGTCTGTATATAACCAGCCTGAGTAGGTCTATAACCAGTCTGAGTAGGACTATAACCAGCCTGAGTAGGTCTATAACTCCAGTATGTTGAATGTCTGTCTATAACCAGCCTGAGTAGGCCTATAACTCCATTAGGGTGAATGTGATAGTATGTCTATAACCAGCCTGAGTAGGACTATAACCAGTCTGAGTAGGTCTATAACCAGCCTGAGTAGGACTATAACCAGCCTGAGTTGG